>NC_058084.1:235091317-235403505 GCF_014858855.1 Bufo gargarizans
CCACTGTGTTTTATCAAGGGCAGGGTCAATGCAGCTAGCTATCAGGAGATTTTGGAGCACTTCATGCTTCCATCTGCTGAAAAGCTTTATGGAGATGAAGATTTCATTTTTCAGCACGACCTGGCACCTGCTCACAGTGCCAAAACCACTGGTAAATGGTTTACTGACCATGGTATTACTGTGCTCAATTGGCCTGCCAACTCTCCTGACCTAAACCCCATAGAGAATCTGTGGGATATTGGGAAGAGAAAGTTGAGAGACGCAAGACCCAACACTCTGGATGAGCTTAAGGCCGCTATCGAAGCATCCTGGGCCTCCATAACACCTCAGCAGTGCCACAGGCTGATTGCCTCCATGCCACGCCGCATTGAAGCAGTGATTTCTGCAAAAGGATTCCCGACCAAGTATTGAGTGCATAACTGAACATAATTATTTGAAGGTTGTCTTTTTTTTGTATTAAAAACACTTTTCTTATATTGGTCGGATGAAATATGCTAATTTTTTGAGATAGGAAATTTGGGTTTTCATGAGCTGTATGCCAAAATCATCAATATTAAAACAATAAAAGGCTTGAACTACTTCAGTTGGTGTGTAATGAATTTAAAATATATGAAAGTCTAATGTTTATCAGTACATTACAGAAAATAATGAACTTTATCACAATATGCAAATTTTTTGAGAAGGACCTGTATATATATGTATATATAATTTATATTTTTTTTTTTACTAACTTGATTAGGCAGGTATGGAAAAAAAGTGACAGAGTGACAGCAGTTTGGGTGGCATCAACCATCTGACAGTTAAGTCTCATTCGCACATCCGTGTCCATGCTCAAATCCGTGAAAATGTGGTCAGTGATGCATCCATAAAGGATCCGTCTTAGTTTTTTCGTTCTAATGATCCACAAAACACAGATGGCATCCTGCACACTTGCATGGAACACTGATGTGTGAATGGGGCTTTAGAGAAGAAAAAAAAAGCCGCACAATATCCAATTTCAGTAATAAAGAGTAGTGTCCTTTATTCACCCATAAAGTTGGATGTGCTGCGGTTTCTTTTTCTTATATAATATACCATATATATCGTTAGTGATACCGTTAAGGGCTCATGCACATGACCGTATGAATTTTGCAGTCTGCAAAACAAGAATCCGCCATAAAATGTATATCTGCATGACACCTGTGTTGCATCTCTTTTACACAAGCGAGCTCCGCGCATTGGTCTCTCAGCACGTGTCAGCGAGAGCACCCATCCTGATCTTCCAGCACTGACGGGGTCACATAGCATTATATTCATTTGATGCCGTGTAACCCTTGCATAATGCTGTCAGTGTTACTGTATACAATACATTCCAGAACTGTAAGGTTGAGTTCACACTTCAGTTATTTGAATCGTGATTTCAATCAGTTATTGTGAGCCAAAACTAGTAGTGACGCCTACTCAGAGATCAGCTATGATGGAAAGATTTGCACCTAGTTTTGGCTCACAATAACTAATGGAAATAACTGACCAAAAGTCACATAGGGCTAATTAGGTTGCAAGGGGGGGTCACTCACATAAACGTTCTGATTTCCGTATAACATGGTTATAATGAAAAATAACAGAATTGGTATAACGGAAAACAAAAGGAACACTTTCTGTTGTAATCCATCCTAATATAGTTAAATGGAGAATAAATAATAGTGTGTTCACTGATAGTTATTTTAAAAATTTTAGTTCAGAAATATGTTTCAGAAACAGTACACTGCAGATGAGGCTTACGAACTGCTGTGCTTAGACACTGAGCTGTCTGATAACACTGATAGTGATGTTAGTTTCTGTGGTTTTGAGGAGAGTGACACAGAGAGCTCTGACAGTAGTGTGCACGCTGGACGATTAGGTGCAGAACCACCAAACCACAAAATTCTGACACGCCTAGCACCAGCAGAAATGTCACAACTACGAGTGCACCAAGTTCAGACACGCCTAGCACCAGCAGACATACACCAACTTCCAGCAGAGAGGCACAAGTGCCTGAAACGCTCCCTGCAATTGCCTCTCTGAATTGGCAACCTCCAAATACAGGCATCCCGTTTGTCCCACAATTTATTGCTGTACCAGGTATTACACTGGATGTAACTGGATTTGACCCACTACAGTTTTTTCAGCAGTTTTTACCGGACGACCTTTTTGAGCTTTTTGTAAAAGAGACAAATTTATATGGTGCTCAATATATTTCAAATAACCCCTCCTCTTACTATGCCCGGCCTGGACAATGGACACCCACAAATGTGGAAGAAATGAAGAAATTTTCAATGGGTATCGCAAAAAAAACTACAATACGGTCTTATTGGGAGGCAAGTCCCATCCATAGCACCCCAGGTTTTGAATCAGACAGCGATATGAAATGTTCCTCAAGTTCTTCCATTTCAATGACAACAGTCAGTGCCCCTCAAATTCTTCACGGGATTACGACCGGTTATATAAAATTAGGCCGCTTCTAAATTATCTGTCAGACAAATGTTTAACTGTTTATACCCGCTCTGAAAATATCTCAGTTGATGAGTCACTTGTAAAATTTAAAGTTGTGTGAAAGCACAACAGGTTACACTTCTGCATTTCGAGTGTACCAAGGGAGGGACAGCAAATTAAACCCCCAAGGATGTCCAGCTGGTTTAGGAACAAATGCAAAAGTTGTCTGGGAACTAATGGGTCCACTGTTACAAAAGGGATACAAATTATTTATAGACAATTATTACACAAGTATTCCCCTTTTCCAGAGCCTGCAAGAAGAAAATACGGGAGCATGTGGCACATTCAGGAGAAATCGCAGAGGTTTTCCACAATCCCTGCTGGCAAAAAAACTACAAAGAGGACAATATGATGCCCTTCGTAGTGGCAAACTGCTGGCACTACGCTACAAGGACAGAAAAGATGTACTTATGCCAAGTACAATTCACACAGAAGCCACAGTGCCAGTAAGACAAAGGGGGTCAACCACCGATAAACAGACTTGCATACTAGAATACAATAAGTACATGGGGGGCACTGACCTGTCTGATCAGGTACTTAAACCATACTAGGTAATTCGCAAGTCCTATGTATGGTATAAAAAGTTATCTATCTATTTGCCACAGATGGCAATGTACAACTCTTATGTGCTGTACAAAAAGTCTGGGGGAACACAAACATTTCTTTGCTATCAAGAAATAGTTATTGAGAAATTAATGTACCCCATTAGAGGCCCCACCCTACCACTGGAAGCAGAAGAAATAAGGAGATTAGTTGAAAGGCACTTTATTGCAGCTATACCCCAACACAAAACCAAAGATATACACAAAGGAGGTGCCGTGTCTGCTCAAAAAGAGGCATCAGACGAGACACAAGATACTTTTGCACTGACTGCCCCTCTCGGCCAGCACTGTGTATTGGGAACTGTTTTAAAGTGTATCATACACGTGCACGCTTTTAAATTTTCTTGATGAAGGAAAATCTATATAATATTGCTGTTCTCTTTTGGTATTTTTGGTACATATAGTACTTATACTAGTATTTATTTATTTTTTGTAGTTTGCTAAATCAGCAGCATAGTGAAAAAAAGTAGTTTTGTTACATGTTCCAACAAACGGTGTAAAAATTGCAAAAAGTTATTTTACAATAAACCTCTTGTTGAATACTTTGTATTGTCTATTTTACCCAGTAGTGTCTTTTTTAGGTGGTTTCTTATGTTTTGGCTGCATAGGGCCACTGCAAAGACAACATGCTGCTATCTAATGGCCTTTGGAAAAAATGGCACTTTAAAGCTGAAAGGTATGCCTTTACTTCTGGGCGCCATAAAGTACACAATTGGGTGTCAATTTTTGCAGGAGAGTGTTCTGCATTGATATTGGGGCGCTTTTTCTTGATAGCTTGCAGCATGTTTGCAGTAATTTGAGCTAAATTATCAGCAAAGTGAAAAAATGCTATTTTTTTTTGTTCCATTTTCTAATAAAAAGTGGACAAAAATTGAAAATGGCATTTTTACAATATACCCCTCGTTGAATACTTTAAGATGTCTATTTTACCCAGTAGTGTCCTTTTTAGGTGATGTTTTATGTTTTGGCTGCATAGGGCCACTGCAAAGACAACATGCTGCTATCTAACGGCCTATGGAAAAAATGGCCTTCTACAAGATCAATAATAAATATATTTAAAAGAATAGGGCCCAATGCTGACCCCTGAGTATGTATCGTTAATAACCACCCTCTGTTTTCTATCATTGAGACAGTTACTTACCCACTTACAGACGTTTTCTCCCAGTCCGAGCATTCTCATTTTATATACTAACCTTTTATGTGGTACAGTGTCAAATGCTTTGGAGAAGTCCAGATACGCGACATCCATTGATTTGCCGCTGTCAAGTCTAGAACTTACCTCCTCATAGAAACTGATTAAATTTGTTTGACATGACCGATCCCTCACGAAGCCATATGGCGTTATTTGCTTATTTCCGTTAAGATGCTTTAACATAGCATCTCTCAGAAAACCTTCAAACAGTAAACCCACAACAGATGTTAAACTTACCGGCCTATAGTTTCCAGGCCGGTAAGTTTAACATCTGCATACATCATGCAAGATGTGCACTGGACTGCGTTGTCAATTGTGCAACACATACCAAATGGGGATTTCACCACAAAAGCGAAAAATACAATACAATGTAATACTAAGAAACTGGCTAATTGCAGTCCCCCAGCAGTTAAAACAAAGTGCAGAACCCCTTTAACCTCTTTAGGACACATGACGTACCAGTACGTCATAATGTCCTGAAAAAAAAAATGTTTGGTATCGCAGCGTCCGTAACGACCTGATCTATAAAGCGGTCATGTTACTTTACCCGAACGGTGAACGCCCGAACGGTGAATTCCCTGTCAGTATAGAATCTGCAAATATCAGAAATAAGGGTCTGGCCATGGCATTACTTAATTCCCTTAGGATACGGGGGTGTATGCCATCCGGTCCTAGCGATTTGTCTATTTTACAGTCGCTGTTGTACTTCTTCCTGGGTCAGACAGGACACTTTTATGGGGAATTTATTTCAACATTCAGCATTTCATCTGACAGTTTATTTTCCTCAGTGAATACATTGGATAAAAAAAATATTTACCAGCTTTGATTTCTCCTCGTCGCTCTCTGCGACTCCCCCTCATTACTTTTTAACATTTATATAATTGAAGAACATTTTAGGGTTAGTTTTACTCTCTGGCAATCTCTCGGTCTCTAGTTTTGCCGCTTTTATTTGTTTTTTACATGTTCTATTTTTTTCCTTATACTTTTTCAGTGCTTCCATGCTACCCTCCTGTTTTAGTGTTTTATATGCTTTCTTTTTGTCATGTATTGCTTTCTTTACAGTTCTGTTTATCCACATTGGTTTCTTTTTGTTCCTTAACCTTTTATTCCCATACGGTATGTACCTCTCACAATGAGATTTTAGGATGCTTTTAAAGATATCCCATTTTGTGGCTGTATTTTTATTTGTGCGGACGTTATCCCATTTAGTTAGGCCTATGGCCTCTCTTAGTTGGCTAAATTTAGCTTTTTTGAAGTTTGGTATTTTTGTTCCTTCCTGTAGAAACACTCTTTTGAATGATAATTGGAAGGTTATTACTTTATGGTCACTATTTCCCAGGTGTCCCCCAACCTTCACGTCTGTTGTTCTGTCAGGCCTATTGGTTAATACTAAGTCCAGTATGGCCGTCCCTCTAGTCGGGTCCTGAACCAGTTGGGAGAGGTAATTGTCTTTGGTTATTGCCAAGAACCTGTTTCCTTTATGAGATATACAAGTTTCAGTTTCCCAGTCTATATCTGGGTAGTTGAAGTCCCCAATAATAACCACCTCATTATGATTTGCGCCTTGTCTATCTCATTTAGTAGTAGATTTTCTGTGGACTCTGGTATATTAGGTGGTTTATAGTAAACTCCTATTAGTAATTTATTATTGTTTTTAGCTCCATGTATCTCTACCCACAGTGACTCCACATGTTCATGTCCCTCACTTATATCTTCACTGAGTGTGGGCTTTAGACAGGACTTTACATAAAGGCAGACCCCTCCCCCTCTCCGGTTTTGACGATCCTTTCTAAACAGACTGTAACCCTGTACATTAACTGCCCAGTCATGGCCATCATCCAGCCATGTCTCAGTTATTCCCACTATGTCATAGTCCTCCTCACACATCACTAATTCCAGTTCACCAGTTTTTTTAGTCAGGCTTCTGGCATTAGTATACATACATTTGATAGGTTTATGTATATTGTTTACCCTACACCTTTCCTACTGAACTGTTCTAGTCCCTCCTTCCATTCCTCCCCCAGTCCCACTACCTTGCCCCCGATCTCTATCTCTATCTTCCCCTCCTATAACATAATTACCCCCCCCCCGTCCCTAGTTTAAACATTCCTCCAACCTTCTAGCCATCTTCTTCCCCAACACAGCTGCCCCTTCCCCATTGAGGTGCAGCCCGTTCCTACGATAGAGCCTGCAGCCGATAGAGAAGTTGGCCCAGTTCTCCAGGACCCAAACCCCTCCTTCCTTCACCAGTTTTTGAGCCACTTGTTAATCTCCCTAATCTCCCGCTGCCTTTCTTGTGTGGCCCGTGGTACAGGTAGCATTTCGGAAAATACTACCTTTGAGGTCCTTGCCCTCAGCTTTTGACCTAAATCCCTGAAATCTTTTTTAAGGACTCTTCACCTACCCCTAACTTTGTCATTGGTTCCGATATGGACCATGACCGCTGGATCTTCTCCAGCCCCTCCCAGTAATCTGTCAACCCGATCCGCGATGTGTGTAACTCTAGCGCCAGGAAGACAGCACACTGTTCGTCGATCACGGTCTTTGTGATAGATTTCTCTATTTGTTCCCCTAATAATTGAGTCTCCCACTACCAGCACCTGTCTGGCCTGCCCTGTTCTCCTGGTCTCCTGCTTACCGGAGCTGACATTCCCCTGACTGGCAGAGGAAGTGTCCGGCTGCGGCAGTGCCGTCCCTGAACTGACATCCCCCTCATCTGCCAAACGTGCAAAGGGGTGTGTCAGATCAGGGCTAGCCTCCCTGGCACTCTTCCCTCTACCCCACTTTCTAACTGTTACCCAGCTAGCTACCTCACTTTCCTCAGCCTCCTCTCTGTCACCCTCCCCCTCATCTACCCCAAAGAGTGCTTTCTCGGTGAGAAGCAAACTCTTTTGCAAATTGTCAATGCCTCTCAATGTTGCAACTTGCCCATTTAGAGACTCGATTTGTGATTCCAAATGGGTAATTTGCTCACATCTTGAACAAAGATATACATCCTTGAATGGCTGTTCCAGGACTGCATACATCATGCAAAATGTGCACTGGACTGCGTTGTCAATTGTGCAACACATACTAAATGGGGATTACACCACAAAAGCAAAAAATACAATATAATGTAGTACTAAGAAACTGGCTAATTGCAGTCCCCCATCAGTTAAAACAAAGTGCAGAACCCATTTAAAGAGGACCTTTCACTAGTTTAAAAACTAAAAACTAACTATATCAGTGGGACTCCCAGGCTATGAGCTGTGCGCTGCGATTGGCCAGCACTGCAGCAAGGGACAACCCTAATACAAAAACTCCGCCCAGTATAACAGAGGGAGCTGCAGACACCGGAGCCTATACCGGGCGAACGGAGCGGCGCCCAGACATACTAGTAAGTGCAGGGGGACCCCTGGGCGCCGCTCTGCCCACTGATATAGTTAGTTTTTAAACTAGTGAAAGGTCCTCTTTAAACATAAAGACTAGCACAAATATATCTATATATTACAATACACACATGGAATGAAATTGTGGATTAATTATGATTACATCTCCAACTCTGAAAATATTGGTATAAAATCCAATCAACTATATATAGAACTGGTAGCTGTGAAGAACAAGTTGTGATTGCTCAACACCTGAACTGTATATTGGATTTTTATCCATCAGTATACGGACACAGAATCTCATCTCATATGGATTGAATAATGGAAGTCCATTAAGATTTTCAAGACTGCTATATCTGATATTCTGTGATATATTTCAGATTTATACTTTATATACCAATATATCCAAATTATTTTTATTCAGATATATTTTTTATCAATATTTTTTATTGTATGTTATATATACAAATAAATATATATCCTGCATGCAAAACCAGTGGAAGGAGTGCATACCTATTTTACTATGAAGTGCAACCTAGAGTAACACTGTTAGATGCCAAGTACCCTGATTTTTCTTTTTTCTTTTCAGATTCTGGTGCCTTGTGCCATCGAGAAGAGCAAGAGGGCACAGTGGTTTCTACCATGTTTCTTTGTGTACAGTTTTATTGTAAGCACCTGGCTTTAGCTTTGGACATCACACTTATGCTCCGAGCCCTTGAAGCAAGCTGACTCGTAATGCTTGTTGAGATAGGACTTAAGAGCAAAGGTTTTTTCACACCGCTAGCACTTGTAGTGTTTGAAGGCCAAATGCATCTGCATGTGTGTGATGGTTAGATCGGTCGGCAAAGGCTTTACCAAAGTGGGCACGAGTGAGGGGCTTCTCACCAGTATGAGAACGCATATGGCCTTGTAGCAACCAGGGGCGGCTGAAGGCCTTACCACATACATCGCACTTGTGTTTCAGGTTGTGTGTCAAAAGATGCATGGCCAAAGCTGGCAGAGATACATTTGTCTTGCCACAGGTTGGGCATTTTCTTGACATCTTACTGTCCAGGCTCCTGTAAGTCCTGTGACACAGTTTGTGGAATTAATTTGTACAGGGACTGTTAAGCTTCATTACTCACTTTAGGTTAACACTGCCATCTACTGTCCTTGTTGTGTATTGCTGTTACAGTTGTTTTGTTTGGAATGAAAGAGGAGAAGTCGCGATTCGTTAGTAACGCTATGCGTATATCTTCAAACTTCGAACTTCGTTTATTCAACATCAAATATACAGAAATCATAAAGAAAGGTATGATCTGTTAACAGCTTTTTGTCACTTATAGGACAGTGATAGTAACAGTTTATAAGGCTGAAAAAAGACATCTGTCCATCTAGTTCAGCCTGTTATCCTGCAAGTTGGTCCAGAGGAAAGCAAAAAAAAAAAGTGTGAGGTAGAAGCCAATTTTCCCCACTTCAGGGGAAAAAAATTGCTTCCCGACTCCAATCAGGCAATCAGAATAACAACCCATTTTTAGTAGCTATAGAATGTACTGTTATTACACTCCGGATATACATCCAGGCCAAAACTGCAGATTACCAGCTTAGCTGCTGAAGACAGTGGGAAAAAACTATTTTCCCAGCCTTTCTTGTTCTCGCCCAGCTTCCTCTGGGTGAGATACATCATTTTAATGGCCCTTATAATGACCTCTGGCAGCTCCACTGTCATATATCCCGCCCCCCTGATAAAAGTCGTAGGACTTTTCACATTACATACCCCCCTCCAGGGTCAAAGCTCCTACGTTGGGAAACATCTGGGGTCACCTCTGCAGTAGGCATACCATGTACATCACACTTGTTCAGACATGGACTTACTCATCCATATTTTCTTCATAAAACCACTCTTCAATTTGCTTACTCGCCTCACGCGTACATTGATTTAGTGATATTTCCTGTGACATACATGGTATAATGGTATAAACTGAGAATCTGTTTTAACACCAAAACAAATACCCATCCATGTTGATGGCATAATAAACTTCTGTACATAGTCTTCTATCACCACATTGGGACTTGTCATCTTGATCTCACCATTACATACAGACTGGTTGATAATTTGCTTTTCAGGACCTACACCCGGACAAATTAACAGAGTCTTGTTGTCCTTCCTAGACCCATCAGTTCTCTCAGATGTCTCCAGGACATCAGCTGGCTGAACATCACGTCCAGAACATAGTACCTCACATTGTGTCACTACAACTGACATATTACTGTTTTGCCTGTATGAGGACACCCTCTGTCAACTCTGTACCTTGTGAACAAGGGTCACATAGTACATCCTCCCAATATTGGTCATGCTGCCCTAAACCTACTAGTTGGTCTAGCCCAACATTGGCAGCACAATACTCCTTTACCTTCTCTGCATTTGTCTCATCTTTCTCTCATACACCTTTCTGGAACATTACCCTGAATTCAACTCCATCCTTATCATACAGCCTGTCACCTTGGGCTTGTGGAAGTGGCATTTCAGAAATTGAAAACAGACATTCAGTAGTTAACTCTTTGATCACTGAGAGTGCTGAGCCCCTATCCTCACTAGGCGCTTTATACTCAGTATGACTCTCCCTGAGCTCTGATACCTGAGGGTCATCACATTCAAGCTCATATGTTGGGGCATCCATCGAAACATGTACCACATCACTCTTCATAACCTCATCTTCGCTGTTCCCACAGGCAACCTGGTCTACATCGCTTGCAAAATCAGTGACCGGGACACACATTACATCTGCACCCACAGGACCAATCTTGCCATCCCCTTCGGTGGCTTCCCTCTCAACCTGGGAATGAGTGAGCTCTGCGAGGTCTCAGCTTCTACATGCAACTCACAACCTGCCTGGGGCAGCGTTTCTACTCAACACACTTCTCTACCATGAACATCCTCCTTGGTGATATGATACTACAGGTTACTACCGACAACTGACACCTGTAAGGAATTTTCCACAAATATCTCTGGCTCATTAACAGCGAACAACACCACATCCATCAGCATGCAGACCTTACTGATTTTATTATCCAGGCACTCAAATAGCTCTGAGCTATCAGTACTTAGGGCACCACCAGGGTTCAGCATCACATACCTCCCCATCATCACACAACAGAGAATCCAGCATTTACACCTGCTGCACACACAGTTACTTTATCAGCAGCCTCCAAGGAGGTCCTTCCATGATCCACCAATGGTTCTGTCCACCCTTCCAACATACAGTCACTACCAGATATTTTCTCTTCCCACATCAAGCTCAACTACTTGACACTCATATCATTAGTTACAACTGACTCCTGGTTGCCACTAGCAACCACCTTAGTTTTACAGGAAACTGACATTGCTGCGTCGCTCTCTGAGCTGCCATCAGTCACAGTACATCTATCACATGTACCACTCTTGTCATTATCAGCCCTGATCTCTAGGGACGCACATGAGCTAATCCCCACATTGGACATTTCCTCAGTAACGGCATCTGCTTCATATTTTTTAATAGTTTTGTTAACCTCAGGTTTCACTATCCTGCTTCCTCTTACACAGGTTAGCATAGGATCCCTGAGTGTAGCCATCCCAAACTTACCTTGTGTAACTGACAATTCAGCTAAAGCAGTGACTTTCTCTCCTGCAGACACCTGTGAGAGAGACATCACAGATGGCTACCTGCCAGTTCACACACTGCTTTTACCTGATCAGGTTTTATGCCCATTTCCTGAAACAAAGACATGTTAGACAACAGACATAGTATGTAACATCCCATTAATATTTCCAATTCAGACTGTCCGATAGTGAGACTCCATCCGCCATTACCTCATGGACTTTTGGCTGAGAGTCCTCTGACTTTCCCCTGTTAGGTCACTGATCAGCAGACTCTGCAGCCTGATGTGGGACCTTGTCTCCCACAACTGCCAGAAATATGGGAAGTCTCTGTCCAGTATGGACTCCACCTTAAGCTGAGCATACTTTAACAGTTTATGTTATACAGTTCCATAACCAGTCACAAAAGTAAGAAATACAGTCTTACCAGTCTCTGAACCCATCTTAAGGAACAACAGTACCTCTGGAAGTATCCATGACACTCTTTGGCGACAATCCAGCTCAACCCATATTGGGATTCCCCCACCAACGACTTGCATGTCTTCCTCAGCAACTCCTCTAGCCTCCTGACCAAAGGACAATCCGGTGCACATTTTACAAATTGACAGCATCTCCAGCAGCGCCCCCTCTGTTGCTGTACAGCTGCGTGCTGTGGTGGTTGGATGCTCCTAGCACCTCCACACATCCTCTCTAGGACTTGGTATGCATTGGCAAGGAACATATGAACTCCTGAGAGCCGAACCTCTCTCCATCTCACTTTAATCTCGTTGGTTGCCCTTAGCAATGGCACACATCACCTTTTCCTCTAGAACTCCAGGTACATCACTGACACCTTAGACCTTTACAAAGTGTCCACTCAGCGTTGAAGACTTTCTCTCCAGGGCCAACTGCAGTTGCGCCTCCAAAACCTCCCACTTTGCATCAAAGCGCACACCGTCTGACATATTCTTCTATGAGACCCAAGGCAACAGACTTTTCAGCACACAAGTCGACTTTATTCAAAGACCACAGCATCCAGGTGTGTCTCTCTCTCTATAGAGACAAACTCAGAATTCACATTTCTTTGGCACCACAGACTTCACAGTCTTATCAGCAGAGATCACAGTCTCTTTAAATTGGGCTTCTGGCCCTTTAAGCTCCAACTCATCAATTCCTTGCAAACACAGCTTTTCCACAATAGGCTTCTGGCCCTTTTAAGCTATGTAGCACCCAGCTTCACATGCCATTTTCATGGCCTAGCATACCTCCACCATATGTAAAAACTCGGGGTCACTTAGCTCTCCAGGATCGCCGTCTTCTCCACTCAGAGGGTTGGCACACCTCAAGAAGCCACTCCAACACTGCAGATTTAGGTGCAAACTGGCCACGACCCGCTTTATTGTCACTTTTACAGCAGTCCAAACAAATCATAATCATAAATCCTCAACCATCTGGCCACTGACCACACAGTATTTTCCCTCTTTATCGGGATCTGGGTCTACCACCCAGCTCCCCAAAACACAACACGGTGCTTACCCTAACCAGGGTTAGAGGGTCCAGGCTCCCACAGGCCTTGCTGTAGCATGCTCCTTCCCCAAATGGGGTGCCCTGTTTGAGGAGCTCAGCCCTCATTTACCTGAGCTCCTCAGCTGGCTGCTAATTATTTTAATTACCATCCTAGCTGCTGCAGACAGTGGGAAAAACATATTTTCCCAGCCTTTCTTGTTCTCACCCAGCTTCCTCTGGGTGAGATACACCACATAAATGGCCCTCATATGTACGTCTGGCATTTCCACTGCCACATATGTTTTTGTACAAACCTTCTTTCTTCCAGACGCAGAGGATATCCCCTCATGACAGTCACAGTTCTGGTGATAAATACATGATGGGAGAGATCTCTGTACTGACCCTTGATATATTTATACATAGTTATTAGATCTTCCCTCAGTCATCTTCTTAGTAAAGTGAATAACCCTAATTTTGATAATCTTTCAGGGTACTGTAGTCCACTCATTCCAGTTATTACTTTAATTGCCCTCCTCTGAACGCTCTCCAGCTCTGCTATGTCTGACTTGTTCACAGGACACCAGAACTGTACACAGTATTCCATGTGTGGTCTGACTAGTGATTTGTAAAGTGGCAGGACTATGTTCTTATCACAGTCATCTATGGCCCTTTTGATGCAAACCATTATATTATTGGCTTTGAAAGCAGCTGCCTGACACTGGTTTCTATAGCTTAGTTTGCTGTTCACTAAAATTACAAGGTCCTTTTCCATGTCACTGTTACCCAGTGTTTTACCATTTAGTATGTAATGGTGACTTGCATTATTCCTTCCCATGTGCATAACCTTACATTTGTCAGTGTTAAACCTCATCTGCCACGTCTCTGCCCAAGCCTCCAATCTAGCCAGATCCATCTGTCCTCTTCCGTGTTAATTACTTTACACAGTTTAGTGTCATCTGCAAAAATTGATATTTTACTGTACAAGCCTTATACAAGATCATTAATAAATATATTGAAGATAATAGGGCCTAATACTGACCCCTGTGGTACCCCAAATAGTGACAGTGACCCAATTTGAGTGTGTACTGTTAATAACCATCCTCTGTTTTCTATCACTGAGCCAGTTACTTACCCACATACAGACATTTCCCCCAGTCCAAGCCTTCTCATTTTATATACTAACCTTTTATGTGGTACAGTGTCAAATGCTTTGGAGAAGTCAAGATATATGACATCCATTGATTCGCCATGGTGAAGTCTAGAACTTACCTCCTCATAGAAACTGATTAAATTTGTCAGACTGTGATATGTCATTGTGGGCTCCTTTGTCCCCTCCCAATTCCCTATATATTTGCCTCAGGTGCCACTTTCACTAACACTGCTCCTATCTCTACCACTGTGGCTTCAAGTGCCAGTACTACTTCCACCAACACAGCTATGCAAGGGATCCCTTGCCTCTGTCTGAGCCTCCTCCTCATGGCAATCTAAACTCTGACTGTTCTCACACAAGTCATCAAAAGGGAGACTATCTTAAGTATCTTCCATAATACATGGGTTTTTGTTGCCACTTTCTAGGGGGGAAAAAAGGTGTTAGTAAAAAATAGATGACGCAATTGAAAGGCTTCTCTGAAGTGCAAGGAGGAGAAGTGGGAGAAATGCGGATTCCGTTACCACGGACCATAACACAATTCTATGACGAAATGCATAATGGAATTCCTTTTGAGGCATTTTGTTATTTATGCCATCATAACAGAAGTCTATGGGCTGCAAAACGTATCCGTCCCATTTCCGTTATGCAGCGGAGGACTCCCCTGCATAACTGAAACTGGACGGATCCAATTTGCAGCCCATAGACTTCTACTCTAAAGGCATTTCATTATGCATTCCGTCATAGAATTGCGTTATAGTCCATGGTAACGGAATCCATAATGCAATTCACCTTTAACCAACAAAAGAAATGTGAAGGAATTTCAAAATATGAAATTCGCTCATCTCTAATTATTAATACATAAAAGCAAGATTGCAAGTGTTTTTCTCAGGAATTTAAAGACTGAGGCATAATTAAATGTCCCTCTCCTTTACAAAGACATGGCACACTGGTATTGACAATCTACAATGATAATAATGCAGTTTTTGCAGTAAAATTAGTCTGCTATAACAGAACGGTATCTTGCAGTAATATACAACACGTTCAATAATGTAGGTATAATGCAATCATGTACCAATGCCCAAATCAGTACATAGAAACTGTGTTTTAGTTAAAAAAAAAATGTATGCTATTGGGGTGCTGGCAATAAGCCTGTGGACTGTAGAAGCATTTTAACAAAAACAAACAAAAACTCTGGCTGGCTGTTCATACAGGAAAATATGAGTTTCTTGCAGGATTTTGTAATGCAGAACTTGCCAGCAAAACAACTGAGACGGTGAAGCTTTCCCTGATACATCTTAAATCTATCCAATTATATCTCCATATTCTTTCCCCATAATACCCCTATAGAATCCCTAGTAACTGGCTTGCGTTTACAATTGGTTTTTTTTAGGCAGAAACAGCCACAAGACATGCCTAGCTGGGAACGGCGTTTATTCCTTCTGAGCAGAAGGACCTGCCTGCATTTTGCCCCCAGATTGTCTGATCTTGCTGTTTGCTAGCCTCTGAACAAGGTCAAGCCTCTCCCCCACTTCTTCCCAGTGTAATGTGATCCTGTATCTTCTTCCTACTGTTTTCCCATCTGAAACAAAACAAAAAAAACTTTGTAATGAATCCAATTGCTCATTTCTAGTACTAATGATGGCAGCATCAAAGTTTTTAGGAAGGCTGGAGAGAGTCCACTACCATCATGCATAGTGTGGAGACACAAAGGGCCAACACCAGGTGTTATGGTGTGGGACGCCATTAGCTACCATGGACTTTTTCATTTGGCATTCAAATACCCTGCTATAGAACCCAAAATAAAGGGTGCACCACCAAGGTAGTGTGATCATAGACCAAGCACTGTTAGCAGTTTATACTTTGTCAATCTCAGCGCATTCGCATTAGGCTTTCAAGTTGCTATTTTTTCCTTTTCTGCTAGTGTATATCATAAAATATTATTCATTTCAGTTTCTAAAAAGGTGACACTTCAACCATGGTCAGGCTTTAACACAGCAACAAACCTGGATTGCACTGTTGAGTACTCCCATTAAATTTCTACTACGGTATATATCATGGTTACAGAAGTTTATAACCAGACAAAACATCAGAATAAATGATTGATTCTTGGTTTAGCCCCATGCACTTGAATAGGAGCTCTATAACAGTTGTGTGTATAAGTCATAGTGCATGAACACAGCACATCTTTATAATGTGGTGTACATCTTGGGTTCTGCTTAGGGCAGACTTTGTCCACAAATGTACATTTTCATACATAAAAAATAAAATAAAAAATTTGATGCAAAATTCGCAGTGTATAAAATACTTGATGACGTTCTATTACAGGTGTCTACTGTCAAAAAATAAATGGGCTATTTTACAGAAGGTGCTCACAATGTTTGTGTAGGTTCAAAAAAGGAGAAACATCTAATACTAAACAAAATATTCATAAAAAGTAAAAATTATATATTTATATATTTTTTCAGAAAGTGAAGCACATTTTATACGAGTGATCGTATCAAAATCCACAACAAAATCTGAAATTTTGGTGCAGAAATGCTGTGAAGTTAGCATGAAAAGCATTCAGTGCAAATATTCAGTTTGTACTTACACACCCATGTGCAGGTACCCTAAATTGGTAAGGCACCTTAGAAATGTCAATCATCATGCATCAAGGATGCATAAACATGTTTAAGAGTTTAAGGCATCCTTGAATCTTTCTTCAAAATAAAATATAAAGCAAAACGGGTAAAGAATAAATAAATGGATATAAACTGAATATAGGCTGCCTGATATATCAGCGTAACTACCGTTAAGATGTTACCGACAGCATATTGAGGGTTCTGAAATCATCAAAATGATTTCTAACATTTCACAAACAAAGTGTAAGTGTTTTTACGTATAAAATGCTACAAGAACCATTAGTTACAAAAGGCAGATGGTACACATTCACCTTAGCGAAGTATAAGTTTAAAGTGGCCACTAAGGCTTGGGTGGCATAAGGGCTTTTGGGTCCCTTTGATATAAAGTGCTTGTTCTACATAATGGGTTTCCCCCAGGTAGTGATCAGAGTATTCAAAAAATGTTTTCTTATTAAATACCGTAATCTTATTGTTCTGCCACACAGATTATGTTTCTTGTCACTTTCTTTTTAATGGCTAATAAATGCATGTTCTACAAATGCAGCATTCGTTAAACGTATGTCAAGCCACAAAGATTTCTTGGGTGCAAATATATTTATACAATTCTTATTTGAATCATGTATAAACATACAGGGGCGTAGCTATAGGGGGTGTAGCTATAGAGGGTGCAGAGGTAGCAGTCGCTACCGGGCCCAGGAGCCTGAGGGGGCCCAAAGACCCTTGTGCCACATAAGAAGATACCAGTATTATGGAAAGACACCAGTATTATAGAAAGTGCATGCTGGTCAAGTTATAGCTCTGGCTGGAGGGAAGGGGTTAGGTCAAGAATTTGGCATGGGGGGGTTGGGGGGTCTACTGTTTCAATTTTTTGCCGCAGGTAACATGAAGGCTATGTGCTTCCCTAGCCACAAAACACTTAGGGAAGGGGGGGCCCCAAGCTGAACCCTTGGACCAGGGCCCATAAGCCTTTAGCTACGCCCCTGTAAACATATATTATGTAAGACTGATAATATCAAGTGATTTGTTTTGACACCAGTTGAGAAAAACATTTATCCTTAAAATCAGGATCTTTTGTACTTCAATAGCATTGCATGCTTACAGTATGCATTAGAGTGTCCTTTTTGCCTCCATTGGGATGATATCTGTCAGGAATACCATTATTTATTTTACGCAATAACAAAACACATTGCACTATTTCATGCAGAGGCACCCAGTAAAAAAAAAGTATACAGCACCCACACATTTTAACGTAGACGGTACCTATGGGTAACTGATGGCATTCTGTGGCATTCAATAAACAGACACATCTGCTGTTTCTGTTGGGAAATCTTCTCAACAGAAACCTCATAATGCAGTGTAAGCAGAGTTATGTTGTTCATAAAGATAACATGAAATGTGAAAATAAAACAGACATATTGTATGCACATATACATTATAAAAGGATAATTTGCTATAAAAAATAAAACTGTAGAATGGAGGAAAAAAACTTGTAAAAAGAAAACGAATGCTTACCTTGGATCTTTCTGAATGCTATCAATAGATGGAGACCTGGCTAACGTTCCTTCAGGTGGTATAGCTGGCCCCGATTTACTGTAGGGTGAGTCAACGGATGGACAATACTGCAGCTGTCGGTATGGGTCTACATAATTGGAGCCAGGGCCTACAGCGTAACTGGCCCTCTGGAAAGCCCCTGTTGCATTCTGAGAACAATGTTGGCTGCCTGTACGCTGTAAAGGTACGGAGTCGACACCAGGGGAAGATGGGGCTACGACAGGAAAGTAGGGACAAAGTAAAAAACTAAGGATCTGTTCACAAAAATGGTTAACCAGGTCTAGGCAGGAAAAACACACACGAGTACAGGGGACATAAAAAAGAAGCATTTTGTTACCCATTAAAACAACTAGAAAGACAAATTTAAAGTAAACATATCATGTTGCACTTTGTGTTTAAGCTGAAGGCAGCATGTTCTAGAGCAGGTGAAGCTGAGCAGATTGATGTATAGTTTTGTGGCAAAAGATTCTGTATAACCTACCGTATTTTTCGCTTTAAAAGATGCACCTGATGATAAGACTCACCCCAGGTTTAGAGGAGGAAAATAAGATTTTTTTTTCCA
This sequence comes from Bufo gargarizans, assembly GCF_014858855.1. Classification (NCBI taxonomy): domain Eukaryota; kingdom Metazoa; phylum Chordata; class Amphibia; order Anura; family Bufonidae; genus Bufo; species Bufo gargarizans. The sequence continues at coordinate 235,109,976 of NC_058084.1, forward strand.
TCAGACCCCCTTGTCAGATCCTCAGATCAGACCCCATATCAGATGCTCAGATGCTCAGATTAGACTCTCATATCAGATGCAAAGATTAGACCCTAACATCAGGACCTCAGATCACCTCATATCAGATTCTCAGATCATACCCCCACATTAGACCTCAGATCAGATCCCTATCAGACTTCCATGTCAGACCCCCGTCTCAGACCTCAGATCAGACCTTAAAATAAATAAATTCACTTACTTCTTCTGCTCCACTGCCATTCTACCAGTCCGGTGGTCTCCCCTGCATTCTTCACTCCCTGATCTTCTCTGGCTCCAGGGAGGAAGACCAGGGAGGGTGAGAACCCCACACCTACTGCATACTAGTGAGTGCTTCCATAATGGAAGCGCCCACTAGTATTTGCTTTATAAGATACACTGACATTCCCCCCCCCCCCACACACTTTTGGGAAAAAAATGCATAAAGCAAAAAATATGGTATATTTTATTCATCTAAATTCCTGCTCATACTGGGCTTTGAAGTCAAGGACACGGTCCTATATGTGATTAACACCCTTTCCCTCTATGACTGTGCATATAGAGATAGTTATCAGTCACTGATACGACCCCCTCCTTGACTTCAAAGCCCAAAATGAGCAGGAATTTAAATGAAAAAATTACAAATTTTACTCAGTCTTTTCCTGTAAAACTATATATCTATCTGCTCATCTCCTCCTGTTCTATAAATCGCTGCCTGTAGCTTCCATTGCATATTAATGATGACATATTCACTTTAACAAAGTGAAAACGTTTATTATCTAGTTAAATATGTATTTCAAAGTATTATTCAGTGGTATTTGCTTCTTATGGTATGTTTTAACATATCTAAGACAAAGGGTATGTTCACACATTGAGGTGAGGTTAACACGTAGTATTGAGGTGAGGTTAAAACCACACTGGAAAAACTTGAATTTTTTATGGGGCTGCATTTTTTTGACGGACACCCATTTATTTAACATGTTTCACCTGCAAAAATATGCAATTGCATGGAAAACCGCATTGTGGTTTTCTAATTCAGTTTTGATTGTACCTCAACGCTATGTGTGAACATAACCAAATTGTAGAAAGGAGAAAAACAATTTGTGCAACAAAACTTGATCTCAGACCATGACTCATCTTTTTAACTGTACAAACACATTAGGCTCCAAACCATACCATTACTCTTACCTGAAATATGATGGATCTACTAACTTTTTATCTGCAACAAAAACTATCACACACAGAAAGTTCTTTTGGTGTAGATGAAAATAATGCTAACTCTGGCATTATATTTGTAAAGCACTGCATATTTTGTGTGTTTCCTTATGGGCAACAGCTTCATGTATGCAAAATTTCTGAAATCCTATGCCAGGTCAGACTACAAGTTTATCTTATTTACACAATTTTCTTCATTTTGCTAAATTTGGGCAGCAAGTAGATTGTGTTCTAAATTCTAATACAAACATCGGTGGTAGTTTGCAATTTGACAGTGGTCTGAGGTCTTTCTGGCAGTAGAACAAAAAAAGAATTTTCCTCCTAAACTGCACTTTGGATTTCAATAATCAATTAAATGGTACTAAAAGCTCAGCAATGCTGCATTTCAAAAGCCCTAAAAATTGTTTTATTTTTCCATGGGTATAACAATTTGAGATCATGTTTTATCCAGGGTAGGTTGTATTTTTTAATGGAACCATTTTGGGGTATTATATAACTGTTAAAATTTTAGGGTGACAATGAAAAAAAATACTGCAATTCCACTATTGCTTTTAGGGTTTTGCTTTGTTCACTGTGCAGAAAACACTGCTTTAAAAAAATTGCTTTGTGTTGCCATATTCCGACATCTATAACTTTTTGAATTATGTGACAGAGCTGCATAGCGTTTTATCTTTTGTGGGGTGAGCTACCATTTTTACTGATACTATTTTCGGATACATGGGACCTTTTGATATTTTATTTCATTCATTTTTGGGGAAGGCAAGGTAACAAAAAAAAATACTTTTATTTTTGCAGTTCACCGCGTAAGTTAAATAATGGGATAATTTAATTGATCGAGTCGCTTTGGCTGTGTTCACACTAGATATATATACTTAAAAAAGTATTCATACCCCTTGAACATTTCCAAAAAAAATTCTAATTAGTGTTAAAAGTGTGGTGTGCATTTGCATTCGGTGCCCTGTACTCTGCTACCCCTATATAAAATCCAGTGTGAACCAATTGCCTTTAGAAGTCACCTAATTAGTAAGTCCACCTGTGTGCAATTTATTCTCACTATAACTACAGCTGCTCTATAAAGGCTTCAGAGGTTTGTTAGTGAACATTAGTGATCAAACAACGTCATGAAATCCAAGGAACACACCAGTCAGGTCAAAGATAAAGTTGTGGAGAAGTGTGAAGCAGGGTTAAGTTACAAAAAATAATAATATCTCAAGCTCTGAACATCTCACGGAGCACTGTTCAATACATAATTTGGAAATGGAAGGAGTATGGCACAACTGCAAACCTACCAAGACATGGCCATTCACCTAAACTGACAGCTCAGGCAAGGAGAGAATAAATTAGACAAGCAGCCAAGATACCGATGGTCACTCTAAAATAGCTGCAGAGATGCTTTTTGAAAGCAAGCCATAAGAAGTCCTGTTTGCAGTTTGCCACAAGCCATGTACGGTACATGGCAAACAAGTAGGAGATGCTCTAGTCAGATTAGACCAAAGTTTAACTTTTTGGCCTAAATGCAAAATGCTTTGTGCAACGAAAATCTAAAACTGCACATAACCCTGAACACACCGCCCCCACCGTGAAACATGGTGGTTGCAGCATCATGCTATGAGGATGTTTTATAAATATATATACAGTACAGACCAAAAGTTTGGACACACCTTCTCATTCAAAGATTTTTCTTTATTTTCATGACTATGAAAATTGTAGATTCACACTGAAGGCATCAAAACTATGAATTAACACATGTGGAATTATATACATAACCAAAAAATGTGAAACAACTGAAAATATGTCATATTCTAGGTTCTTCAAAGTAGCCACCTTTTGCTTTGATTACTGCTTTGCACACTCTTGGCATTCTCTTGATGAGCTTCAAGAGGTAGTCACCTGAAATGGTTTTCACTTCACAGGTGTGCCCTGTCAGGTATAATACGTGGGATTTCTTGCCTTATAAATGGGGTTGGGACCATAAGTTGCGTTGTGGATACACAGCTGATAGTCCTACTGAATAGACTGTTAGAATTTGTATTATGGCAAGAAAAAAGCAGCTAAGTAAAGAAAAACGAGTGGCCATCATTACTTTAAGAAATTAAGGTCAGTCAGTCCGAAAAATTGGGAAAACTTTGAAAGTGTCCCCAAGTGCAGTCACAAAAACCATCAAGCGCTACAAAGAAACTGACTCACATGCGGACCTCCCCAGGAAAGGAAGACCAAGAGTCACCTCTGCTGTGAAGGATAAGTTCATCCGAGTCACCAGCCTCAGAAATCGCAGGTTAAGATTAGAGACCAGGTCAATGCCACACAGAGTTCTAGCAGCAGACACATCTGTAGAACAACTGTTAAGAGGAGACTGTGTGAATCAGGCCTTTATGGTAGAATATCTGCTAGGAAACCACTGCTAAGGACAGGCAACAAGCAGAAGAGACTTGTTTGGGCTAAAGAACACAAGGAATGGACATTAGACCAGTGGAAATCTACATGCCTGGTTCCACCCGTGAAGCATGGAGAAGGAGGTGTGATGGTGTGGGGGTGCTTTGCTGGTGACACTGTTGGGGATTTATTCAAAATAGAAGGCATACTGAACTAGCATGGCTACCACAGCATCTTGCAGCGGCATGCTATTCCATCCGGTTTGCGTTTAGTTGGGCCATCATTTATTTTTCAACAGGACAATGACCCCAAACACACCTCCAGGCTCTGTAAGGGCTATTTGACCATGAAGGAGAGAGATGGGGTGCTGCACCAGATGACCTGGCCTTCACAGTCACCGGACCTGAACCCAATCAAGATGGTTTGGGGTGAGCTGGACCGCAGAGTGAAAGCAAAAGGGCCAACAAGTGCTAAGCATCTCTGGGAACTCCTTCAAGACTGTTGGAAGACCATTTCAGGTGACTACCTCTTGAAGCTCATCAAGAGAATGCCAAGAGTGTGCAAAGCAGTAATCAAAGCAAAAGGTGGCTACTTTGAAGAACCTAGAATATGACATATTTTCAGTTGTTTCACACTTTTTTGTTATGTATATAATTTCACATGTGTTAATTCATAGTTGTGATGCCTTCAGTGAGAATCTACAATTTTCATAGTCATGAAAATAAAGAAAACTCTTTGAATGAGAAGGTGTGTCTAAACGTTTGGTCTGTACTGTATATCATGCTATATAAAGATAGATATCTTTCTTAGAATCAATTTGCTCATCTCTAAGAAAGATAGATATCTTTCTTAGAGATGCGCAAATTGATTCTAAACAAATCAAATTTGCTACAAATTTCACAAAAATTCTGCCAAACAATCCAAAGATGTTTGTTTCAGAGGATTTGTCTAAAAACTGTTCCCAGTGCCATTCTACTGTGAATACTGGTGGGAAAAACTATGAGGGAGAAAGAATAGCCATTCTGTCTTCAGCTTGTGAACTGGGAGGCTATTATGTGGCAGTGTCTGGCAAAAAGCCATTGCAGACACAAGCCAGTAATATAATGTGATATGCACACTATAGGGAGAGAATAAAGGTACATAATTGAGTAGATTTCAGCAAATTTGATCAGGTAAAGCTTTAACCGCCTCCGGACCGCCTAACGCAGATGTGCGGTCCGGAGGCGGCAGCGCTGCGCACAGTCACGCATATACGCGTCATCTCGCGAGATGCGATATGACGCGAATATGCGCCCGTGCATGCGCAGTTCGCGCCGGCATTTCGTTCAGGACTATTTCGTCAGCAACCTGCCAGCCGTGATCATTGGCTGGCAGGTTGCTGATTTTTTAAAAAACCAATCAGAAGCCACATAGCAGATCATATTTGTAAATATGATCTGTTATATGGCTGCCCTGCTCCTCTGCTGGTCCTTTTCGTCGGTTGGATCCAGCAGAGGAGCAGGCTTCACAGTGAGTACACCAAACACTACACTTTAGCCCCTGATCACCCCCCTGAACCCCAATTAACCCTTTGATCACCCCTTTGTCAATCACTAGTGAAAGGAAAAAAGTGATCAGTGTAAACTGTCACTTTTTTTTTTCACTGGTATTGACCGTTAGGTTTTAGGTATAGTTTAGGCCCCTTGGTTAGGTAGTTAGCAATCAGTTAGCGCCCAGCCCACCGCACCGCAGTCCGTTATTCGCTGATTAGCGTATCGCTAATCAGCATTTGTACTTTTATAGTATCTGGAAGTGATCAAAACTGATCACGGTGAGATCTATAATAGTACTAGTGTCACTTTAGTTCTCCCTCCACCCAAAACGCAGTGTTTGCCCGATCAGGCCTGATCGGTCGCCCACACGTGCGTTCGCCCACACCCACCCCACCGCAGTGACAAAAAAAAAATTTTTTTTGGTTCACTGCACAATCACTTTACACGCACTGCGGCGATAAAAAAATCAGTTTTGATATTTTTTATCAACCGCAGCGGCCTCCGGTACTTCTTGGGTAGTCTCAGGGAATACCCCTAAATTTAGTTGCCCACATGTCTAACAGGGGGTATTCTTCTGAAGAGGCCTACAGGCTTCTGACCCAGTCGGATGAGGAGTGGGAACCCTCATCTGATGAATCCAGCGGGTCAGAATACGAACCTGTAGAAAGCAGTGGCTCTCTGACCCAAAGTTCGGACGAGGAGGCTGAGGTCCCTGATACCACCAGGTGTACCCGGCCCCGTGTCGCTAGACCACAGGTTGCGCAGGATCCGCTTCAAGAGCAGCAGAGTGGGGCTGGTGCTGTCGGATTACGTGGTGAGGCATACACCAGCAGCCCAGCCCTCCCTGGACCTAGTACCAGCACTGCCGTACAACCTGGTGAAGTAGCGAGCACCAGAAGGGCAGTTGAAGCTGGTACGGTGGCACGTGCAGTAGTGACCCCGTCGCAGCCACCGCAAAGACGTGCCCGTAGAGCCCCTAGAATCCCAGAGGTGCTGGCAAACCCTGATTGGCAGTCCCCAACTTCAGCCGCACCCGTAGTTTTCCCTTTCACTGCCCAGTCTGGAGTTCGGGTTGAGACAGCTCAGATCGGTTCAGCCCTGGGATTTTTTGAGCTGTTCTTGACTGCGGAGCTTTTAGACATAGTTGTGGCCGAAACAAACCGATATGCCACACAATTTATCACCGCTAACCCGGGAAGCTTTTATGCCCAGCCTTTCCGGTGGAAACCAGTCCAAGTTTCCGAAATTAAAACTTTTCTGGGCCTCCTCCTCAACATGGGCCTGACAAAAAAGCATGAATTGCGGTCATATTGGTCCACGAACCCGATTCATCACATGCCCATGTTCTCTGCTGCTATGTCCAGGGCACGTTTTGAGGCCATCCTGCGTTTCCTGCACTTTAGTGACAACACCGCCTCCCGTCCCAGGGGCCACCCTGCTTTTGACCGGCTCCACAAAATTCGGCCCCTCAAAGACCATTTCAACCAGAAACTTGCAGATATTTATACCCCAGAGAAAAACATCTGCGTAGACGAGTCCCTTATACATTTTACCGGGCGCCTTGGCTTCAAACAATACATCCCAAGCAAGCGCGCCCGGTATGGGGTCAAATTGTATAAGCTCTGTGAAAGGGCCACAGGCTATACCCACAAATTTCGGATCTATGAGGGAAAAGATCAGACCCTGGAGCCGGTCGGTTGCCCTGACTACCTGGGGAGCAGTGGGAAGACAGTTTGGGACTCGGTGTCACCCTTATTCGGCAAGGGGTACCATCTTTATGTGGACAATTTTTACACAAGTGTGGCCCTCTTTAGGCATTTGTTTCTAGAACGGATTGGCGAATGTGGTACCGCGCGAACTAGTCGCGCGGGCTTCCCCCAACGGCTCGTTACCACCCGTCTTGCAAGGGGGCAGAGAAATGGAGAGACAAGCGTGACGTTTACATGCTCTCCTCCATTCACGCAGACACGACAATACAAATTGAGCGAGCAACCCGTGTCATTGAAAAGCCCCTCTCAGTCCACGACTATAACCTCCACATGGGAGGGGTGGACTTCAATGACCAGATGTTGTCTCCGTATTTAGTTTCCCGCAGAACCAGACGCTGGTATAAGAAGGTGTCTGTATATTTAATTCAATTGGCTCTGTACAATAGTTTTGTTCTCTACAGTAAGGCTGGGAGAACTGGATCCTTCCTCAAATTTCAGGAAGAGATCATCGAGAACCTCCTGTACCCAGGAGGTTCCGTGGCCCCATCCACCAGTGTAGTTAGCCGTCTACACGAGCGACATTTCCCCAATGTCGTTCCTGGTACCTCAACCCAACCGTCACCCCGAAAAAGATGTCGTGTCTGTAGCAGGAGTGGGATAAGGCGTGACACTCGCTATTTCTGTCCTGACTGTCCTGACCACCCTGCCCTATGCTTTGGGTGGTCAGGTACTCACAGGTACACTATTAGCATAGGGATCATCTCACCAGGATAGGCACACAGGGCTATTAGGGCCCATTCACTCACTGCTGCTGCAAACGTCTCCTTTCACATGGGACAAAGTGCATAACGCACTTCGCCACATCTTTGGGCGATTTGCGCTTTGCACATTGACCCATGGGGAAGGAGAGGTTTGTTCTATAAAGGTAAAAAAACAAAAAAAACAAAAAAAAACACCAGTAAGCAAAAAGGTTAATGTTCAGTTAAAAAGTTAAAGTTACATGTTCTGTTGCAAAGTTAATAAAATTATTGCGTTGCGGCCTGGTTTTTTCTTTTTTTTTGTCTTTTTACCTTCCAGGTGGACCAACCGATCGACCAGCTGCAGCACCGATGTGCATTCTGACAGAAGCATTGCGCTGCTGTCAGATTACACGCAAGTCGGTGTATGCGGCGCTGCAAGACGGGATTTTCTCCTCTGCAGTAACAGATATGTTTGCCGAGGCATACGAGCTGAGGAGGAGGCGGCGTTCCTATGCTTTGGCAAACACTTTGTATATATATATATATATATATATATATATAAAAAAAATATAAAAAAATCCCGGCAATGATTTATTCATCCACATCGATTGATGTGAATGGAGAAATCTGGTTTGCCAGGGCATACGAGCTAAGTGGGTATGGATGTAGGGCGGAGCTCCTATGTCCTGGCAGACGCCTTTCCCCTCCATTTTTTTTTTTTGGCAGAGATTTTTTCATCCACATTGATCGATGCGAATGAAGAAATCTGTGCCGTTCATTTTTTTCTTTCAGCCCAGAGGCTGAACGGAAAAAAAAATCTCATTACCTGTATGCTCAATATAAGGAGAATAGCAGAAACTCCTAATGCTGGCCATACATGTAATGATTGCGGAGACCCTCAAATGCCAGGGCAGTACAAACACCCCACAACTGACCCCATTTTGGAAAGAAGACACCCCAAGGTATTTGCTGAGGGGCATATTGAGTCCATGAAAGATTTTAATTTTTGTCCTAAGTTAGCGGAAAGTGAGACTTTGTGAGAAAAAAGAAAAAAAAAAACAATTTCCGCTAACTTTTTTTTCTATGAACTTGCCAGGCCCCTCATTGGATACCTTGGGGTGTCTTCTTTCCAAAGTCGGGTCACATGTGGGGTATTTATACTGCCCTGGCTTTTTAGGGGCCCTAAAGTGTGAGAAGAAGTCTGGGATCCAAATGTCTAAAAATGCCCTCCTAAAAGGAATTTGGGCACCTTTGCGCATCTAGGCTGCAAAAAAGTGTGACACATCTGGTATCGCCGTACTCAGGAGAAGTTGGGGAATGTGTTTTGGGGTGTCATTTTACATATACCCATGCTGGGTGAGAGAAATATCTTGGCAAAAGACAACTTTTCCCATTTTTTTATACAAAGTTGGCATTTGACCAAGATATTTTTCTCACCCAGCATGGGTATATGTAAAATGACACCCCAAAACACATTCCCCAACTTCTCCTGAGTACGGCGATACCAGATGTGTGACACTTTTTTGCTGCCAAGGTGGGCAAAGGGGCACATATTCCAAAGTGCACCTTTTGGATTTCACCGGTCATTTTTTACACATTTTGATTGCAAAGTTCTTCTCACACATTTGGGCCCCTAAATTGCCAGGGCAGTATAACTACCCCACAAGTGACCCCATTTTGGAAAGAAGACACCCCAAGGTATTCTGTGAGGGGCATGGCGAGTTCCTAGAATTTTTTATTTTTTGTCGCAAGTTAGTGGAATATGAGACTTTGTAAGAAAAAAAAAAAAAAAATAAATCATCATCATTTTCCGCTAACTTGTGACAAAAAATAAAAAGTTCTATGAACTCACTATGCCCATCAGCGAATACCTTAGGGTGTCTACTTTCCGAAATGGGGTCATTTGTGGGGGTTTTCTACTAGTCTGGGCATTGTAGAACCTCAGGAATCATGACAGGTGCTCAGAAAGTCAGAGCTGTTTCAAAAAGCGGAAATTCACATTTTTGTACCATAGTTTGTAAATGCTATAACTTTTACCCAAACCATTTTTTTTTTGCCCAAACATTTTTTTTTAATCAAAGACACGTAGAACAATAAATTTGGCGAAAAATTTATATATGGATGTCGTTTTTTTTGCAAAATTTTACAGCTGAAAGTGAAAAATGTCATTTTTTCGCAAAAAAATCGTTACATTTTGATTAATAACAAAAAAAGTAAAAATGTCAGCAGCAATAAAATACCACCAAATGAAAGCTCCATTAGTGAGAAGAAAAGGAGGTAAAATTCATTTGGGTGGTAAGTTGCATGACCGAGCAATAAACGGTGAAAGGAGTGTAGTGCCGAAGTGTAAAAAGTGCTCTGGTCATGAAGGGGGTTTCACCTAGCGGGGCTGAAGTGGTTAAGGGAATGAGCGGCTGGTCACCCACTTGTGTGTTTAATACAGCTGCTGGTTGAAGCTAGTTCCGCATTACAAAGCCCCCTGCAAAATAAAGAAACTATTTTTTTCTGTAAATGAACAAAAAACCACATCTTAAAAAAAGCTTCTACACTTTCTTACTGACAAACCCCCAATAGAATTTTGCTGAAAGCTAGAGCTGCACTTTTTTTATAAAAAAAAAAAAAAAGAATTCTATGGCAATAACAGTAAAGACCTTTCACCACAAAAATAGCATTGCTATAACTGTGTTATTGAACGCATAGTTCAAATAATTTTTTTCTGCAAATATTGCATTATATCCGTGTTAGCAAAAGTATTACTTCATCTGACCGTGTAATTCAAAGACACTTCACAGCAAAAATTGCAACGCTATACCTGTGTTATTGAACACAGTTCAAAATACATTTTACTGCAAATGTTGTATTGTTATATCCGTGTTAGCAAACGCATTACTGTATCAGACCGTGTAGTTCAAAGACATTTCACCTTAAAATTGCACTTATGCCTGTGTCATTAAAATCATAGTTCAAAGACATTTTACCGCAAACATTGTATTGTTATATCAGTGTTAGCAAAAGCATTATTGCATCAGACGTGTAGGTCAAAGACATTTTACCTCAAAAATTGCACTTATGCCTGTTATTAAAAGCATAGTTCAAAGACATTTTACCGCAAACATTGTATTGTTATATCAGTGTTAGCAAAAGCATTATTGCATCAGACGTGAAGTTCAAAGACATTTCACCGCAAAAATTGCATTGTTATACCCATGATAGTGAACGAATAATTCAAAGATATGTTACTACAAACATTAAAAAGTTATATTCATTTTAGTGAATGTGTGACTGCAACAGACCATGTAGTTTAAACAAATTTACTGCAAAATAAAGTGCATCAGGCAGAAAAAATCCCAACTGGCTATCTCCCCGCCAAATCCAACTGGGCAAGGTCATAAGCAACAAAGGCTGGAACACCATGGACGCACTGTGTAACGGACCGCTTCAGCAGACAAGGGGTTAAAATCCGTTTAGGCGATATGCCCCTTTCTGAGAGACAGGCACAGCCACTGCAGAACACCAAACTCCCGAACTGGATAGAAAATAGCACTCCAAACCGGAACCTTGCGAATAGCTGCCATCAGACGAACAGGAAAAGCATACAATCAGCTTACACTCCTGGCAATCAGTCTCTAACAGCATACAGGGAATCCCCCCAATAACGAGACAAGGCTCCGTGTTGAGGATCAAGCAGTGGTCTGACTGTACTTCAGGTACAGCCTCTTTTATTTATAAAAACAAACATAGTACTGCCCACAGGGTTTTGAAATCCAACCAATCAATATCTTACAACACACACAATGCAAGTACAGCAACCAATCGTTCACGCCCCCTAGAGGACCAGAAGGGAGACTGCGACACAGATCAGATACAACACATCCCCACAATGCATCATGGTTTCCTCCTCTCTGTCCCGGAGACAACCGAGGGCAATCCAATTATCTCTCAGGACAAAGGGAGATCGCCAATACACATGTGGAGACAACAGGACAGACATCACCATTTAAACACACAATGGGACAATGGCACAATGGGATAATAGAAACACACCCAGCATATTCATCCCAAGCTGACAAGTTACACTTATTATAAATTGTTACAACTTTGTGAGGTTACATTGTCCATACATATAACTTACATCAATTTAAACAGTATAACTTGGGGACAAACCTATCCAAAATTCACTTGAATAGGTTCAGGGGTTTAAAAGTTAGTATGGGCCATAATCCTGAGGCAAGAGGCGTTTAAACAGGCCTCTCCAAAACCCAGTGGTGAGGTTGGTTTCGCCACACACTGCATTTATAAGGAAAATAACCCATGCTCCCTGCATTGGGCATGTGATAAACTTAGTTGTGCAACACTTTTTGAAGAGGTACACTGGTTTGCAGAGGCTGCTTGCCATGTCCAGGAGACTGTGCTCACATTTCAGCCATTCTTATGTGTCAAGGACTGCCCTCCTGGACATGTAGCAACAGAACAGCCTGCAATTGCAAGGTTCCAGCTAGATGGAATTCCACCTTGAATATGCTAGAGCGTCTGTACGAGTAGTGGAAAGCGATGAATTATTTTGTCATGCACCAGACCACCTCAGCAGGGAGCATGTGTTGTTTTGAGGTAAAGAAAGCTCATTAGAGACGCCTGTCACATACTCAAGCCCTTCAACAATGTCATCCCCCTGATATTTATCTTAAAGCAGAAGCTCACGCTGATGCAACAACACCATCTGTCCAAATAAGGACATTTTTGGAAACTTTCTAATATAAAAAAAGCCTAACACATGTGACGGCACAGTGTGTTTTTAAACACGCTGTTTGTTAACACCATCAACCATGCATTTACTCATAGCTATATAGGACAATGTTACTCTGACAATATGTTATTGGCGTCATCATGTTCAAGAGCTTAAAAGTGAAGAGGGTGAGAGAAAATACAAAAATTAATAAAAAATTAATCCTAGGAGACTAGGGGGTGTTATATACCAATTTTAAGTGCAGTTGGAGTATTTTTGATTAGTGAAAAATCTATTCAAATCAAACTTTTTTGAAAATTCCCTGATTTGGATAGGAAGCGAATTTCAAGAATTTCGCTCATCTCTTTGTTCTCAAACATAAAAGCTGCTGCCAAAGACGTCTGGCAATGGCTTTTTCTTCACTCCCCACTCAGGATAGGTCAGTTTCGACCAAGCCGAGCGAGCACAGTGTATAGAGCGGTTGGGAGAGACAGTCAAGAGCTTAATGAATGTTCAGCCTAAGAACTGGTTGCATTATACACATCCGTTAATATATTCAACTTGCTTTCATGGAGAAGGTGTGTTAGTATATACAAATGTCAGATTTGAAAGTTTGAAGGTTGATGTTGACCAAGAGGCACAATATAAGATTTTTCTAGTTCCATCTCCCAAAAAGTTTTGGCCTTTATGGCTTTAGCTCTAGATGCACCAAGAATTGTCCATTTGTTTTTCATTAATATCTTAAACACTACCGTATTGATTCCAGGAAGATTTATGCCACTCCTTTAATTTTTGATGAGTTGGGTGCTGTAAACTGAATCTATGGCTAATGAAGAAATCCTTGGTGTTCACATATAGTTAGCTGAAACACTGGAATTTTTCCACCAATCATTTATGCAGGGCTCTTTAGCACCCTGGATGCAGGAAATAATTATACTGATATTACCTAGGCCAGGTAGGGACTCCCTCCTACCTGTTCCCTATGCATCACGTGACCAATTGACATGATGCAAGGAGAGTAGGTCACCAGCGAGGCCAGAAATTGGCTGCAGTGGTGTCAAAGCAGACCTGAGTGAGGCAACCGAGACAGGGGAGCGAAAGAGCTGGGACCCATTGCTGGGGAGCAGGTAAGTATGCTTCCCTTTACAGGTTTGTCCAGTAGGAGGGCTTCCCAAATCCTTTACAAAGTTGGCCAACCTTTTTAAAGGCTTGGCTCTGTCTAGCAGGTTAAATAAGACCATAACTATTCAGGCTTTATGCCTGAATAGTCCAAGGCCATTAATATTAGGCATGTGTTCTTGAGCTTTCTGATTCCTTCAAATAATTGTGGAGCTAGGGTCATTCTCTCCTCTATCCGAGGCACACTATTGAATGCAATAGGATTTGGTCAGGGATTCATTTTATGGGTATAAGTTTTTTTCAGATCAGTTTCAGGTTCAGGGGGAATTTATCATTCTTCCTTCACCATTTTTGCCAAGTTGCAAAACCCGAGTGCAATTTTTTTGCGTGACAGCTGGCATTGTTACACTGTCTTTGCCAGTTTACATAAGGGGGGCATGGGAAGGGTGATTGGTCTCAGCACATTCATCATTTATGCCAGAAACTAACATAAATAACTACTGAAATCTACGACAGCACAAGCTAAATTTAAGACCGGTGCTTGGGCTGCTTGAGGAGATTTAATTCATGACAAAGCTCATGGTAAATAACATGCCTCCTCCGGCAGTATTTTAAGACCAGTGTAACAAACACCGGTCTGGATAAATCAGGACCACACTTTTACCTTTTAGCTATTTGAGTTTGGGCTTCAACTTTGTTCCTACTACTAAATTCGATGTTTTCACAGCGATAAAAGACCTCAATTTATTTGCGAGGAATTTGATTTTTAAAAGGATTTTTCATAAAGATGGTGACTGCATGTCGACACCTCTGGATAGTGAATGAAGGGCAATACAAGATTTATGTGATCTATTGGATGAACAGGATTCGGCCCCAGTAAATAGATTACCAAGTACTCTGGTGCCTAAGTTCCCCAACATCGACATTTTTGTTAAACTGGTAACCAACGATTTAATTAAGACCTCTACTAGATTTCGCCATGGCAATAAGAATGGTGACTCACGCCTGGCTGTGTAACAATTAAGCAATATGAAAGATCTGGTCATAAAGCCCTCGGATAAAGGGGGTAATGTAGTGGTCTGGCCAGTTACATTATATGAGAGGGAGGCCTTTCGCCAGCTAAAAAATACCATCTGTTACAAAAAACTGACCTTTAACCCTCTCAATTCCTTTCAGGAATCTTTGGGCAAAATACTGCACTCAGCTCACGATCGTGGTATTATTAGTCAGAAGGAATTAAATTGTCTACTTGTGCCCTGCCCTACTATACCCAAGTTTTACTTACTACCTAAAGTGCACAAACAGCTGTCTACTCCACCAGGTCGCCCCATAGTGGCAGGTAATAACAATATGTGCGAACCAATATGCAAACTGGTTGATCACGTCCTACGGCCTTTGGTTCAGAGTCTTCCCTCCTATCTCAAAGATACTGGCGATATTCTACGGAAGCTGAATGGCATACAACTAGAGGAGGATATGCTGATTGTTACCTGTGATGTAGAATCACTCTACACCTCTATCTGCCACAAGGATGGGATGACAGCCGTGGCTCAGTTCCTCGCTATGTCCGATGTCGAAGGTGATTATGCTTCTTTTATTTTGCAGATTCTGGATTTTGCCCTCAGTCACCATTTTTTTATGTTTAAGGGGTCCTTCTACCTGCAGCTCCGGGGAACAGCCATGGGGGCGGCATGTGCGCCGTCCTATGCCAACCTTTTCCTGGGGCTGTGGGAGACGGGTCTCTTCATTACTGACCCTATTCCTTTTATCGATAGGGTACATATGTGAAACCGTTACATCGATGATGTACTCATGATTTGGCAGGGCACGACTGGATAATTGGATTCCTTCATGACAAACTTGAATAAGAACCATCTGAATATTCATCTTACCTACAAATCTGATCGAAGGGATATGGATTTTTTAAATGTCCTTTTACAGACAGACCACGATGGTTATATTTATACCGATCTGCATCGGAAACCCACTTCAGTTAATAGTCTGCTACATGCTGGATCTGCACATCCTAGGAAATTAATTGAGGGTATTCCAACGGGCCAATTTCTGCGACTTAGACGAATCTGCTCCAATGACGATCTTTTTGAAAAACTTGCGCAGGAGTTGACCAAAAGATTCAGGGAGAGGGGCTACACTGAATCCTCGTTGAAGAAAGGTTACTTCAGAGCCAAGCAATCTGGCAGGGATGACATTTTACAGCAGCTGCCCAAGAAGCTTAAGAAATCTGAGAATAACACGGTACGTTTTATTACCACCTTTAATTCAGGCCATAATGCAGTGTTGAAATCATTGAAAACACATTGGAATATTTTATATATGGATCTGATTCTCCAACACCATTTACTTCCTAGACCATCTCTCACCTTTCGACAAGATAGAAACATTCGGGATGCGCTGGTCCACAGCCATTATCAGGTCACTACCCCTCTCCGACTATTTGGGAATTGTGTGGCGTGTGCCAACATTCTCACTACTACTTATTTTTCTGACTCGACAGGCCAGAAGACCTATCAAATCACACATACCATCACCTGTAGCACTATTGGGGTAGTTTATGCTGTGAGTTGCCCATGCGGTCTTCAATATGTGGGGCTTACATCACGGGAGTTGAAACGCCGGACGAGAGAACATGTCCTGGGGATATAGTCCGCGGCCAGTGAGGAGGATAGAACTTGTCTTAAAACCATTCCTCGCCATTTCAAGATTCACCATGCTTGCGATAGCTCTCTCCTGAAGGTAAGAGGCATAGATAGGGTCTTTGTAGGTAGTACGGGTGGTAATTGGAAGCGTTTATTGGCTCAACGGGAGACGAAATTGATTTTTCAGCTGAACACAGTTACCCCCCATGGTTTGAATGAGGGCTTGAGTTTTGCCCCCTTTCTGCCATAAATTTCTTCTCATATGCCGTATAGGTCTGTTTTGCCATTTGCGATTCCTATTCTTTCATTAGTATTTTGTTCCTTGATATATTTTCTTTTCAGTGTGTTCTGTACATGGTTGGGTATGGGTCCGTCTGGACTTGCATCCACCCATGGTTTATTTTAGGTTTGGCTTTGGGAGGTTTTCCTCCCTACAAGTTTCATATGGCATGTTTACTTGCGTTTTAATTTTGGCTTTTAATTATGTTTTTTCCTTTTTTTTTTGTCAGCTATAGGTGTGGCCGATCTACATATTAATGTTTTATTTATTTTTTTCTCTTCGTCCGTTTTTTTCTACACGGAGGCCTTCGCATGTTGGAGCTATGGACTGGCTTTCTTGTGTGCACTAGTGTATTTGCATTCATATTGTCCACTATCTTTGTATATGTAGTCCTTTTGGTACAAATCTCTGCTAGATTATTCTTCTTTTGGTGTGTCACTCACTATATATATTAATGTATTTATTTGTGTTTTTGATACATATTAACCTTCACAATGTCATTATAGATTAATATGGATTCATGTTTTGGCACTTTATTGTGCATTTGTATGCGCTGTATTTTTTCAAATTTTTTAATATGTTTATATATTTACTCTATTTTGCTCATGCACTTACTTGATCTATTTTGTTGTATATGAAATGTTTTATATGATACACATTGATAGTTTTGTATATTCCCAGGTCTGGATAGTTGCGTTCCACCTGGTCATGTGATCAGCGTTGCGTTCCATGCTGGTGGAACGAACTTCCGATATGTCGGTCTATTTATTTTCATCTGGTCCGGTGTTCTGGCCTTGCACTTCATGTAGGTACCTGTCTGGCTGTTCTCTGCATTATTTACATTCTTTTGCGTACCACTTTACTATAACATCGGGCCTTGCCCGATACGCTGGTGGAACGCATTTCCGGTTTGCGTTCCACATATGTGGAACGCACTTCCGGTTATGCCGGATTATTGTATCGGCCTGCCATACTGAAGCGCTGTTCCACTCCTTGGCGTATATCCATCTGGGGCCATACATTAAGTCCTTCATATAGTGCCTATTGCCTCCTTGTATATTTATTATTAGTGTTTTTTACATTATTATTGCACTTTACATACCGGAAGTGATGTGTCCCATGATTAGGGCCGCCCCTCTCTGTAACCGGAAGTGACGCGCTTCCTTTCCATGTGTGGCCACACATGTCCTCTCCCAGCTGTTCATGATGCATATTAATTATCTAGCTACAAAAGTCACCCTGTTAGCCTCCTTTACACACACACAATCCCCCTGAAGAAGCTTACGCGAAACATGCGTTGGGGCTCTGTTGGTTCACCACTCAGGTATTCACCTTATGGCTCTTTTATGGCTATTTCAATGTAATATACTTATGCACCTTGTCATATTTGAACTAAGCACTTTATATCTTGGTATGTATTGTATTTTATTCTGATCTAGTTTTGATAGCTTTGTTTAGCTCTATATATTTGATATCTGGCTTGGGCCATATATATATTTTAGGACATTTATATTATTTTTCTAGCCTTGATACGTTCAGTTATCCCATGGTGTACCATTATTTTGAGTGCTCTCCACTCACCATTGTATTGTTGTTTTTTCTTGTGCATTTTAAAACATCTTGTCTCGTGTTGAGACTATAATAAAGTTTACATTTATCATTACCTGTGCTAGCCTTGTTTTCATTTTTGGTGTTCTACCTTTTAGCTATTTTGTCTAATAATCTAGTTTGTACGGTTGAAAGGAAAAAAACTAAACATTTTCATTAAATTCAACCAAGGGATGTGAGGGGATGTGAATGAAGGGAAGGAGAGAGAGAAACCAAGCATTAAAACTATTCCGTTCTAAGAATGTCTTAACACTGTTCACATTAACTCCTTAGCTGACTTGATTCATTTTAACCTCACGTTATACACTTCTCGTATCAGGGGTTACGACCACCCTGAAATCCAGCAGCAGTGGCTGTGCTTACACACTATAGGAAAAAGCGTACTCCTGCGGTCCTGACCAGCAGACGAACAGTGCTATATAGGAAAATTTTATAGGAAAACTACAATGTGCAAGCATGGCCACCGCTGCTAAATTGCAGGTTGGTCATAACCACAGAAACTAGAAGTTTATGCAATGAAATAATGAATAAAGCCAGCAATGGAAGCAATATGGACAATCACAACACATTAGTGAGTGCTTTGTATTAACTTTATCTACATGATAAATGTAATTTGCTGAAGTGAGACAACCACTTTAATCAGTTTTTTTTTTAAAACCATTCACTGTTCCTGCAGACCACCTCCTGAGGTAGACTATTACAAAGATTCAAAATGTTTAATAATGAAGAAGCCTTGTCACCTCTGGAAACTTTTTGAGAACTTTTTCCACCTTTAATGTGACCTATAAACTGTACCACTCAATTGAAAAAACTAACTGAAATCTTTTAGATTTAGGGAAGAAAACAAAAATAAACTAAAATAATGTGGTTGCATAAGTGTGCATACCCTCTTATAACTGGGGATGTAGCTGTGTTCAGAATTAAGCAATCACATTCAAAAGCATGTTAAGTAGGAGCCAGCATACACCTGCCATCATTTAAAGTGCCTCTGATTAACCCCAAATAAAGTTCAGCTGTTCTAGTTGGTCTTTCCGAAATTTTCTTAGTCGCATCCCACAGCAAAAGCCATGGCCCACAGAGAGCTTCCAAAGCATCAGAGGGATCTCATTGTTAAAAGGTTTCAGTCAGGAGAAGGTTACAAAATAATTTCCAAGGCATTAGATAAACCATGGAACACAGTCAAGACAGTCATTATCAAGTGGAGAAAATATGGCACAACAGTGACATTACCAAGAACTAGACGTCCCTCCAAAATTGATGAAAAGACCCGAAGAAAACTGGTCTGGGAGGCTACCAAAAGGCCTACAGCAACATTAAATGAGCTGCAGGAATATCTGCTAAGTACTGGCTGTGTAGTAGATGTGACAACAATCGCCCGTATTCTTTATATGTCTAGGCTATGGGGTAGATGTCATGGTCTTACCTCCTTGCTGTTCTCCTTCGTTTGACATGTGCTGGCGGCCATCTTGGTTTCTGGGTTTCTTGTAGCCTCCCACCCTGCGGCTCCTCCTTCCCACTGGGAGGAGCTGGATGCCTAGCTCATATATATAGGAGGTCTGTGGCTTCAGTTCCCTGCTTGGTCCTCCTGTGCTCACATGCTTCTAAGACTGCTGCTGCTTCTGGTTCCTGATCCTGGCTTCGTCTGACTACCCTGCTGATTCCTGATCCTGGCTTCGTCTGACTACCCTGTTGGTTCCTGATCCTGGCTTCGTCTGACTACCCTTCTGGTTCCTGATCTCTGGTTTCGCAAGACCCTGCTTCGGTTTAGCCATCCGTTTGGACTTTTGCCTTACAGCTTTATTTTCAATAAAGCCTTCTTATTTCCACTCATCACTTGTTGTACGTCTGGTTCATGGTTCCATGACATTAGGACCAAGCCATGAATTCTGACGGTACAGGGCCATCCTCGCTACCTACGCTGGTTGCCAGACTTGATCAGCAGGATCACCTGTTGGGTCGGTTCGCTGTGGCGTTGCAAACCCTGCTTGAACGCACGGCTCATTTAGCTTCCGTTGCCGATGGGTCGGTTGTCGCTCCTGGGCCCGCTCCTACTGCCGCTCCGGTTGTTGCGCCAGAGTCTACCCCGACACCTGTTGCTGCGCCTGCGGTGTTTCGGGGTATGACCGGTTCTGCCCCCCTTCCACAGCGCTTTGGGGGAGAGCCAACTCAGTGCCGAGGTTTCCTTAACCAGGTGGGCATTTACTTTGAGTTGCTGCCACATGCCTTTCCTACTGAGAGATCAAAGGTGGGCTTCTTGATCTCGCTGCTCTCGGACAAGGCCTTGGCCTGGGCCAGCCCTTTATGGGAGAACAACAATCCGGTGGTTGCCGAGTTTTCCGGTTTTGTTGCTTCTCTTCGGAAGGTATTCGATGTGCCGGCTCGTGCTGCCTCTGCTGCGAAGCTCCTTATGTCCATCAGACAGGGTTCACGATCCGTAGCTGAATACGCCATTGAGTTTCGTACCCTGGCAGCAGAGGTGGGCTGGATAATGAGGCTCTGGTCGCTGCTTTCTCTCATGGTCTCTCGGATGCCTTGAAGGATGAGGTTGCAGCTAAGGACCTACCTGTGGAGCTCGAGTCTCTTATTTCTTTCCTGATTTTGATTGACACCAGACTCAGGGAGAGACCTTCCTTTCAGGAGAGCCTGCGGAGGCCTTCTAACAGATTGGCGCCTACGTTTGCTGTCCCACCCGTGCCTCCCTCTCCTCCCACGCCTCCTGGGGATGACTTGTCTGGGGGTGAACCCATGCAGCTGGGGTTTGCTCGCCTGTCCGAGGGGGAGAGGGTACTCCGGAGACGCGAGGGCCGATGCATGTACTGTGGTCTCGGTGGGCATTTTCGGTTGGCATGCCCGAACCGTCCGGGAAACGCTCGCACCTGAGATCCTGTCGGGGGCAGATCTTGGGTGGAGTCTCCTCGTCCCCGGTTTCCCGTGTTGACAAACCACTGATTACTGTTGTCCTCTCCTGGGTCGGGGGCTCGGTGACGACCCAGGCGTTAGTGGACTCTGGTGCTGGTGGTTTGTTCATTGATAGTGTGTTCGCTGCCGCCAATTCCATTCCTCTGCAGCCTCGAGGTTCCCCACTGGCTCTTGAGGCGATAGACGGCAGACCCCTTCTGCTCATGAGACCCTTCCAGTGGGGATGGCCATTGGTGCCGTTCACAGAGAGTCGGTCTGTCTCCAGGTTATTTCGTCTCCACACTACTCGGTGGTCTTGGGGTACCCCTGGCTCCAGAAGCATAATCCGACTTTCGATTGGAAATCGGCCGAGATCCTCTCGTGGTCACCGCAGTGTGGGGCTAGTTGCATCCATGGGCCTGTCAAGTTGCTGTGTACTTCCTCGGACTCTCTGTTGCCTCCTGAATACGAGGAGTACCGGGATGTATTCGATAAGGTGCGTGCGGTTGCCCTACCTCCGCACCGCCCATACGATTGTGCCATAGAGTTACAATCTGGTGCCGTTCCTCCTCGTGGCAAAGTCTATCCACTGTCGGTAGCGGAGAATGAGGCCATGGAGGAGTACGTGAGGGAGGCGCTTTCACGCGGACACATTCGCAAATCCTCGTCCCCGGCAGGGGCTGGATTTTTCTTTGTGAAAAAGAAGGGCGGTGAGTTGAGGCCTTGCATCGATTACAGGGGTCTCAATCGCATCACGATCAAGAACGCTTACCCGATACCCTTGATTTCTGAGCTGTTTGATCGCCTCAAAGGGGCCACGGTCTTTACCAAACTCGACCTGAGGGCGGCATATAACCTGGTAAGGATCAAGGCGGGCGATGAGTGGAAGACCGCGTTTAACACCAGGACCGGTCATTATGAATCCTTGGTTATGCCCTTTGGGTTGTGCAATGCGCCCGCAGTCTTCCAGGAATTCATCAACGATGTTTTCCGTGACCTGTTGCAGCAGTGTGTGGTGGTCTATTTGGATGACATCTTGGTATATTCTGAATCCATGGAGGCCCACATTCTGGATGTCAGACGAGTGTTGCAACGGTTACGAGAGAACAAGCTGTTCGGTAAGCTTGAGAAATGCGAATTTCACCGATCCCAGGTAACCTTCTTAGGTTACATCATTTCCGCTGAGGGGTTCTCCATGGATCCTGAGAAGGTTTCGGCTGTCTTACAGTGGCCCCAGCCCAGTGGTCTTCGTGCCCTGCAGCGCTTTTTGGGCTTCGCCAATTATTATCGGAAGTTCATCAGGGACTTTTCCATGCTAGCCAAGCCTCTCACGGATCTGACCAGGAAGGGCAGTAATCCCCAGGTCTGGCCGCCCGAGGCCATCCGAGCTTTTGAGGCTCTAAAGTCCGCCTTTGTGTCGGCTCCGATTCTGTCGCATCCCAACCCTGGGTTGCCGTTTGTCCTCGAGGTGGACGCGTCTGAGACGGGAGTAGGCGCCCTCCTGTCTCAGCGTAGAACACCAGAGGGTCCTCTGCTTCCTTGTGGGTTTTACTCCCGGAAACTGTCTTCCGCGGAGTGCAACTATCAGATTGGTGACAGGGAGTTATTGGCCATCGTGCAGGCCCTTAAAGAATGGAGGCACTTGCTCGAGGGCTCGGTGGTTCCGGTTCTCATCCTGACGGACCACAAGAATCTGACCTACCTCTCTGAGGCCAAGAGATTGACACCACGTCAGGCCAGATGGGCTCTGTTCTTGTCACGTTTTAATTACGTGGTCTCCTACCTACCCGGTTCCAAGAACATCAGAGCGGATGCCTTATCACGGCAGTACTCCGAGCTGTCCGGGGAGGAGTCGATTCCGACTTCGGTCATACCTCCGAATCAGATCCTGGCCGCCATTCGCACCAGCCTGACCTCTCCCCTGGGTGAGCAGATTTTGGCGGCTCAATCTGGTGCTCCCTCTGGGAGACCCAACGGCAGGTGTTTTGTGCCTGAGGAGTTGCGCACTCGGTTGTTGCGAACCTACCATAACTCCAAGGCCGCGGGGCATCCTGGAAAGAATCAGCTGTCCTGGGCTGTTTCACGTCTGTTCTGGTGGCCTTCTCTACGTTCCGACATCGCCGCATATGTAGCGGCATGCTCCGTTTGTGCCCAGAGTAAGTCCCCTCGGCACCTTCCGTTGGGCCTTTTGCAACCCATAGCCACCGGGGAGCGTCCATGGTCACACCTGGGGATGGATTTCATTGTGGACCTCCCTGCATCCCGAGGCCATACGGTCATTCTCATGATAGTGTATCGGTTTTCCAAAATGTGCCACTGTGTACCTCTCAAGAAGTTACCCTCTGCACAAGAGTTGGCCTCGATTTTTGCCAGGGAGGTCTTCCGGTTGCACGGTTTGCCCAAGGAGATTGTGTCGGATCGGGGGAGTCAGTTTGTGTCCAGGTTCTGGCGCGCCTTTTGCTCCCAGTTGGGGATTCATCTCTCTTTCTCATCGGCCTACCACCCTCAGTCCAATGGGGCCGCAGAACGATCCAATCAGGCCTTGGAGCAATTCCTTCGTTGCTATGTCTCCGATCACCAAGACAATTGGGTTGACCTCCTGCCTTGGGCTGAGTTTGCCAGGAACACAGCGGTGAACTCTTCCTCTGGGACGTCTCCCTTCATGGCCAATTATGGGTTCCAACCTGCCGTGTTACCGGAGGTATTCTCTCCCCAGGATATTCCGGCTGTGGAGGATCACCTTTCCGTCCTACGTGCTTCTTGGGTACAGATCCAGAGGTCCCTTGAGGTCTCTGCGCAGCGCCAGAGACTCCAGGCTGATCGCAGACGAGCGCCCGCTCCTTCCTACCAGGTCGGAGACCGCGTATGGTTGTCCACCCGCAACCTCAACCTTCGAGTGCCCACTCCCAAGCTGGCGCCTCGCTTTGTTGGTCCCTTCCGAGTGCTTCGCAGGGTAAACCCGGTAGCCTATGCCCTTGCGCTTCCTCCTGGCATGCGGATCTCCAACGTGTTTCATGTCTCCCTCTTGAAGCCACTGGTGTGTAATCGTTTCACTTCCTCGGTTCCTCGGCCTCGTCCGGTCCAAGTGGGCAATCGTGAGGAGTATGAGGTGAGCAATATCCTGGACTCACGCCTGGTCCGCGGCCGGGTGCAGTTTTTGGTCCATTGGCGTGGTTATGGTCCAGAGGAGCGTTCCTGGGTTCCCTCCGTAGATGTCCATGCTCCTGCCTTGCTCCGAGCCTTCCACGCACGCTTCCCTCAGAAACCGTTCCTTACTCCGCGGAGGAGGGGCCCTTGAGGGGGAGGTACTGTCATGGTCTTACCTCCTTGCTGTTCTCCTTCGTTTGACATGTGCTGGCGGCCATCTTGGTTTCTGGGTTTCTTGTAGCCTCCCACCCTGCGGCTCCTCCTTCCCACTGGGAGGAGCTGGATGCCTAGCTCATATATATAGGAGGTCTGTGGCTTCAGTTCCCTGCTTGGTCCTCCTGTGCTCACATGCTTCTAAGACTGCTGCTGCTTCTGGTTCCTGATCCTGGCTTCGTCTGACTACCCTGCTGATTCCTGATCCTGGCTTCGTCTGACTACCCTGTTGGTTCCTGATCCTGGCTTCGTCTGACTACCCTTCTGGTTCCTGATCTCTGGTTTCGCAAGACCCTGCTTCGGTTTAGCCATCCATTTGGACTTTTGCCTTACAGCTTTATTTTCAATAAAGCCTTCTTATTTCCACTCATCTCTTGTTGTACGTCTGGTTCATGGTTCCATGACAGTAGAGTGGCAAGACGAAAGCCTTTTCTTACGAAGAAAAACATCCAAGCCAGGCTGCATTTTGCAAAAACTGATCTGAAGTCTCCCAAAAGCATGTGGGAAAAGGTGTTATGGTCTCATGAAACCAAGGTTGAACTTTTTGCCCATGATCCCATAAGATATGTTTGGTCCAAAAATAATACTGCACATCACCAAAAGAACACCATACCCACAGTGAAGCATGGTGGTGGCAACATCATGATTTGGGGCTGTTTTTCTTCAGCTGGAACTGGGGCCTTATTTAAGCTAAAGGGAATTATGAACAGTTCCAAATACCAGTCAATATTGGCACAAAACCTTCAGGCTTCTGCTAGAAAGCTGAACATGAAGAGGAACTTCATCTTTCAGCATGACAACGACCCAAAGCATACATCCAAATCAACAAAGGAATGGCTTCACCAGAAGAAGATTAGTTTTGGAATGGCCCAGCCAGAGCCCACACCTGATTCCGATTGAAAATCTGTGGGTTGATTTGAAGAGGGCTGTGCACAGGACATGCCCTCGCAATCTGACAGATTTGGAGTATTTTTGCAAAGAAGAGTGGGCAAATCTTGCGAAGTCAAAATGTGCCATGCTGATAGCCAAAAAGACTGAGTGCTGTAATAAAATCAAAAGGTGCTTCAACAAAGTGTTAGTTTAAGGGTGTGCACTTATGCAACCATATTTTTTATTTTTATATTTTTTCTTACCTCTACCTAAAGGATTTCAGTTTGTTTTTCAATTGAGTGGTATAGTTTATAGGTCACATTAAAGGTGGAAAAAGTTCTGAAATGATTTATCTTTGTCTAATTTTTTACATCGCAGAAACCTGACATTTTAACAGGGGTGTGTCGACTTTTTATATCCACTGTATATTTAAAGAGTATCTGTAAGTAGGATCAACCTTATTAAACTGGTAGAGTTGATCCTGCTGATTAAAATGATACATGTCTTGTGAAAACCAGTTGCAGCATTACTGAGAAAAAATACTTTTATTTGTTAAGCAAGTAAGGGGTTTCAGTTCACTGAGCGATAAGACCTAGCCTCTCTAAATATGTATTTTTGTTAAATGATAAAGCCAGTTTTCACAACACCATATAGCACGCTTTTCTGTGCTTTCTCCCATTCCAGGGGATCTTTTCTATCGATCGGTGCCCAGAATTGAACTGCTTGTTACATCTCTGTCCAGTGAGTCCTTGCCCTATTTAATACAAAACAGTATCCTGCTAGCCTTAGAAGCAGTTGCTTGACATTGCATGCTGTTATTTAGTCTATGATCTGCAAGTACACCCAGATCCTTCTCGGAGGTAACTATTGGACTCCCCCAAAGACATATGTTGCATGTAGATTATCAGTACCCAGAAGCATAACTTTAAATTTATCAATATTGAATCTCATTTGCCAAGTGGATGCCCAAACATGTGTATACGGTCGCGTATACACACACACACACACACACAGGGGGGAGGGAAGTGACCACTGCACTCAACCCTTACCTCTGGCCCTGCCTACTTGCCTCGCAAGTCCTATTGACAGGGGACAACTGGACGGCAATCCTTAGCTTGAACTAAGTGCAGGGATGACAGACAAACAAACAACAGAACGTGAACGGACCGAGTCAATACCAGGAAAGCTACAAAGTACAAATGGAGTAAGCAGAGAATAGTCAGGAGAAGCCGGGGTCATAAATACCAGGAGAGCCGTGAAGTATCAAAGGTGTAAGCAGAGGATCGTCAGGAAACAGCAGGAGGTAAGTACGCCAGGAAATACAACATCACAGGTGGAACCTAAATTAGCAGGCTGCCTGTATTTATAGTGGGGAGTGAGGGTCATGTGACGTGGCCAACGTCACATGACCGACAGACCAACCAGTCGAGCACCGAGTGATCAGCTCGGCGCTCAAGGCAGAGATAAGAGCAGGGAACCTCCCAGCTAGCAAAGCCGCCCTGGGAACGAGGTCAAGCACAGATCCTCGCTGCCGAAGCTAAGCAGCAGGTCTGCGGCTAATGGGAGACCGAGTGCACCTTTGGAACCCCGTTACTGGACCCAAGACTTCAGGCGATGGCCTTTCAGGGTGTTCTAAATGAAATTTTCGAACAAGTCTAGGAGCATGAACCTCCCTGGCAGGTATCCAAGATCTCTCTTCAGGTCCATACCCCTTCCAGTGAATCAGGTACTGCAAGGAATTATGCACCTCCTGACATCCACCATTTTAGACACCACATACTTGACAGCATCATTAACAAGAACCGGTGGAGGCAAGGCTTTCGATGGTACTACCGATTGAAAATATTTTTTAAGTAGAGATTTATGGAACACATTATGACTGTGGAATGACTCGGGCAGCTCCAACCTAAATGATACCGGGTTAATCACCTCCGTGATCTTATATGGTCCAATAAAACGAGGAGCAAACTTTTTAGAATCTACCTTAAGAGAGAGATTCTTGGAGGACAACCATACCTTATCCCCAATCTGAAAATTCACCCCCCTTGAACGTCTCCTATCGGCCTTGAGTTTCTGAGAACTTTGAGCCTTTTCTAAGTTCGATTGAACCCGGGCCCAAACTATGCACAGTTCAGAGGAGAGCCTATCCGCCTCAGGGTTAGAGGAGGAGGCTGATGACCCAGAATGAAAACGGGGATGGAAACCATGGTTACAAAAGAAAGGTGAAACCCCAGCAGAAGAATTGACACCGTTATTCAAAGCAAATTCAGCCAATGGAAGAAATTTCACCCATAAATGCTGGTCATCAGCCAAAACCTCAAGAATTGTTCCACAGACTGATTAAGGCGTTCAGTCTGCCCATTACTCTCAGGGTGGTAGGCAGAAGAAAAAGACAATGAAATTTGACATTTTTTACAAAAGGCCCTCCAGAATTTGGACACAAACTGCACACCCCTGTCAGAAACAATATTTTCTGGGATACCATGCAATCGAACAATTTCTTTAAAAAAAATAGACGCCAGGGTTTTGGCATTCGGAAGTTTAGCCAGGGGAATGAAATGGACCATCTTGCTAAACCTATCGACCACTACCCAAACTACAGTCTTACCCTCCGCCGGCGGTAGGTCAGTTATAAAGTCCATCGAGATATGGGACCATGGTCTACTGGGAATGAGTAGGGGTCGTAGGTTACCAGCAGGGCAAGTCCTAGGTGTCTTGGACCTGACACAAACCTCACAGGCTGACACGTAGGACTTGACATCCCTAGTTAGAGTGGGCCACCAATAAGATCTAGAAACCATATCCTTAGTGCCCTCAACACCCGGATGTCTACAAAAGGCAGAATCGTGACACTCACCCAACAGCTGGAGACTAAATTGTACAAGTACAAACAACTTATCTGTTGGGGTGGATACCGGTGCCAGATGTTGTTAAGACCTAATGCGAGCCGAGATATCCTGGGTTAGAGCTGCTATGAAGATTGTTGCTGGTAGGATGGATTCAGGTGGTACCT
Source organism: Bufo gargarizans (assembly GCF_014858855.1). Classification (NCBI taxonomy): domain Eukaryota; kingdom Metazoa; phylum Chordata; class Amphibia; order Anura; family Bufonidae; genus Bufo; species Bufo gargarizans. The sequence continues at coordinate 235,138,088 of NC_058084.1, forward strand.
CAGAAGGTTGAAAAGCATGGACGCTCCGAGATAATGCGTCCGCCCTCACATTTTTACTTCCCGGCCTGAACGTAATGGAAAAATCTAAACGAGTAAAAAACAGAGCCCATCTAACTTGACGGGGATTCAACCTCTTAGCAGACTCGAGAAACATAAGGTTTTTATGGTCATGACAACAGTTACACAATGCCTTGCCCCCTCCAGAAAATGCCTTCACTCCTCAAATGCCCATTTAATGGCCAGCAGCTCCCTATTCCCTATGTCATAGTTTCTCTCCGTGGGAGAGAATTTCCTGGAGAAGAAGGCACATGGTCTCAGGTTAGTAAGGCTAGCCTTGTGAAAGGACTGCTCCTGCGCCATCCTCGGACGCATCCACCTCCACAATATAAGGTCTCTCCTGATCAGGCTGGATCAGAATGGGAGCGCTACTGAATGCCTTTTTAAATTTTTCAAATTAAGAAATTGCCTCAATAGACCAATTCTCCAAATCCGCCCCTTTCTTAGTAAGGTCGGTCAAAGGTTTAGCAATTACAGAAAAATTCATATGAAATTTACGATAATAATTGGCGAAACCTAAAAATCGTTGTAACGCCTTTAAGGATGAAGGACTTACCCATTCCTTAATTGCTAGCACCTTACCAGGATCCATCTTGAAGACGTGAGGAGTCAGAATATGCCCTAGAAACAGTATCTCCTGTACACCAAAGACACATTTCTCTTGCATAGCGGATAGCTGATTCTCCCTCAACACCTCTAATACTTGTTTAACATGAGACACATGGGATTCGAAGTCAGGAGAAAATATCAAAATGTCGTCAAGATAGACAATAACAAAATTATCTAAGAACTCCCTAAGAATGTCGTTCATGAAGTTTTGGCACACAGCTGGGGCATTGCTGAGTCCAAAAGGCATAACCTGATATTCAAAGTGTCCTACCGGAGTATTGAATGCCGTCTTCCATTCGTCTCCCTCCTTGATTCGGATTAGATTGTATGCCCCTTTCAGGTCAATTTTGGAAAACCAGGTTGCCCCCAGAACCTGGTTAAATAAATCCGGAATCAATGGGAGGGAGTATCTATTCAGGACAGCGATTTTATTTAATCTCTGGTAATCGATACATGGTCTAAGACCACTATCTTTTTTCTTAACAAAGAAAAACCCTGTCCCCATAGGAGAGACAGAAGGTCTAATATGCCCTTTACTAAGGCTCTCCTTAATATGATCTTCCATGGCCTTGCGTTCGGGCTTAGAAAGATTATAAATTTACCCCTTAGGAAACTTGGCCCCCTCTACTAGCTCTATAGTACAATCATAAGGTCTATGGGGGGGTAGAACCTCTGGGGTTGGTGATGAGAATACATCAAAATACTCCCTAACAACAGTGGGTAAAGTATCTGACTTTACTGAGACCGCAGCCTGTACCACGGACAAGCATGAGTCACACTTAGGCCCCCATCTCACCAACTCCCCATTGGACCAATCTATAGTGGGGTTATGTAGTCGGAGCCAGGCCTAATACCACCTCAGCCGGTACTCCAGGACAAAAAGGGAACATCTCTCTGAGTGACACACACCCACGGTTAGAGAAATCTCTGAGGTACATGAGCTCACCATACCACCAATAAGAGGAGTAGCATCAATAGCCATGACATGGATAGGAGTTGGTAAAGCAAACATTGGAATACCCAATCTTACAGCATAGAGTCAATAAAGCTGGCCGCTGAGCCAGAATCGATAAAGGCCTTACCCGGCCATTTATCTACTCCCAGAGAAATCGTAATGGGTACCAAAAGCTTATATTTAGAAAAATCAGGGTGTACCTGGTCTTTAGGTTGCCTTGCCTTAGGAGACTTGACAGAGAGGATATTCTTAGGACACTAGTTGATCCAATGGTCAGGATCTCCACAGTAAAAGCATTCTCCACGTCTGCGGCGAAGATTCCCTCGGGTCATGCCAACCTGCATGGGTTCCTCGGTGAAGACCTCAGCATTGTCTCTGGGATAGGCCTCTGGCTGGACCACCATCTGAGAAGAAAACTGATGTTCCTGTCGTCTCTCTCTAACCCGTCGGTCAAGTCGGACAACAAGGGTCATCATCTCCTCTAAGGTCTCTGGAGGTTGATAACTGATCAGCAGATCCTTTAAATTATCAGACAGACCTGACCTGAACTGACTCTTCAGGGCTGGTTCGTTCCACCCTGAGGGGTCACACCACCATCTGAATTGGGTGCAATAATCCTCCACAGGTAGATTGCCCTGAACCAGTGCCTTTAGAGCCGTCTCGGCTACTAGAGCCCTGTCTGGTTCATCATAGAGGGTACCCAGGGCCTTAAAGAACCCCTCCACAGAAGATAAACAACTGGCACCAGCAAGTAAAGAGAACGCCCAGTCCTGGGGATCACCCTGTAGTCGGGAAATGATAATGCCCACGCGTTGACTCTCGGGGCCAGAGGACACAGGGCGCAAACGGAAGTAAAGTTTGCAACTCTCCTTAAAGGAGAGAAACTTCTTCCGGTCTCCAGAAAAGGGTTCTGGGACCTTAATCTGGGGCTCAAAATGCGGAGTGGAGGCCCGAGGAGTGGAAGAACCTTGCCCTAACTCAAAAGAACTGAGTTTTTCCCTAATTCATGCACCATCTGCGTCAGATTAGAGACATGGTCAGTCAGGGTCACCAGAGGATTCATAATACAGTGGATATTGGGCCTGTTAATCTGTAACGGTCGCGTACACACACACACAGGGGGGAGGGAAGTGACCACTGCGCTCCACCCTTACCCCTGGCCCTGCCTACTTGCCTCGCGAGTCCTAATGACAGGGGACAACTAGACAGCAATCCCTAGCTTGAACTAGGTGCAGGGATGACAGACAGACAAACAACAGAACGTGGACGGACTGAGTCAATACCAGGAAAGCTACAAAGTACAAATGGAGCAAGCAGAGAATAGTCAGGAGAAGCCGGGGTCATAAATACCAAGAGAGTCGTGAAGTACCAAAGGAGTAAGCAGAGGATCGTCAGGAGGAGGCCGGGGTCAGAATACCAGGAGAGCAGCAAAGTACACAAGGAGCAGGCAGAGGATCGTCAGGAAACAGCAAGAGGTAAGTACGCCAGGAAATACAACATCACAGGTGGAACCTAAATTAACAGGCAACCTGTGGCCAGCAGGCTGCCTGTATTTATAGTGGGGAGTGAGGGTCATGTGACGTGGCCAGCGTCACATGACCGACAGACCAACCAGTCGAGCACCGAGTGATCAGCTCGGCGCTCAAGGCAGGCTTAGAAGCAGGGAACCTCCCAGCTAGCAAAGCCGCCCTGGGAATGAGGTCAAGCACAGATCCTCGCTCCTGAAGCTAAGCAGCAGGTCTGCAGCTAATGAGAGACCGAGTGCACCTTTGGAACCCCGTTACACATTCAGTTCAAGTCAGTTTGTAGCTTCTGAACATGTTACATACACTGCACAATACTATATAGCTTGGTGTCATCTGCAAAAAAGAGTGCTGTTAATCCCATCCTCAATATCATTAATATATAAGTAAAATAATAGCGGACCCAGCACTGAGAATTGGGAGATTTATAACTGTAGACCATTTAAATAAGTATAATTGACTACGAATCTTTGGACATAGTCCTTAAGCCAGTTTTTAATCCAATAGCAAATTATACTTTCTCATTTCACTTCAGTGGGAGCAGTTCTGCATTACCAGCTCTGTCCACTATACAGTCATGGCCAAAAGTTTTGAGAATTACATACATTTTGGAAATTGGAAAAGTTGCTGCTTAAGTTTTTACAATAGCAGTTTGCATACACTCCAGAATGTTATGAAGAGTGATCAGATGAATTGCATAGTCCTTCTTTGCCATGAAAATTAACTTAATCCCAAAAAAACCTTTCCACTGCATTTCATTGCTGTCATAAAAGGACCTGCTGAGATCATTTCAGCAATCGTCTTGTTAACTCAGGTGAGAATGTTGATGAGCACAAGGCTGGAGATCATCATGTCAGGCTGATTGGATTAAAATGGCAGACTTGATCTGTTAAAAGGAGGGTGCTTGAAAGCATTGTTCTTCCATTGTTAACCATGGTGATCTGCAAAGAAACGCGTGCAGCCATCATTGCGTTGCATAAAAATGGCTTCACAGGCAAGGATACTGTGGCTACTAAGATTGCACCTCAATCAACAATTTATAGGATCATCAAGAACTTCAAGGAAAGATGTTCAATTCTTGTTAAGAATTCTTCAGGGCGTCCAAGAAAGTCCAGCAAGTGCCAGGATCGTCTCCTAAAGAGGATTCAGCTGTGGGATCGGAGTGCCACCAGTGCAGAGCTTGCTCAGGAATGGCAGCAAAGACTTTTGGAAGATGGCCTGGTGTCAAGAAGGGCAGTAAACAAGCCACTTCTCTCCAAAAAAAAACATCAGGGACAGATTGATCTTCTGCAGAAAATATGGTGAATGGACTGCTGAGGACTGGGGCAAAGTCATATTCTCCGATGAAGCCTCTTTCCAATTGTTTGGGGCATCAGGAAAAAGGCTTTTCCGGAGAAGAAAAGGTGAGCGCTACCATCAGTCCTGTGTCATGCCAACGGTAAAGCATCCTGAGACCATTTATGTGTGGGGTTGCTTCTCATCCAAGGGAGTGGGCTCACTCACAATTTTGCCCCAAAACACAGCCATGAATAAAGAATGGTACCAAAACACCCTCCAACAGCAACTTCTTCCAACAATCCAACAACAGTTTGGTGAAGAACAATGCATTTTCCAGCACGATGGAGCACCGTGCCATAAGGCAAAAGTGATAACTAAGTGGATTGGGGACCAAAAGGTTGACATTTTGGGTCCATGGCCTGGAAACTCCCCAGATCTTAATCCCATTGAGAACTTGTGGTCAATCCTCAAGAGGCGGGTGGAAAAACAAAAACCCACTAATTCTGACAAACTCCAGGAAGTGATTATGAAAGAATGGGTTGCTATCAGTCAGGAATTGGCCCAGAAAGTTGATTGAGAGCATGCCCAGTCGAATTGCAGAGGTCCTGAAAAAGAAGGGCTAACACTGCAAATACTGACTCTTTGCATAAATGTCATGTAATTGTCGATAAAAGCCTTTGAAACGTATGAAGTGCGTGTAATTATATTTCACTACATCACAGAAACAACTAAAACAAAAATCTAAAAGTAGTTTAGCAGCAAACTGTGTGAAAACTAATATTTGTGTCATTCTCAAAACTTTTGGCCATGACTGTACAATGGACAAAGCTCTGTAGTTCTGGTGAAGAAGCTACAAGACATGTTGGGTGTTGGACTTTTCCAATCTGACAATGATGGCCTATCATGAGGGTAGGCCGTCAATATCAAAATCATGGACAACCCCGTTAAGTGTTTGTGAGGGAAAATATGAAATGCCTTTAAAAATACACTACATCCACAGCCGCCCCTCTGTCCAGGCTTCGGATGATCTCTTCATAAAAATAAAAAAAATCACATTAGTCTGACAACTTCTGTCCTTGGAAATACCATGCTCGAGTCACATACTTTTGTACACTCCTCAACATTCAAGAAGGAAAAGTCATGGAATTATGGAAATCACAGGATCGATAGACATGTTAATATAATTAAAAATGATACAAAAATGGAAACAAAATATTCAAAACATCTTGATTCTTTTCAGCATCGAGTATGAGTGCCACACACAGAAACACACACTTACATGCTTTGGCATGCCATCAATGAGGTTATTACTGGTGTCATAGTAGCATGAGCAACAAACGGCCTGGCAGTGCCTTGATGAAAAATGACTCCTGGGACACTTTGGAGAAATGGCTGCGTCACTGGTTCCGTGAATAAATCAATGTAACACCAAGCTGTTGGTGTACCTGCACTGAAGGGGTGCAGCTACCATACATTATAATGCTGGGAGTAGGACCAGTGTGACATTCCCATATAAAGGCCTCTTGATGGCATTGCCCACATGGTTTCCAGTCCAATTTCCGGCTAGCACTGTTTCTGATACAAGGGTGGATCTCAAAAATGGCTTTGAGGGCAGTGGCATGAGGTCAATGGAACATGTGTAGCTGGACATCTGGCCTGTAACCCAGTTTTATGCAAATGCCTTCTGATGATTTGTGCAGACACTGTTTGCTCCCCTGGGCATGGGACGTGACATCCAATTTCACTTGCAGTAGAGAATGGATCACTACGTGCCATTCTTCTAATCAGACGATCCATCTGTGCAGAGTTTCGCCTCTGTACACCTCTTGCTGTCATTCCAGCTCATTGTTGCTCTCCCAACAACTGGGACACTCAACACTGAACGGTGCTGACACCTTGACCTAGGTGTGTAATGATCTGCTGGAGTGATATACCAAGGTCATCCAGCTCAAGGATTCTGTGACTCTCAGTTTGCGACAAGTGGAGATAACTGGCACATCGATGAACAAGAGGCATTGCACAATCATCCCACATGACTTGATCCAATTTTTTTTTTTTTATGGCTAAAAAATCTTTTGCTTTCAATCTGGATTTTATGCCCCTCCCACATGCCACAGACTGGGATTAAGGGTTTAAACATTTTATCATCGGCAGATCTTAGCCACACTTGCTACTTCCTCAATTTGCTTAACCTTATGGCTTCTTGGTATGGGCTTAAGTATAGCCATAGTAGCCACAGCATTTGCAACGGGGCCAAGAGGTTGTGAGGAATAACAATATAGTGGCTTTTTGCTATATTACTATGTTTCTATCTATAGTGCTATTATATATAACTAATTATTGCTACTTATGCTGCTGTTTTAATTTCTTTACATTAAATGATGGGGGCAGGAGAGCCTATGTATTATAGTTATGACCTTGCTTCTTGGTGTTGCAATTTCAATCTTGAGAAGTGTATATAGTTCTATAGGAGTCCGTCAAATATTTTTACAACAATGATAAAGTTAAGCTTACTGGCCTATAATTATTTGGGGAAGACTGAGAGCCATTCAGTCCAGTCATTTGGCACTGTGCCAGTCACTACAAAATAAAACCTTTAAAATGGCTAAAGCATCGCAAAAGCCCGCCCATAAGAGCCAGTGACGACGGGGATTTTAGGCGCCGGTCTTAAACACTTCAACCCCCCTAGCTGAAACACCCTTAATGACCAGGCCACTTTTTACAATTCTGCACTACACTACTTTCACAGTTTATTGCTTGGTCATGCAACTTACCACACAAATGAATTTTACCTCCTTTTCTTCTCACTAATAGAGCTTTCATTTGGTGGTATTTCATTGCTGCCGACATTTTTAATTTTTTTGTTATTAATCGAAATTTAAAGATTTTTCTGCAAAAAAATTTCACTTTCAGTTGTAAAATTTTGCAAAAAAAACGACATCCATATATAAATTTTTCGCTAAATTTATTGCTCTACATGTCTTTGATAAAAAAAATAAAATGTTTGGGTGAAAAAAATGGTTTGGGTAAAAGTTATAGCGTTTGCAAACTATGGTACAAAAATGTGAATTTCCACTTTTTGAAGCAGCTCTGACTTTCTGAGCACCTGTCATGTTTCCTGAGGTTCTACAATGCCCAGACAGTACAAACACCCCACAAATGACCCCATTTTGGAAAGTAGACACCCTAAGGTATTCACTGATGGGCATAGTGAGTTCATAGAACTTTTAATTTTTTGTCATAAGTTAGCGGAAAATGATGATTTATTTTTTTCTATTTTTTTTTCTTACAAAGTCTCATATTCCACTAACTTGTGACAAAAAATAAAAACTTCCATGAACTCACTATGCGCATCACAAAATACCTTGGGGTGTCTTCTTTCCAAAATGGGGTCACTTGTGGGGTAGTTATACTGCCCTGGCATTTTAGGGGCCCAAATGCGTGCAAAGTAGTTTGAAATCAAAATCTGTAAAAAATGACCGGTGAAATCCGAAAGGTGCACTTTGGAATGTGTGCCCCTTTGCCCACCTAGGCTGCAAAAAAGTGTCACACATCTGGTATCGCCGTACTCAGGAGAAGTTGGGGAATATGTTTTGGGGTGTCATTTTACATATACCCATGCTGGGTGAGAGAAATATCTTGGCAAAAGACAACTTTTCCCATTTTTTTTATACAAAGTTGGCATTTGACCAAGATATTTATCTCACCCAGCATGGGTATATGTAAAATGACACCCCAAAACACATTCCCCAACTTCTCCTGAGTACGGCGATACCACATGTGTGACACTTTTTTGCAGCCTAGATGCGAAAAGCTGCCCAAATTCCTTTTAGGAGGGCATTTTTAGACATTTGGATCCCAGACTTCTTCTCACGCTTTCGGGCCCCTAAAATGCCAGGGCAGTATAAATACCCCACATGTGACCGCATTTTGGAAAGAAGACACCCCAAGGTATTCAATGAGGGGCATGGCGAGTTCATAGAAATTTTTTTTTTTTGGCACAAGTTAGCGGAAATTTTTTTTTTTTTTTCTCACAAAGTCTCCCTTTCCGCTAACTTGGGACAGAAATTTCAATCTTTCATGGACTCAATATGCCCCTCACGGAATACCTTGGGGTGTCTTCTTTCCGAAATGGGGTCACATATGGGGTATTTATACTGCCCTGGCATTTTAGGGGCCCTAAAGCGTGAGAAGAAGCCTGGAATATAAATGTTTAAAATTTTTTACGCATTTGGATTCCGTGAGGGGTATGGTGTGTTCATGTGAGATTTTATTTTTTGACACAAGTTAGTGGAATATGAGACTTTGTAAGAAAAAAAAAAAAAAAAAACATTTCTGCTAACTTGGGCCAAAAAAATGTCTGAATGGAGCCTTACAGGGGGGTGATCAATGACAGGGGGGTGATCAGGGAGTCTATAGGGGTGATCACCCCCCTGTCATTGATCACCCCCCTGTAAGGCTCCATTCAGACGTCCGTATGTGTTTTGCTGATCCGATCCATGTATCCGTGGATCCGTAAAAATCATATTGACGTCTGAATGGAGCCTTACAGGGGGGTGATCAATGACAGGGGGGGGGGGTGATCAGGGAGTCCATATGGATGATCACCCCCCTGTCATTGATCACCCCCCTGTAAGGCTCCATTCAGACGTCAGTATGTGTTTTGCGGATCCGATCCATGTATCCGTGGATCCGTAAAAATCATACTGACGTCTGAATGGAGCCTTACAGGGGGGTGATCAATGACAGGGGGTGATCAGGGAGTCTATATGGGTGATCACCCTCCTGTCATTGATCACCCCCCTGTAAGGCTCCATTCAGACGTCCGTATGCGTTTTGCGGATCCGATCCATGTATCCGTGGATCCGTAAAAATCATACAGACATCTGAATGGAGCCTTACAGGGGGGTGATCAACGACAGGGGGGTGATCAATGACAGGGGGGTGATCAGGGAGTCTATATGGGTGATCATGGGTTCATAAGGGGTTAATACGTGACGGGGGGGGGGGTGTAGTGTAGTGTAGTGGTGTTTGGTGCTACTTTACAGAGCTACCTGTGTCCTCTGGTTGTCGATCCAAACAAAAAAGACCACCAGAGGACCAGGTAGAAGGTATATTAGACGCTGTTATCAAAACAGCGTCTAATATACCTGTTAGGGGTTAAAAAAATCGCATCTCCAGCCTGCCAGCGAACGATCGCCGCTGGCAGGCTGGAGATCCACTCGCTTACCTTCCGTTCCTGTGAACGGGCGCGCCTGTGTGCGCGCGTTCACAGGAAATCTCGCCTCTCGCAAGATGACGCACGGATGCGTCCAGGAGGAATGAATCGAACGCTTCCCGGACGCATCCGTGCGTTACATGGTTGGGAGGCGGTTAATAAACCACTAAGCTAGCGGTGGTTCTACCCAAGTATGAAGAGGTGGCAGCCTCTTCAGAACTTCGGCAGATCCTTCTACTCTTGAAACAGGCATAGTAAATGGTAAATGAGATGGGCCTACTGGCCCATCCCCTTCCCTGCTCACAATCTTAGACCTGACGTGAGTTGCAGATTGGGGCATATAGGCATATTTCAGCTTAATGAATGACCTCCTAAATTGGGAGAAAGGGGCACCAGAGATTTAAACTGCAGGTACTAAAGAGGTCTAACCATCATGGAGGCCTGTGCCTTCTTAACCACTGATTGCATTTTTTGCCCATGCAGGGTTGGCATTTCGATGGGCTGGGGAGAAAGAAGATTCATATTATGCTTTTATATGGCATTATATAACATGCACTGATATAATGCTGGCATTTGGGCCAAGAACAAACATATAATAAATATTTAAAGGGGCTGGGCAGCCTGTTTATATTCATAATCTATCCTTAGGATATCCTGAGGATAGGTCATCAATATAAACAGGCTGCAGAACCCATTTTAAGGATGTACACTTTAAAACCCTTTAAAGGATGTACACTTTAAAAAAAAAGGGCAAAATCTCACTCTGCCAGAGTGTGCATTTCTTGAGAACTTAAAATGGTTTTCCGAGATGTTAATACTGATGAGCTATAGGTCATCAGTACCTGATTGGTGGGGGTCCATCACCTGGGAGCCCTGCTGATCAGCTGTTTCAGAAGGTAGCGGCACCTGCTTTTGCTGGGCCAGTGACGACACGTTCCTCACGTGCTGTCGGAGCAGCTCAGCCCCACCGAAGAGAATGGGGCTGAGCTGCTATATCAAGCACAGCCGCTATACAATTTACGGCACTGTGCTTGATAAGCAAGGAGAAGGCCATGGCACTCACAGGAGTGCTGCTGCCTTCTCAAACAGCTAATCGGCGGGGGTCGCAGGGGTCTTACCCCCACCGTTCAGAAACTGTTTACCTATCTACAGGATCTCAGAAAACCTTTTTAACTGGAAGAAGTTAAAGTGGATTTCAACATTATATTTTTAATGGGATGCAGGGATGGTGTTAAAATAATATAAAAAAAACTTGTGTAAACTTCCAGATGGGGTCGTGTGTGCCACTGGAGCCAATCACTAGTCTCAGAAGTTATGTGTCTCTAAGTGTCACGTGACATAGCCATGCTGAAGGTCACCACTAAACCCTATCTGTGAATCTACACAGTTTGGTATTGTCTACTCATAATGACCTGTAGAATTTCTTGGGCCCTTGTCACAGGCCACAATTGTATAGTGCAGCACTAGCAGAAAGTGGTTAAAGGGGTTGTCAAGACCCTGAAAAAAATTGGTCTGGTCATCCCTGTTCCCAGGGCAGTCTTTAATATTGATTGGACCCTGGGAAAGAATTTACTTGGGCCCCTTGGATCCCACCTTCCCACACCCTAGCATGCAATGTGCTAAGGCGTGAAACGGCCATCGCCATGATCCTTGTTAGCTGCGCTATGCGAAGTTCGCCCCATGCCTGCCACAATAATGTTTGATGTCTGCAATATTGATGTCTGAATAAAGGAGCTACTTTTTTGGCGAGTGCCGCCCACATTTGTTTTCTCCTTCGTGACATAAGTTGTTGTGATTTGGAGGCAGAGCACCATCTGTAGTGAGGAAAACCTGGCATCAGGGTTTTTTGTGTCTTGGCAGAAAGTTTTGGCCAGTGCCACCCCATTGTGCTCTTTAGAAAATTTTACTTTCTGAATTCAGACATTAGTGCCGGCTGCACCACAGATCATCCAACGCCAAACAAATCCATCTCCAGATCATATCATTCTATATATCAGAGAGCTCAGATTCTTTCCCTCCTTCATACCTGCTCTCACAGGTTCACTCTAAGGTACAAACCACATGTGTTATTAAAATAGCAAAACAGTTGCAGAAAACTTTGAGGTCCAAAGTCAGATCACACCAAAGATGGCTGCTGGCTTTTATTGAAACCATCTGTGTCGGTATAGGTCTAAAGGAGGCTACCCACTACCACACCATTACCTACCTGACATTGCACCAGCTATGTATATGATGCCCCAGCACCTTCAAGGATGTCTGTGACCACTACATCAGTACCCAGCTTCACAAACACCTTGACCAACCACAGCTGCATGCGAGTAGGGTAAATGCTGATAACCCTTTGGTCTTTTCCAGACTGTGGTCCATTAAAAGCAGCTCAAGTTTAACAGTTCACACAGTCCATACAGGTTTAGCAACTTGAGAGCAGCAGGTCAAGTTAAGAAGGAAGACATAAATGGAGGATGTCAAGGTAAGGAAAAAGACTTAAGTGGAGTCTATCACAGTCCGAAGAAAGACATGAACGCAAGGGGTCAAGGCAGGGGCGTACCTAGTGCATTTGGCACCCGGGGCGAACCCTTTGCCCCCCCCCCCCCCCCCCACAAGAAAGTTAAGAAAACATGCACAAACTTTTTTCAATGTTTTAAATAATATTTATTACAAATTACACCCCTCCCTCCCCATCTTAATTACACCCCCTCCCTTAATAACACCCCCCCTTAATTACATCCCCTCCCTCCCCACCTTAATTACACCCCCCTTAATTACACACACCCCCCCTTAATTACACCCCCTCTCTTCTCCCCTTAATTACACCTCCTCCCTTAATTACACCCCCCTTAATTACACCCCCTCCCTCCCCACCTTAATTACACCTCCTCCCTTAATTACACCCCCCCTTAATTACACACTCCCCCCCTTAATTACACCCCCTCCCTCCCCACCTTACCCCTCCCTTAATTACACACACACACCCCTTAATTACACCCCCCCTTAATTACAAACCCCCACTTAATTACGCACACACACACCCCTTAATTACACAATTATTTACTCACATTTTGATGATGCCTCAGGCTCCGTCCGACCGCTGGTAATGGATCCTTCCGCTTCTTTAAAAGATCCGTGAAGGCGGCGCAGCGTCAGCGTCGTGACGTCATGTTGCGCGCCGCCGCAATAATCCTTCCACAGAAGCCGGCGCCTGGCGGAGTCGCGTCGCGGTGCAGCAGTGGATGGAGGGGTGACTCCGTCATGGCACCCCCCTTGTGAGTGGCACCCGGGGCGGGCCGCCCCCCCCCCCACCCCCCCCCCCCCCACCCCCTTGGTACACCACTGGGTCAAGGTAAGAAGAAAGACAAGTGGGGGATGTTAAGGTAAAGAGGAAGACATGACTGATGGGGGGGTCAAGCTAAGGAGGAAGACTTACATTAGTGAGGAATACATAAGTGCAGGTGGTTAAGATAAGAAGAAAAAAGTGGAGGATGTAAAGGTAAGGAGGAAGAAATAAGTAGAAGGGATCAAGGTAATGAGGCAGAAATAAGCAGAGGGGGTCACAGTAAGGAGGAAGTCAGAAGTAGGGGGTCAAGGTAAGAAGGAAGACATCAGTACAGGGGGTCACAATAAGGAGAATGACATTAGAAGAGGAGGTCAAATTAATGAAAAAGACATAAGTAGAAGGTGGAGGAATACATGAGTGGTGGTTGGGTTGAGGGTGAAGAAAGTTATTGTGATTAAGAGGATATCATTGAGCAAAACAGCTATTCATCCATTACTACTGGCAACCAGCCTCTATATCATGTGTGAGAGGTTGTCACAGCCCCGCCCCCTGTTACTGACATCACTGATATTATAGTAATATAATTACATTGTGATAAGACATGAGATCCGCGCACCTTATATTACAGGAGAAGCTATTTATCTATTACTGCTGACAACCAGCCTGTATATCATGTCTGAGAGGTTGTCACAGCCCTGCCCAAACTGTAACATTATGTGTATATATGATTAATTCTGTGTAATGTGCGCTGTCATCTCTTTAGGAAAAACATGTCATGGGTGCGACTTCCCATTCCTCCAATAGTTGCACAGGTGATGTTTTACAGTTTAGACCGTAGCATTTGGTCTCCGGTGTTGATTCCTTCCCTGCACAAACATCCTTATCTCTCATGATTCAGATTAGAAATTCATCAGAGCGGAAATCAGGAATATTCTGCCCACATACACCATGTGGACTGTGTAGTTATAAGACGGGCTTGTGATGTGTTAGAGTTCCAGTCCCAGTTCAGTTTTATTCAATGAGTTACACAGGATGAGAAAAACAGCGCCACACCTGTCCATGGGTGGCGTTTGGTATTGCAGCGCAGTGTAAAGTGAATGGACAGAGCTGTAATACAAGAGGCGAGATGCAGAGAACTTCCACTTTGTAACTTGAAGAAGGTGTAATTTCAGATAATGTTCATTGCTGCGACATCCATGCTTTCTAATCCCTTACTCGTCCATTTGTCATATCGCATATTTCTCCTGATATACCCCCCACCTTCCATTTGCAATCTGTCATTTCACACTTTATTGCTGTCCCATTGAGAGGAACTGTGAATATAACAAGAGGGAGGAAGTGTGTGTTGTGTACAATTGCAGCAGTGCGGATCAGCGATATGTCACAAGTAGTTCCCCACCCCTTACCTGCTTCATTACCTCTTCCGCTCTGTACTTGCAGGCTTCCCAGGTGTGGGATCGTTGCGCAATCCCGTTGGCGCGTGCTCCTGTGAGACCTGCGGCGGGAGTTTGCGGGTCTCACAGGATTTCTAAACGAACGCCTGAGCAGCCTGCAAGTACAGAGCGGAAGAAGTATGACATTGAGCGCAGTCGCACTTAACATATAGGGAGGGTCCGCTGCCGCACTTAAAAAAGCACTTGCGGGGCTCAAGAGGCAGCTGCCTTGGGCCCCCCAGGAGCAACCAGGCCCGGGGCAGCTGCCCCTTTTTCTCTGCGTTAAAGACGGCCCTGCCTGTTCCTGTGGCATGGCTCTTTCTCAATGGTTCAGAGCTGAACCGGACATACCCATAACTTCAGCCTGGCAGCCCCCCTAACTTGAGCATCAAAGCAGTTCATGCTCCAAAGCTCTCCTTTGCCCTGCGCTTGATCGCGCAAGGCAAGGGCTCTTTTGTTTACAATCACACAAGCTTCTGCCCGGCAGTGTGTTCGGTGACGTCACCGGCTGTGATGGGTGTGCTTTAGTGCTGCCCTAGCAGTTTTAAAGCCCGCCCATCAGTGGCAGTGACATCACGGGCCTTCCTGGCAGCCCCATGGAGAGCCCGGTACATCACCGGATCTCCAAAAAATGCCTTTGCCCTGTGCGATTTACCACAGGGCAAAGGAGAGCAACGGAGCATGAACTGCTTCGATGCTCAAGTCAGGGGGGCTGCCTGGGTGAAAATGAAGCTATGTCTGGGTTCAACTCTGAACCCAGACAACCCCTTTAAGAATAGCTTAAAGACCTAGAAATGTTTTCATTCGTGTTTAAAGAGTCATAACTTTTTTTTTTTTTTTTTTTTACTTTTCGATCAAAGTAGCTGTAACGGGGCGCCGAAGGTGCACTCGGTCTCCCATCAGCCGCAGACCTGCTGCTTAGCTTCGAGAGCGAGGATCTGTGTTTGGCCTCGTTGCCAGGGCGGCTTTGCTAGCTGGGAGGCTCCCTGCTCCTAGGTCTGCCTTGAGTGCCCAGCTGATCACTCGGTGCTCAACTTGTCTGTCTGTTGGTCATGTGACACTGGCCACGTCACATGACCCTCACTCCCCACTATAAATACAGGCGGCCTGCTGACTACAGGTTGTCTGTGATTTTTATCTCTAGGGCTGTGTGTACTATTATTATTGCCTCCTACTTGACCTCTGGTATTGACCTTGTTTGTTTTCTGACCTCGCTTTGCCCGCTCCCTTGGTACTTAGGATATCTCTCGGATTTGACCTTGGCTCGTTCTCGGATTTCGTCTCCTGTTTCATCCCTTGTATTGACATGACCTCCCGGACTGACCTCAGCTAGTTGACCCGTCTTTGCCTTTCCCATCACTGGGTACTGTTGTCTTATCTACCTCCCTGTCTATCCGTTTGCCTTAGTCTTGTGTGCCGCCTTCTGCCTTGGCTGTCTGTTCCTCTCTTTCTCTGTTCGCTCTGCTCTACACTTACATAGGTCAGGGACCGTCGCCCAGTTGCACCCCGTCACCTAGGGCGGGTGGTGCAAGTAGGCAGGGACAGCAATTGAGGGTGTCAGTTTAGGGGTGCACTTCCTCTCTACCTTCCTTACCCGTGACAGTAGCCTTAAGTGCAGGCTTGTTTTGTTAAGGACAAATTGTATAAATAGCACCATTTTTTTTTAAAGGCAGGTGCAAAAAGCAGCAAATCTGCAATTAACTGAGGTTTTCTTTCTGAATTTATAAAACAAAGGGGCACATTTATTGAGATTGGCATTTTAGATGTCTGTCTTAATAACTCCTATGGTCAAGGAGAGAAAAAAAGAGCAAATTGAGCAAGATGGATTGAGGAGCGCCAGGGAGCTATTACGTGGATAGCAGGAAAAAAAGGGGGGGGGGGTGAATGAAAGATGAATGACCGTACTCTGAGGCTGCACCCTAAATTGGGCAGTATACAGGAATACACTGCGAACGTTGCAAGTGTGTAGAAAAAGAATTGCTAATAACCCCAACAGCGTGTTGTTGAAAGGAGAGGGTAAGAGTTAGCAGGGGGCGCCAAGGTGCGATCAAGCTATAGTAGTGTGGCAATGAGTCCCACACTAGTTGATAAGAGTGATTGCCATTACTATCATAAAGTTAAAATTAAAATTAAATTAAATTAAATGCAGAAGACAAAAGATATATTGGTATCAAATTAAAATCCATTTGAAAATTTGAAAAGGAATCTCAGTTAGAAACTTACTTCACTAGGGTGGGGGGTATAGGATAAGCACATAACACCTTCTCCTTCCCCGCCGAGGTCGCTTATCAGGTGGTAAGACTTTACTTCCACGCCCCCAAAAAATAGTAGCCAGGGTTTCAAAGGTGGAGAAGTCCTTTCTTTATTTAAAAAGAGCTTGACGCGTTTCGGGGTAGAGTTCCCTTTATCAAGAGCAAAGTAAAATATTTAAGATATTTTACTTTGCTCTTGATAAAGGGGACTCTACCCTGAAATGCCCTGCCCTAAGAGGAAATGTCATGCCTCAAGAGGAAGCGTGAAGCAAAACAATCGTCGGGCGGCTGCTTCAGACCAGGGTCAGTAAGGAATGTGATTTGTTGCACTCTGTGTATTTTTGTACTTTTTTCTCCCCCTGCAGTCTTTGTTGTGTGGGGATGCACGCAGGCTTACACCACTTTATATGGTTGCGGTGTATTACTATTGATGCACCTTGCTATACGAGCCCCACTCAGCTGATACTGCCTCATTTGTGTGGGGGGGATACTAGTCCCTTATGGTCTGGAGCTCTCTCTGTTTTATACATTTGTTTGTTACACTGTCGTGTTCCCATGACTGCTGCTTTTGTGTATGTTTTATTGAAGTACTATTAATGGATGTCTAATAAAGGAACTTATTGATTATAATTATTTGTGTGGAAGCTTTTTGAGCATTTTAGGTGGTATACGAATAACTCCATGCAAGATATTTATGACAGTTACTTTTACTCTTTTAGTATACCAATTTTTTTCAGATATTACTTCTGATCTTTACCCCAACTAGTATCAATTATGTCTATTTTTGTGTTTCCTTTTTCCCTTTTCCTCCTTGCTTTTTAACCCCTTAAGGACCATGCCATATTTCACCTTAAGGACCAGGCCATTTATGTGGTGATAACTTTAAAATGCTTTTACTTATCCAGGCCATTCTGAGACTGTTTTCTCGTCATATATTGTACTTCATGGCAGTGGTAAAATTGAGTCAACAATTTCATTTTTATTTATAAAAAAATACCAAATTTACCAAAAATGTTGATAAATTTGCAAATTTCAAATTCTCTATTTTTTATAATAGATAGTAATACCTCCAAAAATAGTTTGGCGTATTACTTTACATTCCCCATAGGTCTACTACATGTTTGGATCATTTTGTGGATGGCATTTTATCTTTTGGGGACGTTAGAAGGCTTAGAAGTTTAGAAGCAAATTTTTCAGAAAATTTCCAAAAGTCACTCGTTAAGGACCAGTTCAGGTCTGAAGTCACTTTGTAAGGCTAACATAATAGAAACCACCCAAATATAACCCCATTTTAGAAACTACAGCCCACAAGGTATTCAAAACTGATTTTACAAACTATGTTAACCCTTTAGGTGTTCCATAAGAATTAATGTAAAATGGAGATGAAATTTCAGAATTTCACTTTTTTAGCAGATTTTCCATTTTAATCAATTTATTACACTAACAAAGCAAGGGTTAACCGCCAAACAAAACTCAATATTTATTGCCCTGATTCTGTAGTTTACAGAAACACCCCATATGTGGTCGTAAACTATTGTACGGGCACACGGCAGGGTACAAAAGGAAAGGAATGCCATATGGTTTTTGGAAGGCAGATTTTGCTGGACTGATTTTTTGACACCATGTCACAATTGAAGCCCCCTGATGCACCCCTAGAGTAGAAACTCCAAAGTAACCCTATTTTAGAAACTACAGGATAAGGTGACAGTTATGCTGGTACTATTTTAGGGTACATATGATTTTTGGTTGCATTATATTACACTTTTTGTGAGGCAAGGTAACAAAAAATTGCTGTTTTGGCACAGTTTTTATTTTTTGTTATTTACAGGTTAGATCATGTGCTATTTTTATAGAGCAGGTTGTTACAGACGCAAAAATACCAAATATGAAATTTTTGGGGTTGTTTGTTTCAGTTTTACATAATAAAGCATTTTTGAAAAAAATTATTTCTTTGTGTCTCCACAATCTGAAAGCCGTATTTTTTTGGTGGGCGACTGTCTTATGTAGGGGCTCATTTTTTTCAGTATGATATGACGGTTTGATTGGTACTATTTTAGGGTGCATATGACTTTTTCATCGCTTGGTATTACACTTTCTGTGATGTAAGATGACAAAAAATGGCTTTTGACACAGTTTTTATCTTTTACGGTGCTCATCTGAGGGTTTAGGTTGTGTGATATTTTTATAGAGCAGGTCGTTACGGATGTGGCAATATCAAATATGTATTTTTATTTATTTATTTATTTAAATTAAAGTTTTACACAATAATATCATCAAAAATTGTTTTGGGCAATTGTTTTAAGTAGGGTATCATTTTTTGCGGTATGAGGTAACAGTTAGATTGGTCCTATTTTGGGGTGCATATTCCTTTTTAATCACTTAATATTCCACTTTTAGTGATGCAAGGTGACAAAATAGCTTTTTTGACACTGTTTTAAAAAAATTTTTTTACGGTGTTCACCTGAGGGGTTAAGGTCATGTGGTATTTTTATATAGCAGGTTGTTATGGATGCGGCGATGCCTAATATGTATACTTTTTTTAAATTTACTTAAGTTTTACAAAATAAGCATT
Organism: Bufo gargarizans; assembly: GCF_014858855.1. Lineage (NCBI taxonomy): Eukaryota > Metazoa > Chordata > Amphibia > Anura > Bufonidae > Bufo > Bufo gargarizans. The sequence goes on from NC_058084.1 coordinate 235,157,259, forward strand.
TTTTAAAGCAAAAAAAATATGTTTTAGTATCTCCATATTCTGAGAGCCATATTTTTTTTTGGGGCGATTGTCTTAGGTATGGGTTCATTTTTTGTGGGATGAGGTGACGATTAGATTGACACTATTTTGGGGGACATACGCCTTTTTGATCGCTTGGTGTTGCACTTTTAGTTATGTAAGGTGACAAAAAATGTGTTTTTAGCATAGTTTTTATTTTAGTTTTTTAACGGTGTTCATCTGAGGGGTTAGGTCATGTGATATTTTTTATAGAGCCGGTGGATACGGATGCGGCGATACCTAATAAGTCTACTTCTCTTTTTTACCTTTTTTTTTTACAAATTTGTTTTAATTTATTTTGGGAAAAGGACGCTTTTTTTTTTTTTTTTACTTGAAACTTTTTTATACAACTTCTATTTTTTTTTGGCCTACTCTGGGACAACTTTTGGGGGTCTGATCCCCTTTACAATACTTCTGTATTGTAAAGCACTGGCTATAAGTGTATTACTGAATGTAATACACTTACAGCTTCCTGCTCTCACGGAAGGCAGCCACGATGCCTAAGGAAGGCATCGGGCTGCCTCCCTGCCATCGGGTCCCCATCACAGCAGCTCGGGGACCCGATGACCGATTCCTCCCTGCATGGACATCACATGTGCCGCAGCACATCACCGCGGCACATCAAGGGTTAATGAAATCACTGATGCCGAAGCATGCAGCAGGTGTCCAGCTATCAGTGACTGCCAGAATCCTGCCGCTGATCGGGTGCACCCAACCGATCACTGCGCCGTGCATGTGGTCCTTAAGTTACGGAAAAGTACAAGTACGGCGCAGGTCCTTAAGGGGTTAAAAGCTATGGGTTTTTTACTTTTCGTTTCACATAGCAATATGATGGGTTTTTTTGCAGTACAAGTAGTATTTTTTTTATTACCATACCATATCGTATACCGAACAACAGGAAAAAAAAACTTTTTGTTTGCATGGCATTCAGTGTCTGCTAAAAATAACATGGCAGCCCTATTCTGTAGTATGCCACTCAATTTATATCCGCCAACCCGGGAAGCTTTTATGCCCAGCCTTGCCGATGGAAACCAGTCCAAGTTTCCGAATCAAAAACAAATTCTGGGCCTTCTCCTCAACATGGGTCTAACCAAAAAGCATGAATTGCGGTCATATTGGTCCACGAACCCAATTCATCACATGCCCATGTTCTCTGCTGCCATGTCCAGGGCACGATTTGAGGCCATCCTGCGTTTCCTGCACTTTAGTGATAACACCACTTCCCGTCTCAGAGGCCACCCAGCTTTTGACCGGCTCCACAAAATTCGGCCCCTCATAGACCACTTCAACCAGAAATTTGCAGATTTGTATACCCCTAAGCAAGACATCTGCGTAGACGAGTCCCTAATACATTTTACCGGGTGCCTTGACTTCAAACAATACATCCCAAGCAAGCGCGCCCGGGATGGGGTCAAATTGTATAAGCTCTGTGAAAGGGCCACAGGCTATACCCACAAATTTCGGATCTATGAGGGAAAAGATCAGACCCTGAAGCCGGTCGGTTGCCCTGACTACCTGGGGAGCAGTGGGAAGACAGTCTGGGACTTGGTGTCACCCTTATTTGGCAAGGGGTACCATCTTTATGTGGACAATTTCTACACAAGTAAGGCATTTGTTTCTAGAACAGATTGGCTGCTGTGGCACCGCACAAACTAGTCGCGTGGGCTTCCCCCAACGGCTCGTTACCACCCATCTTGCAAGGGGGGAGAGGGCTGCCTTGTGTAACGAAGAACTGCTCGCGGTGAAATGGAGAGACAAGCGTCATGTTTACATGCTCTCCTCCATTCACGCAGACACGACAATCCAAATTGAGCGAGCAACCCGTGTCATTGAAAAGCCCCTCTGTGTCCACGACTATAATTTGCTCATGGGAGGGGTGGACTTCAATGACCAGATGTTGCCTCTGTATTTAGTTTCCCGACGCACCAGACGCTGGTATAAGAAGGTGTCTGTATATTTAATTCAATTGGCTCTGTATAATAGTTTTGTTCTCTACAAGTAAGGCTGGGAGAACAGGATCCTTCCTCAAATTTCAGGAAGAGATCATCGAGAACCTCCTGTATCCAGGAGGTTCCGTGGCCCCATCCACCAGTGTATTTAGCTGTCTACACGAGCGACATTTCCCCAGTGTCGTTCCTGGTACCTCAACCCAACCGTCACCCCGAAAAAGATGTTGTGTCTGTAGCAGGAGTGGAATAAGGCGTGACACCCGCTATTTCTGTCCTGACTGCCCTGACCACCCTGCCCTATGCTTTGGAGAGTGTTTCCGTAAGTACCACACACAGGTACACTTAGCAAAGGGATTGCATCTCAGAGGAAAGGCACACAGGGCTATTAGGGCCCATTCACACACAGCTGCTGCAAACCTCTACTTTCACCTGGGACAAAGTGCATAACGCACTTCGCCACATCTTTGGGTGATTTGCGCTTTGCACATTGTCCCATGGGGAAGGAAAGGTTTGTCCTATAAAGGTAAAAAAAACAAAAAACACCAGTAAGCAAAAAAGTTTAACGTTCAGTTTCAAAAGTTAAATAAAGTTTATATGTTCTGTTCTAAAGTTATTATAAAGTTAATAAAAATTTATTGCGTTGCGGCCTGGATTTTTCTTTTTTGTTTTGTTTTTTTTTATCTTCCAGGTGGACCAACCGATCGACTAGCTGCAGCACTGATGTGCATTCTGACAGAATCATTGCGCTGCTGTCAGATTACACACAAGTCGGTGTATGCGGCGCTGCAAGACGAGATTTCTCCTCTGCAGTAAAAGATTTTTTTTTTTTGGCTGAGATTTTTTCATCCACATTGATCAATGTGAATGAAGAAATCTGTGCCGTTCATTTTTTCTTTCAGCCCAGAGGCTGAACGGAAAAAAAAAAATCTCATTACCCGTATGCTCAATATAAGGAGAATAGCAGAAACTCCTAATGCTGGCCATACATGTAATGATTGCGGAGACCCTCAAATGCCAGGGCAGTACAAACACCCCACAAATAACACCATTTTGGAAAGAAGAGACCTCAAGGTATTTGCTGAGGGGCATATTGAGTCCATGAAAGATTGAAATTTTGGTCTCAAGTTAGGCTACTTTCACACTTGCGTTCGGAGCGGATCTGTCTGGTATCTGCACAGACAGATCCGCACCTATAATGCAAACGCTTAGATCCGTTCAGAACTGATCCGTTTGCATTACCATGAACAAAAAAATAAAATAATAATAATTTATTTATTTTTTTTGGTCATGATAGTGCAAACTGATCCGTTTTGACTTTACATTGAAAGTCAATGGGGGACGGATCCGTTTGAAAATTGAGCCATACTGTGTCAACTTCAAACGGATCCGTCTCCATTGACTTACATTGTAAGTCTGGACGGATCCGTTTGCCTCCGCACAGCCAGCAGCATTCGGGTGTCCGCCTGCTGAGCGGAGCGGAGGACAAACGCTGCCAGACTGATGCATTCTGAGCGGATCCGCATCCACTCAGAATGCATTGGGGCTGTACGGATACGTCCGGGGCCGCTTGTGAGAGCCTTCAAACGGAACTCACAAGCGGAGCCCCGAACGCAAGTGTGAAAGTAGCCTTAGCGGAAAGGGAGATTTTGTGAGAAAAAACTAAAAATAATAAATTTTCGCTAACTTGTGCCCCAAATTTATTTTTTTTTTCTATGAACTCGGCATGCCCCTCATTGAATACCTTGGGGTGTCTTCTTTCCAAAATGGGGTCACATGTGGGGTATTTATACTGCCCTGGCTTTTTAGGGGCCTTAAAGCGTGAGAAGAAGTCTGGGATCCAAATGTCTAAAAATGCCCTCCTAAAAGGAATTTGGGCCCCTTTGCGCCCGTAGGCTGCAAAAAATTGTCACACATGTGGTATCGCCGTACTCAGGAGAAGTTGCCAGGGCAGTATAACTACCCCACAAGTGACCCCATTTTGGAAAGAAGACACTCCAAGGTATTTCATGATGGGCATAGTGAGTTCATGGAAGTTTTTATTTTTTGTCACAAGTTAGTGGAATATGAGAGTTTGTAAGAAAAAAAAGAATCATAATTTTCCGCTAACTTGTGACAAAAAATAAAAAGTTCTATGAACTCACTATGCCCATCAGCGAATACCTTAGGGTGTCTACTTTCCGAAATGGGGTCATTTGTGGGGTTTGTAGAACCTCAAGAAACATGACAGGTGCTCAGAAAGTCAGAGCTGCTTCAAAAAGTGGAAATTCAAATTTTTGTACCATAGTTTGTAAACGCTATAACTTTTACCCAAACCATTTTTTTTTTTACCCAAACATTTTTTTTTATCAAAGACATGTAGAACAATAACTTTTGCGAAAAATTTATATATGGATGTCATTTTTTTTTTGCAAAATTTTACAACTGAAAGTGACAAATGTTTTTTTTTGCAAAAAAATCGTTAAATTTCGATTAATAACAAAAAAAGTTAAAATGTCAGCAGCAATGAAATACCACCAAATGAAAGCTCTATTAGTGAGTAGTAAAAGGAGGTAAAATTCATTTGGGTGGTAAGTTGCATGACTGAGCAATAAACGGTGAAAGTAGTGTAGTGCAGAAGTGTAAAAAGTGGCCTGGTCATTAAGGGTGTTTCAGCTAGGGGGGCTGAGGTGGTTAAGGGAATACTAATTGAATGTATTCATTGTCAAAAAACAAACAAAAAAAGTTGGATTTTTACACTGTTAAAAGGGATTTGGCAGCTGAGCTCCTGAACATGTGGGCACACTTGCCCTGTAAATTATCTGATTAAAATAATAGGTTAATGCATGAAATCAGTGATGAGCGGCAGGGGCAATATTCTAATTCGCAAATATTCGCGAATTTGAGATCTCCAGTCATTTTCTTGATTGCGAAAAACCGGCAATCGGAAAATTTGAGGTAAAAATTAGCGATACGAAAAATTGTGATCAACTCCTAAAGTCAAAGATATTGCAGCCTTCTCATTGGCCTACAAGCAAGAAGCAGCGAGGGATCATGGGTACTGATGAAAAAAAAATCTAGAATATTCACGATTACAAAGATATCACACTATATTCTAGATATTAGAATATTTGCGATCAACACTATATGAAATAACTTAATAGATGTATTTCTAAGCAATCACGTAACATGTATATATCAGAATAATGATCTTCGATATAAACAGCTAAAATGAATTATTAACGTTCCCAAATTCTACATTTGAATAAATCATTATAAAATACTCTATGTCTATTAAAAAAATAATGAAGGTTGCATGGTAGTTAAATATTTTCATTACCTGTGTTTGTGAGATATGAGGTGGTATGTGCTGGTAGTATTGGATCTCCATGACTTTGGCTTAGACTTCTCATTGGTGGCTTCTGATAAACTCTGTCTTCATAAATGGGCTCAATGTGATGTTCTGGTGATTGTAATGGCCTCAGTTCAGGAGCTATGTGACTGTGTTGACTAGTGTACGATGCTCGAGATCCTGCTAAGGAAAAAAAAAAACATAAGATGCAACTTAATTTAATGAACTGTAACCTAGAAGTATTAAAAGAGAAATAGAAATACATTAGTAACTGCCTTTCTATTACCTGCATAAAAGCACAGATACATTTCTAAATTGTAACAGTGGTTTAAGAGAAAAATAAATATATATAGTCACCTAACCGATTCTCCACTGTCGCTCATTACAACTGTGACAGGTAACCCAATGCTCTTTGCCTCCTGGTAAATACTGCAAAAATACTGCACTGTATATTTGTTGCCTGAAAGATCTGTCACATGAGTATGCTGCCTATGTAAATCAGCATATTACAGATGCAGCTCTGCTCACCTACCAGCCAAAAGTGAACGAAAAAAACTTTTTGTGCTAAGCTAATAAGAGCCATGAAAAAATACTGCTGACTTTTAGTTCAAGTCTCCTTTATTCATGAGGAGAACATTCTCTTCCCTTGTCGGCTGGGCCCGCTGAGCAGGATGGGTGAGTGTTCCAGTAGCCAGGCTCTCGGAGAGCAGGGATATATTGCCGGCAACAGACTGCCCTAAATGGTGTTTTTACACTTTACTACATTTGAACAAAAAAACTTAAAAAAATAAAAAAAAGCAAATGTTTTCCATATCCCAAGACCTATATCTTTTTTTACTTTTCTTTCTATGGATGCTGTGTAAGGGCTTAATGTTTGCAGGAAATTATGGGGTGCAGATGAGAGACAGTCTCTTGGGAGTCCGCTCCTTCACTTAGGCCTCTTTCACACTTGCGTTGTCCGGATCCGGCGTGTACTCCACTTGCCGGAATTACACGCCGGATCATGAAAAACGCAAGTGTACTGAAAGCATTTGAAGACGGATCCGTCTTCAAAATGCTTTCAGTGTTACTATGGCACCCAGGACGCTATTAAAGTACTGGTTGCCATAGTAGGAGCGGGGAGCGGGGGAGCGGCATACTTACCATCCGCGCGGCTCCTGGGGCGCTCCAGAATAACGTCAGAGCGCCCCATGCGCATGGATGACGTGCCATGCGATCACGTCATCCATGCACCTGGGGCACCCTGACGTCACTCTGGAGCGCCCCGGGAGCCGCACGGATGGTAAGTATGCTGCTCCCCCGCTCCCCGCTACACTTTACCATGGCTGCCAGGACTTTAGCGTCCCGGCAGCCATGGTAACCATTGTAAAAAAGCTAAACGTCGTATCTGGCAATGCGCCGAAACGACGTTTAGCTAAAGGCCGGATCCGGATCAATGCCTTTCAATGGGCATTCATTCCGGATCTGGCCTTGCGGCAAGTCTTCAGTTTTTTTGGCCGGAGCAAAAAGCGCAGCATGCTGCGGTATTTTCTCCGGCCAAAAAACGTTCCGTTCCGGAACTGAAGACATCCTGATGCATCCTGAACGGATTTCACTCCGTTCAGAATGCATTAGGATAAAACTGATCAGGATTCTTCCGGCATAGAGCCCCGACGACGGAACTCTATGCCGGAAGACAATAACGCAGGTGTGAAAGAGCCCTTAGCCATGAATGTTAGTGACCGTGGCATCTAAGCGGCTAAACAGGCTGGATAGGCGATTCTGCTGGTCCAGGCCATTAGATCAGGAGCCAAACTGCCCGCTCTTCACTGCATGACCGATCGGCTGCTGCTCCATTTACGTCATGTCAAATGGTCATGTGACGCAAGGGGATTATATCTCTAATGTGGCCAGTGATTGGCTGCAGTGGTGTCAAATCAGATGTTTTCATCAAGGGATCCAAGTCAAACTGCGAAGGCTGGGGGGAGGGATGAATGAGCCAGGACCCAGTGCCAGGGTTCTGGTAAGTATGATTAGCAGTGCGGGTGCCACTGGTGTGTAAGGTCTGGAAATCAGTACATAACCCTTTTAACACTTTGTGTAGCAGTGCAGAGGACAGAGAGGAGAAATGCTGTTTTTCTCTTCACCTTGATCGCAAAATCCAGACTGCCTTCATACTTACAGCTGTCGCTATTGTGGCCTATTCTTGCCGCTGGCACCACAACCCTACCCCTTACCTGTGGCGAATTGGTTGCCTGGAGGGGGTGATACATCTATATCGCAACAGATAACTTGGTCCAAGTCTGGGACAATTCAAGTAAGAGCAGCCAGGTCTTACAGTTTTGCTTTGTAAAAGTCCAAAACTTATTCTGGGTTGTTGGAAAATAGTTTGATTCACAAGACAAAATCACTGCAAAGAGGGGTAAATGGATTTACACTCTACTACCTGAATTGACAGAGCGTTGAAAAATATTCAGCTGGCAATTATAGTGTCGTTCAGCATTAGGCAATAATATGCGGTGCCTCCTTCTACTGCAAACTTGTAACGCATATAGAGCGCAAAGTATTCAGCCGCTGTATTACCAAAAAGTTCAGCAGCGCCGAGACCGCCGCCTCACCACAAGTTCGCTGATAGCCCTGACTTTGCCCGTAAATAATTAATTCTGCAACAAACCACTGAATGTTTTAAGGCCCAACTAAAGGAACGAAAACACACTCAATACCTGAGAGGGCCGTATACTTGAATTTGGGGCAAAAACCACCAAGGTTCTAGAAGTGGAAACTGAACCCTCATCCTCGGAAGGTGAAACTGAGTCCAAGGGAGGAATCATTCTGGCTATGCAATTCCCAATTTTTTCAACTGTCAGGGATAGGGCAAGAGGTAGTTCTAGAGGGGGCAGAAGTAGGAGACCCCGCCATAGGGGTGTTTTTTTAGGAACATCATCAACAACGGCCACTAACACACTAAAAGACAGGAAAAAACAATAAGGGATCCACAACTATGTGTAAGAAGGTACAAGGAATCATTGTGGATGATAGATACGTGTGACCAAGGTTCCTGGCCTCGGTGGAGTTTTTATGTGTCAACAGCAGTTGATGTTTGACACCTTGATACTTAGTATGGCTGTAATAGCTAATCCGGGATGGCTCTTACTGGGAGTGGTCAAAGTGCTGGGTGGGTGACTACTCCCCATGTTCCAGGCCAGGTTTTGCCAGGCATGAAAACCAGCCAGCACTGTCAGGTGGGAAGGATTACCTCTGTCTGACAGTGGAGCTCAGGAGGTCTGTGTCCTGTGATATGAGGGCTGTGTTGGGATCCGCGTCTTAAGCCGGGCTGCAGGGCTCAGACCCCTAAAGCCTACTTGTGGACTTGACAAAGCAGAACTTCCAACAGGATGTGAAGTAACACCCAGGAGAAAAGGTGACTGTTATGTATATGAACTTTTCATGTGTGTCAACGATCACCAAGCAACTTGTGCTTTTGTTTTGCTTTCACGTGTGAATAGACACTGATGTTTTGAACCAAGAACTTGTACTTTGCCTCTGTGCTGCACCCGCTAATCCTAACTACCAGAGCGAATCCCCACAATTGGTGGAGAATGTGGGCAAGCGCAGTGAGGCTGGCATGAACACCGATATATTTTTTTGGTTTGCATTTTTGGGCATGGTTGTATGTTGTGCATCAAACCAGCAGTATTACAACCAGTACCCCATGACAAAATGGAGGTTGTTGTGAAGGCCCTCGTGGAAGCTAATCTACAGCAGCGAGAGACCAACCTGCACCAATGGGAGGCTAACAAGCAACAGCAAGAGACCGACCAGTTGCTGCTACAACACGTGATGGCTTCATAGACAGAAGGAGCAGCCCCAAGAGTCCACGATGCCCGTAAAGCAGTCCATGCAGTGATCCCTAAGAGGACACCCACAGACAATATTGAAACCTAACTGGTGATGTACGAGAACGTGGCCACCAGGGAAAAGCTGCCCCAAGACCAGTGGGCTGAGGTCATCGCTCCTTTCCTGGCATCAGAGTCCCAGCACGTATATTTCAACTTGCCGGACAATCAAGCAGTCGACTACCCGAAGGTAAAGGGTAAAATTTTGACAAGACTGGGGTAAATGTGTTGGTCCTGGCCCAGTGGGTACATCAGTGGGGGTTTAAGCGGGCTGAGCCTGCGAGACCCTAGTATTATGACTTAATCCACCTTTTGCAAAAGTGGATACAGCCTGATGTGCTGAGTCCCACGGCTATGCTGAATAGACTATCGGCTGACATATTCTGGAGGGCGGTGCCACCCCCTCTCCAGCTCTGGATCAGCCAGGTGTCTTCTGGAAATGCCCTGGAAATGGTGGACCTGGTGGAACTCTATGAGGCCACTAAGAATCTTAAGGGGCGTTCTTTCGGTAGGGGGGCAGAAAAACACTAGAACTCCCCACACCAGGCCCAATGGTATGAGGCAGTGAAACCCACCTGGGAGGTTACCACTATGGGCTGGACCAAGGTAATCTTCTGGTGGTGTCAGGAACCTAGCCATATAAGGGCTGAGTGTTCCCATCAGGTTGAGCCGATGGACACTAATTGTGGTTACCGTCAGTCACTGTATGCTATCAAACTGTGTGCCACAGGTACCCCGAAGGCTCTAGACCCCTTGTGCCAGGTGGAAGTTGGAGACCATCAAGCTGAGGCTCTGCTGGACTCAGGAAGCCAGGTGACCATAGTAAGGGCTACCCGAGTGTGGACCGCTAAGTATACTGGCCAGAAAGTTGGGGTGATGTTCATTCACAGAGACTTAAAAGACTAACCCACAGCGCTGGTGACTCTAACCACGGTAGCCGGCAGGTGGACCCACGAAGTGGCAGTCGCCGCAAACTTGCACTACGAACTGATAATAGGGAGAGACTTCCCGGGTTTCCCGACCCTATGGCCATTTGTGAGAGCGACTGGTGCCTCTTAGTCAGGGGTGAGACCAAGAGATTGGCCTTGTTCAGGAGGACGGCCAGAACCCTGGGAACCTGAGGCAGAAGGGCCAGCAATAGAGGTGACCGCCACCTTGGTGGAAGAGGGGGAGACAAACCTGCGTAGGGTAATGTTGGGAGACGTAGAAGAATTGCGTTGGCAGACCTCAACGTCTCCAGGGAGAATATCGGTACAGCTCAAAGTCGAGACTCAACCCTATCCTGAGCTTGGGAGAATGTGGTAATAATTGATGGGGTAACCCAACAACCTGGGGCAGAGTCGATGTTTCCCCGTTTTGTGGTCAACCAGAATATTCTATATCGAATAAACCAGCTGCGGGGTGAACCCATTGACCAATTGGTGGTGCCTCGGGCTTATGAAAACTCGTGTTAGAGTTTGACCACCAACATGTTCTTGGGGGTCATCTGGGACTGCAGAAGACACAGGACCAGATACTACAACGTTTTACTGTTTATAGAGTGGAAGACTTTTGTAAGTCTTGCCCGACCTGCCAAACAACTAGCCCCCAGCACCTGTTCTGCAGTACCTTAGTGCCTCTCCCGATTATCGAGACTCCATTTGAAAGAATCGCTATGGATCTCGTAGCCCAGTACCGAAGTCTGCTAGAGGGCACCAACATATCTTGGTAATCCTAGACTATGCCACTCGGTACCCGGAGGCGGTGCCACTGCGACATAAATCGGCCAAACTCATAGAAAAGGAGTTAATGAAGATGTTCTCCAGAGTGGGGCTACCTAAAGAGGTTCTGACTGACCAGGGGACCCATTTCATGTCCAAAGTCATGCGGGAACTCTGTAAGTTGCTGAACATCAAGCAGATACGGACGTCCGTCTATCACCCGCAAACTGACGGCCTAGTAGAAAGGTTTAATAAAATGTTAAAAACTATGTTAAAACGAGTAGTGTCTAAGGATGGGAAGGACTGGGACCTCCTTCTTCCCTATTTTATGTTTGCAGTGCGAGAAGTGCCCCAAGCCTCTACTGGGTTCTCGCCCTTCAATCTTCTATATGGCAGACATCCACGTGGTCTGTTGGATATAGCCAAAGTGGCGCGGGAGAAACAACCCACACCATATAAAAGCGTTATTGAATATGCTACCCAGATGCATGAACGTATGGAAACCGTGTTGCCACTGGTAAAGGAACATTTGGAGGCAGCTCAGCGAGCTTAAAGTCGGGTGTATAATCGGCAGGCTCGGGTCCGGATCTTTAACCCAGGAGACAGTAGGTTACTGGCTAGTTGGCAGTGATCCTACAAGGTACTCGAAAAGGTTCGAGAAGTAAACTACAAGCTACACCAGCCAGGGAGTCGGAAGCCGGAGCAGGTGTACCATGTGAATTTGCTCAAAGCTTGAAAAGATAGGGAGACCAGTACTGACGGTAGCCCGCGGCCGGGTTTTCTAGGAGGAGAGGTTCCGGACCCTCAGTCTGATGTAAGGAAAGTGGTTGCCACAGTGAAGATTGCTGACAGCCTCTACTCTAAATAGACTTAGGAGGCCAGGGAGTTTGTCAGCAGGAACATGGACATGTTCTCAGACCTCCCTGGACGCACTTCCATAATCCAGCATGACATTTTAACTGAGCCTCAGTTTGAAAATCCAGTTGAAACCGGATAACCCAGGTTTGGCGACAAGCCATCTTGGAGGAAGTGCAGCTAATGCTGCAACTAGATGTCATTGAGAAGTCCAAACGACGTGAGTGGGTCAGTCCGATAGTCTTAATACCAAATACGGACGGGTGTTACGACTCTGTAATGATTTCCGGAAACTAAAAGAAATCTCAAAATTTGATGCGTATCCCATGCCCCGGGTAGACGAGCTGATTGAGATGTATTAACAAGACCGGTATTTTTCTGTTTTGGATCTCACTAAAGGGTACTGTCAGGTACCCTTGACGGAGGCTGCCAAAAAGAAAACTGCTTTCATTACACCAGAGGGGCTATACCAGTATAAGGTGTTACCCTTTAGTCTGCATGGCCACTTTCCAAAGGCTAATGGACATTGTTCTGCGACCATATCGTCGGTACGCTTTGGCTTACCTGGACGATATTGTGATCCACAGTACCGACTGGGAAAGTCACCTGCCGAAAGTCACCGGAAAGCTGGACTAACCGCTAATCCCAAAAAATGTACGACAGGATTAAAGGAGACAAAATACCTGGGGTATGTCATAGGGTGCGGAGTGATCGAACCCCAAGTAAACAAATTAGAGGCGATAATAAATTGGCCCGACCTGTCACCACGAAACAAGTAAAGTCATTCCTAGGAATGATAGGCTATTATATGAGAATTATTTTCCTCTTTGCTACTTTAGCAGCGCCATTGACAGGGTTATTGAAGGGACACAAGTCAGTAATGGTTCACTGGAACGACCAGGCGGAAAAGGCTTTCTCTGTTCTCGGCACTGTGTGGGTCCCCGGTTTTGGTGATGCCCGACTTCAAGCAGGAATTCGTAGTACAGACAGACGCCTCCGAAGTAGGCCTCGGTGCTGTAATGTCTCAGGGAGTAAATGGGGAGGAGCATCCCGTTGTCTTCCTAAGCCGCAAGCTCACCCCAGCCAAGATCAAGTACAGTATAGTGGAGAGAGAGTGCCTGGCTATCAAGTGGGCACTCGAGTCTCTCCACTATTATTTGTTGGAGAGAACATTCCGCCTGGTGACTGACCACTCCCCTCTCAAGTGGATGAGCCAGGCCAAAGAGAGAAATGTCTGAGCCACCAGGTGGCTCCTGTCCTTTCAGAAAGTTAAGTTCTCCGTAGAACACAGGGCAGGCCGGTTGCAGGGAAACGCGGATGCCCTGTCCAGAGTATACTGTATGGCAAGTGTTCACCCTCTCACGGTTGAACAAAGGGGGGAGGTATGTAAGAAGGTACAAGGAATCATCGTGGATGATAGGTACATGTCACCAAGGTTCCTGGCCTTGGTGGAGCAAGAGCTGGTTTTTATGTGTCCGCAGCAGTTGCTGTTTGACACCTTGATACTTAGTATGGCTGTAGTAGCTGATCTGGGACGGCTCTTACTGGGAGTGGTCAAAGTGCTGGGTGGGTAACTACCCTCCATGTTCCAGGCCGTGTTTTGCCAGGCATAAAAAACAGCCAGCACTTCCAGGTGGGAGGGATTGCCTCCGTCTCACAGTGGAGCTCAGGAGGTCTGTGTGCTGTGATCTGAGGGCTGTGTTGGGATCCGCGCCTTGAGCCAGGCTGGAGGGCTCAAACCGCTGTTTGGGCGAACAAGCCACCTAAAGCCTGCCTGTGGACTTGACAAAGCAGAACTTCCAACAGAGTGTGAAGTAACACCCAGGAGAAAAGGTGACTGTTTTGTATATGAACTTTTCATGTGTGTGAACGATCACCAAACAACTTGCGTTTTTGTTTTGCTTTCAAATGTGAATAAATGGAGACTGATAAGCTGCAGATCATTAATCTCTCTGATAGATCCCTTAATTTAGCGGAAATGCTGATCCTTAAAAAAAGGTCCTTCGTTTGTCACTACATGTGCTTTTAACCTTTTTGTAATGGGTTAAACATTTGTCCCTGTTTGTAAGGAAACTTAAGTGGAAGGGAAGAAGTTTTTTGCAATGCATGATAGGCAACAATATGTGGAATTAGGGATTGAGTTAGGTTCGCTTATCTGTCCCAGGACAGATTCTGGGAATCTCCCAGAACTAGTACAAACATTCTTGCCTTATTCAGGGTCATTCGGCACAACTGCGTACATTCTTATATGTGACTGATTAAAACCTATTATTTTTGCTTACTGCACGTACACATACCATATAAGGATGTTCCGGTAGTATGTGTATGAGCACCAATGTTTATCTTTTATGATTGGTTTAACGCTGTTGTTATGCAAACTTTTCTACTGCCTATATAAGGCCAAGCGATAGCATAGTAAAGTTAGAGTATTTCTCGGTAATACCTGTCTGTGTGTCATGTTATTGCCAACTGCGAAATATCTCTCCTGACGTCAGTGACATCAAACCAAGGTGGTCGTAGAGGTCCAGAAAGGTCCAAATTCTTTTAATTACCCAAATGGATATCTTCCTTAAAGGGGTTCTGCACTGTCATTTAACTGATGATCTATCATCTAGATCAGGGATGTCAAACTCGTGTCCCTCCAGCTGTTGCAAAACTACAACTCCCAGATTTTGGAGGAGGAGTTTTTTAGCCCCTTTTAAATTGTGGGGTCACAGTCTGACAAACTGTTACAACTAAGGGTACTCACCCGAAACGCGTCAACGATTTGTCTTGCAAGAAGTGGTCTATGTCCGTTTTTATACATTGCTTAATAAAGAAGAGCTAAAAAGAGGATCTCGATTTGTCTCCAGGACCTTCCTTCCTTCTTTTTTACTTCAAGCCTGCCAAGGGAACACTCCCCTAGGGCCTCAGGAGCCGGGATTTCATTATATACCGGACAGGTGAGCTGGATCCAAGTTTCTTACAAGTACATGTAATACTTAACCCCTTCACTACTGAGTCACTTTTCACCTTAAATCCCAGGCCGATTTTTTTCAAATCTGACATGTGTCACTTTATGTGGTAATGAACTTTAAACAACTTTTACTTATCCAGGACATTCTGACATTGTTTTCTCGTCACATATTGTACTTCATGAGGCCTCTTTCACACTACCGTTTTTTTTTTCCGTTTTGCGGTCCGTTTTTTGCGTTACGTATACGGACCGTATACGGAACCATTCATTTCAATGGTTCCGCAAAAAAAAACGGAATGTGTTCCGTATGCATTCCGTTTCCGTATTTCCGTTTTTCCGTTCCGTTGAAAGATAGAACATGTCCTATATTTGGCCGCAAATCACGTTCCGTGGCTCCATTCAAGTCAATGGGTCCGCAAAAAAAAACGGAACACATACGGAAATGCATCCGTATCCGTTCCGTTTTTTGCGGAACCATCTATTGAAAATGTTATGCCCAGACCAATTTTTTCGATGTAATTACTGTATATGCCATACGGAAAAACGGAACGGAACAACGGAACAGAAACGGAACCACAACGGAAGCAAAAAAACTGAACAACGGATCAGTGAAAAACGGACCGCAAAACACTGAAATGGACATACTGTAGTGTGAAAGAGGCCTTACAGTGTTAAAATTAAGTTTAAAAAAAATCATATTATAGTAGTAATAACTAAAAAAATAGTTATCACTTTACATTCCCCATATGTCTACTTCATGTTTGGGTCATTTTGAAATTACATTTTATTTTTTGGGGACGATAGAAGGCTTAGAAGTTTAGAAGCAAATCTTTGTGTGCATGAGCCCTAAGACAGAGAGAAAGAGAAGCATGATTCGTCACTCCACAGAACGTTTCCACTGCAGCAGAGTCCAGCAGAATGTTGGCAACATTTATGCACTATGTACCTCAACATTCACAATTGATTCAGTTTTTTACAAGAGTTTTACAACTGTTTTTGGTTGATGTTTTTATTTTTTCCCATTGACCTCTATGGAATCAAATCTGCGTCAAAGATATAACATGTCACTTATTATGCATTTTTCAAATCATCCATTGAAAATAAACACTACAATTTTTACACTGTATGTACATAATCAAGTTATTTACATTTAAAAAATTGTGTCATCAGAAAATTGGGCTACTTTCACACTAGCGTTTCTTGCTGGATCCGGCAGGGTTCAGCAACAATGCTTCAGTTACAGACAATACAACCATCTGCATCCATTATGAACGGATCCGGTTGTATTATCTTTAACATACCCAAGACCCATCATGAACTCCATTGAAAGTCAATGGGGGACGGATCAGTTTTCTATTGTGTCAGAGAAAACGGATCCGTTCCCACTGACTCCGGATCCCAGGACAGAAAGAAAATCGCAGCATGCTGCGGTTTGCTCTCCGGCATGAGAACGGAAAGGAATGCATTTTGGAGAATTCCGTTCTTTTCAGTTACGTTTTGTCCCCATTGACAATGAATGGGGACAAAGCCGACCCTATGACGCTTTGTGACCTGTGCAGAGGTCAGGAGTGAGCTGATAAGCTATGATACCACAGTAACATAGTAATATAGTTTGTAAGGATGAAAAAAGGGATATGTTCATCCAGTTCAGCCTGTTATCCTGCAAAGTTGATCCAGAGGAAGGTAAATAAAAAACCCTGTGAGGTAGAAGGGCAGAGAGTTCCATAGTCTCACTGCTTTTACCGTAAAGAATCCTCTTCTATTCTTTACGCAGAGGATGTCCCCTTTTCACAATCCTGGGGATAAAAAGATGATGGGAGAGATCTCTGTATTGACTCCTGATATATTGATATAGTTATACATAGTTATTAGATCTCCCCTCAGTCGTCTTTTTGGTAAAGTGAATAACCCTAATTTTTATGATCTTTCTGGGTACTTTAGTCCACCCATTCTAGTTATTTCTTTAGTTGCCCTCCTCTGAACCCTCTCCAGCTCTGCTATGTCTGCCTTGTTCACAGGAGCACAGAACTGTACACAATACTCCACGTGTGGTCTGACTAGTGATTTGTAAAGTGGCAGGACTATGTTCTCATCACGGGCATCTATGCCCCTTTTGATGAACCCCATAATCTTATTGGCCTTGGCAATCAACTGTCACTGGATTCTATGGTGAAGTTTGCTGTCTACCTATTGTGAATGGTAGATTATTTGTCATTGTAATTCTGCCTGTGGTGACAAATAGCTACTGAAATGTGAAAATTACAAGATTACATACCTACTTTTTTTTAACTATAGATAGTAACATGGAAAACTGAGAACAAAAACTCACCCAAAATTCTTAGAACAGAAAAATAAGATTTAAACAACAGGCCATTTTGTCATGGCATAAAAAGTCAATGGGAAAACAGTCTTGTGGAGTTTTGAATGTGGAATTAGTAGAAGAAAAAGCCCCGGTGAAACGTGTAAATATACCTCAACAGTACTAGGCTCAAATTCAGTGAGCTCTTTAGAGAAACCCATTATTTTTGCAACAGTTTTTAAAGTGGAAATAAGATGCTTGCGGCGGGTGAGGGATCCCATCTGGTCCCCGCGCTCCGGTGACTGGGACCTGATGGCTGAGAAGGCAGCCTGATGCCTTGCAGATGCATTCGGACCTGCCTTCTACAGAAGCCTAGGAGATCCAGGGTCGCCTAGGCAACTTGTTAGTATATTACTCAGTGTAATACACTAACAGAAAATGCATTACAATATAGATGTATTGTAATGCATTGAAGAGGGGATCAGACCTCCAAAAGTTGAAGTACCAGAGTGGAACAGAAATAAAGTTAAAAAAAAAAACAAATAAATAAATAAAAAAGTGTTTTTAATAATAAAAAGATAAAGTTTCAAGTAAAAATAAAATGCCCCTTTCCCCCAATTCTATTATAAAAAATTGAAAAAAAAGAGAAAACACACATACAGTCAGGTCCATAAATATTGAGATATTGACACCATTGTATTTTCTTTTTGGCTCTTTACACCACCACAGTGGATTTGAAATGAAACAAACAAGATGTGCTGTAACTGCAGACTGGCAGCTTTAGGCTACTTTCACACTAGCGTTCGTCGGTCCGCTCGTGAGCTCCGTTTGAAGGGGCTCACGAGCGGACCCGAACGCAGCCGTCCAGCCCTGATGCAGTCTGAATGGAGCGGATCCGCTCAGACTGCATCAGTCTGGCGGCGTTCAGCCTCCGCTCCGCTCGCCTCCGCACGGACAGGCGGACAGCTGAACGCTGCTTGCAGCGTTCGGGTGTTCGCCTGGCCGTGCGGAGGCGTGCGGATCCGTCCAGACTTACAATGTAAGTCAATGGGGACGGATCCGTTTGAAGATGCCACAATGTGGCTCAATCTTCAAGCGGATCCGTCCCCCATTGACTTTACATTGAAAGTCTGGACGGATCCGTCCGAGGCTATTTTCACACTTAGCTTTTTTTTTGCCATTTTAATGCAGACGGATCCGTTCTGAACGGAGCCTCCGTCTGCATTATTATGAGCGGATCCGTTCAGAACGGATCCGCCCGAACGCTAGTGTGAAAGTAGCCTTAGTTTGAGGGTATTCACAACCAAATCATGTGAACGGTGTAGGAATTACAACAGTTTGCATATGTGCCTCCCACTTGTTAAGGGACCGAAAGTAATAGGACAGAATAATAATCATAAATCAAACTTTCACTTTTTAATACTTGGTTGCAAATGCTTTGCAGTCAATTACAGCCTGAAGTCTGGAACACATAGACATCACCAGACGCTGGGTTTCATCCCTGGTGATGCTCTGCCAGGCCTCTACTGCAACCGTCTTCAATTCCTGCTTGTTCTTGGGGAATTTTCCCTTCATTTTTTTCTTCAGCAAGTGAAATGCATGCTTAATCGGATTCAGGTCAGGTGATTGACTTGACCATTGCATAACATTCCACTTCTTTCCCTTAAAAAACTCTTTGGTTGCTTTTGCAGTATGCTTTGGGTCATTGCCCATCTGCACTGTGAAGCGCCGTCCAATAAGTTCTGAAGCATTTGGCTGAATATGAGCAGATAATATTGCCCGAAACAATTCAGAATTCATCCTGCTGCTTTTGTCAGCAGTCACATCATCAATAAATACAAGAGAACCAGTTCCATTGGCAGCCATACATGCTTAGGATCATGAGCAGTTCCTTTCCTTCTCCATACTCTTCTCTTCCCATCACTCTGGTACAAGTTTATCTTGGTCTCATCTCTCCATAGGATGTTGTTCCAGAACTGTGAAGGATTTTTTAGATGGATGTTGTCCCAGAACTGTGAAGGTTTTTTTAGATGTTGTTTGGCAAACTCTAATCTGGCCTTCCTGTTTTTGAGGCTCACCAATGGTTTACATCTTGTGGTGAACCCACTGTATTCACTCTGGTGAAGTCTTCTCTTTATTGTTGATTTTGACACACATACACCTACTTCCTGGAGAGTGTTCTTGATCTGGCCAACTGTTGTGAAGGGTGTTTTCTTCACCAATTCTTCAGTCATCCACCACAGTTGTTTTCCGGTGTTGCTGAGCTCACCTGTGTGTTCCTTCTTTTTAAGATTGTTCCAAACAGTTCTTTTTTCAGCCTAATGATGAATTGCTTTACTGATAGTGACAGCTCTTTGGATCTCATCTTGAGAGTTGACAGCAACAGAGTCCAAATGCAAATAGCACACTTGAAATGAACTCTGGACCTTTTATCTGCTCATTGTAATTGGAATAATGAGGGAATAACACACCTGGCCATGGAACAGTTGAAAAGATAATATTTACAGCAATGCAATGGTATGACACTGAGCAGAAAGCGTTTAACCTACTCAGAAACCTATTTGACCTATCAATACCCTCTATATGTGGCTTGAATCAAGAAGGCTAACTTTGCATCAGTTTTTATCCAATGGCTAAATGAGGAAACAATTATTAGGCTGAAATACACCTATATTAGGCTCATTTCAGGCGCAGATTGCAGTACAATAGTTAGTTGCACCGCAATCTGCGACTTCTTCCCACTCGCACCAGGTCTTAAAAAGTGGGCATGGTGTGGGCATGGTGTGGGCAGGGAAGGGGACGGGCCAACGGGTCTGTCTCACTTGCCATTTTCATGCCTTTTCTACGCCTTCATGGTTTCATGGCTTACTTTTAGAACTGGCGGAGGATTCACGGCATGCTGGGGGTTTGCGGAGGGTACGGGTCTCCTCCGCTTCCTCATCGGTCCCTGTGCTGACCGCAGCATGGAAGGGGTTTGCGGAGGGTACAGGTTCCCTCAACTTCCCATCGGGTCCCTGAGCTGCAGTGACAGGGACCCGATGGTAGAGATGCCTTCTACGCAAGCCTGCGAGATACAGCCCCTTAGGCTGACATGTAATGCATTACAATACAGGATGTATTGTAATGCATTGCACAGGGGATCAGACCCCAGAATTTGAAGTCCCAGAGTGGGACCAAAAATAAGAAAAAGTAAAAAAAATACCCCCACCCCGTCACCTGAACGCCGTTCAAAAAATAAATAAAAACTGTGCTAAAACAACCTTTTTGTTCACACAAAATGTAATACCAAGTGATCAAATAGTCATATGTACCCCAAAATAGTACCAATCAAACTGTCATCTCATCCCGTAAAAAATGAGACCTAAGACAATCATCCAAAAATAAAAAATAAACTATGGCTGTCAGAATATGGAGACACTAAAACATGATTTTTTTTTGTTTGAAAATGCTTTTATTGTGTTAAAGTAAAAAAAAATTAAAAAAAAATACATATTAGGTATCGCTGCTTCCGTAAAAACCAGCTCTATTAAAATATCACATAACTATAATGTTCTTCAATTATATAAATGTTAAAAAGTATAAATCTGAAGGTGTCGGCCCTTTAAAGAGTAATGAGGGGGGAGTCACAAGGAGCGACGAGGAGAAAGCAAAGCTGTTAAATATTTTTTTCTCCAATGTATTCAGATGTCAGATGACATGCAAAATGTAAAAATAAATTCCCCATTAAAAGTGTCCTGTCTGACCCAGGAAGAAGTACATCAGCGACTTAAAAAGATTAAAATAGACAAATCGCCAGGATCGGATGGCATACACCCCCGTATCCTAAGGGAATTAAGTAATGTCATAGCCAGACCCTTATTTCTGATATTTGCGGACTCTATGCTGACAGGGAATGTCCCACAGGATTGGTGCATAGCAAATGTGGTGCCAATATTCAAAAAGGGTCCAAAAACAGAGCCTGGAAACTAAAGGCCGGTAAGTTTAGGCTACTTTCACACTTGCGGCAGTGTGATCTGGCAGGCAGTTCCGTAGTCGGAACTGGCCACCGGATCCGCCGATTTGCCGCTGACTGAAAGCATTTGTGAGACGGATCCGTCTCACAAATGCATTGCAAGGACGGATCCGTCTCTCCGCTTGTCATGCGGACTGACGGATCCGTCTTGTACATTTTTCTCATTTTTTACCGATCTGCGCATGCCGGAAAGACAGATCCGACATTCCGGTATTCTGAATACCGGAATACATTCCTATGGGAAAAAATGACGGATCCGGCGTTCAGGCAAGTCTTCAGTTTTTTTCGCTGGAGAGAAAACCGTAGCATGCTGCGGTTTTCTCTTTTGCCTGATCAGTCAAAACGACTGAACTGAAGACATCCTGATGCAAACTGAATGGATTACTCTCCATTCAGAATGCATGGGGATAAAACTGATCAGTTCTTTTCCGGTATAGAGCCCCTGTGACGGAACTCTATGCCGGAAAAGAAAAACGTAAGTGTGAAAGTACCCTTAACATCTGTCGTGGGTAAACTGTTCGAAGGTTTTCTGAGAGATGCTATCTTAGAACATCTAAACGGAAATAAGCAAATAACGCCATATCAGCATGGCTTCGTGAGGGATCGGTAATGCCAAACTAATTTAATCAGTTTCTATGAGGACTCCGGAGGTAAGTTCTAGACTTGACAGCGGCGAATCAATGGATGTCGTATATCTGGACTTCTCCAAAGCATTTGACACTGTACCATATAAAAGGTTAGTATATAAAATGAGAATGTTGGGACTGGGAGAAAACGTCTGTATCTGGGTAAGTAACTGGCTCAATGATAGAAAACAGAGGGTGGTTATTAACGGTACACACTCAGATTGGGTCACTGTCACTAGTGGAGTACCTCCTGGTCAGTATTGGGCCCTATTCTCTTCAATATATTTATTAATGATCTTGTAGAAGGCTTGCATAGTAAAGTGTCAATTTTCGCAGATGACACTAAACTGTGTAAAGTAATTTACACTGATGAGGACAGTATACTACTACAGAGGGATCTGGACAGATTGTAGGCTTGGGCAGATAAGTGGCAGATGAGGTTTAACGCTGACAAAAGAGCTCGTACGGTCGGCTCCATACTATCCCCAGCTTGTTTCTTTCTGAAAAACCATCATGTACTTGGCTGGAAACAAAAGGCTTTATACAGTAAGTGCGGGCATAAGATCTGTCGCTGTTACAACTTTGTTACAACAACAAAAACCTTTACATAATACAAAACCAATAATACCTTTAAAATGTAATCCTATATTAATTGCAACATGTGTATCTCATTTGCTGCACTTCTTGTAAATTGCAGTACGTGGGATGCACTACTAAGGCCCCTTTCACACGGGGCGAGATTTCCACGCAGGTGCAATGCGTGAGGTAAACGCATTGCACTCGCACTGAATCCGGAGCCATTAAATTCTATGGGGCTGTGTACATGAGCGTTGGTTTTCAAGCATCACTTGTGCGTTGCATGAAAATCGCAGCATGTTTTATATTCAGCGTTTTTCACGCAACGCAGGCCCCATAGAAGTGAATAGGACTGCGTGAAAATCGCAAGCATCCACAAGCAAGCGCGAAGGCGGTGCGATTTTCACGCACGGTTGCTAGGAGACGATCGGGATGGAGACCCGATCATTATTATTTCCCCTTATAACATGGTTATAAGGGAAAATAATAGCATTCTTAATACAGAATGCATAGTACAATAGGGCTGGAGGGGTTAACAAAATAGAAAAAATAATTTGACTCACCTTAATCCACTTGCCCGGCTTCTCTTCTGTCTTCATCTTTGCTGTGCACAGGAAAAGGACCTTTGATGGTGATGGATCATGTGATGGACCATGTGATGAGCGCAGTGACGTCATCAAAGGTCCTATTCCTCAAAGAAGAAGACAGAAGAGAGCAAAGATGAAGAAAGAAGAGCAGCCGGGCTGCGCGAGCATGTGGATTAAGGTGAGTTAAATTATTATTTATTTTTTTAACCCCTCCAGCTCTATTGTACTATGCATTCTGTATTCAGAATGCTATTATATTCCCTTATAACCATGTTATAAGGGAAAATAATACAGTCCACACAACACCTAACCCAAACATGCCGATTTTTCACACGCGCGTGCAAAACGCATTACAATGTTTTGCACTCGTGCTAAAAAAAATCGTGCATGTTCCTGCAACGCACCCGCATTTTTTTCTGCAACGCCCCTGTGAAACGAGCCTAATATTTTAAAAATCAGGATCCGTAAACATTTATCCGGTGCAAATAATGAGAATGCACTGAACGCCTCTCCAGACACTTCCATGATGTCCACAGGGGTGATTTATTTTTCTTCACCTTCTGTGGAATTGAAAGGGTATTTAAACCATACAGAGCGGGCGATCATAAGAAAAAACTACTAGCAAGGGAAACTTTCTGGATTTTTATGCTTGAAACCATATTCCCAACAAGTTTAAGTAGGAGACAGTACGTTATATATTACTATTAAAGAGGACCTTTCATCGGTCCAAACATTGTGAACTAAGTATCATGACATATACAGCGGCGCCCAGGGATCTCACTGCTCTTACTATTATCCCTGAGCGCCGCTCCGTTCTCCTGTTATGTCCTCCGGTATGTTTGGGGACTTGGTTATAGTAGGCGGAGACTTAGGGGACTTGATTATAGTAGGCGGAGTCTGCTCTTGTTCTGCTGGGCGTTCTGCTGGGCGTCTCCTTTTCCTAGGCTGTTTTCTCCCTGGCTGTGAGCTCTGCGATGCGATTGGCCAGCGCAACAGCCTAGGAGAAGGAGACTCCCAGCAGAACAAGGGCAGTCTTCGCCTACTATAACCAAGTCCCCGAACATACCGGAGGACATAACAGGAGAACGGAGCAGCGCCCAGGGATAATAGTAAGTGCAGTGAGATCCCTGGTGCCGCTGTATGTCATGATACTTAGTTCACAATGTTTGGACCGATGAAAGGACCTCTTAACATCAGGGATTTTATGTATATTAATCTATTGCTTTTGTTTTTAGTATGCTTTTTTTTTTTATTGTATTGCAAAAACACCGCGAGTGTTCTATTTGCTTGCTTTGAAGACTTACTGAAGTGTATTCCATTCACAGGTGGTTGTTGCCCTGAGGCCGATTCAACATTAGGTTGCCTCCCATCTGTTAATGAAACTTTTCTCCTGATAGGTGGATCCATTTTCTAAACGTGTATTTTAACTTTTGTATGTTCATTATCATACCACTTACTTGACAAAGGGCCTGGGTGCCCGAAACGCGTCAAGTAGGTGATTTATTTTCCCTCCAAATAAAGTGACCAGTTTGAGAAAAAAACGGCACCGCCGTATTGCAATCGTCGATTCAAGAGTCTCTGCTCACCGTGATAGGCCGTCAGCTTTTCATACATCGTGGTTCCCTGATAGAGCCAGTAAGGCGGTATTTTCACAAATAATGTACTAACACGGTTACATTTTGTTGATTCTGGCCCTCCCTCACAGCTTTACACCCCATAAAGCTCCTCACACAGATCTGCACCCTCATGGCCCCAGAGTATGCCGCATGCCCCCTCCCCTCACAGCATCTCAGGCTACTTTCACACTAGCGATCGATCGGATCCGTTCTGAACGGATCCGATCATAATAATGCAGACGGAGGCTCCGTTCAGAACGGATCCGTCTGCATTATTTTAGCATATAAAAGCTAAGTGTGAAAATAGCCTCGTACGGATCCGTCCAGACTTTCAATGTAAAGTCAATGGGGGACGGATCCGCCTGAAGATTGAGCCATATTGTGGCATCTTCAAACGGATCTGTCCCCATTGACTTACAGTGTAAGTCTGGACGGATCCGTACGCCTCCGCACGGCCAGGCGGACACCCGAACGCTGCAAGCTCGGAGGCGAGCGGAGCGGAGGCTGAACGCCGCCAGACTGATGCAGTCTGAGCGGATCCGCTCCATTCAGACTGCATCAGGGCTGGACGGCTGCGTTCGGGTCCGCTCGTGAGCCCCTTCAAACGGAGCTCACGAGCGGACACCCGAACGCTAGTCTGAAAGCAGCCTTAGAGTGTTAAAAACCGGAAGCGCAGGCTTCTTCTTCAGATGCGCTTTCCCCCAGCAGAGATCGGGGAAAGCACCCTGTTCTAAAAATGAGCCGCAACCTGTATTAGACCTCCAGGCCACTAGATGTCAGCACTGAATTGTGATATAGTGATTTCTATACAGAATAATGGAGCAATTTCCATTATTCTGTATAAGTTGCAATCTGATGATTGCAAGTTGTGGTCCACTTGAAGACCTAACAAAAAGTAATAAAAAAAGTAAAAAAAAAAAAATGTTTTGAAATAAAAAAATAAAATAAAAAGTAAAATCACCCTACATTCCCCAACATAAAAATAAATAAAAAAGAAAATAACATTATGGGCACCGCTACATGCGAAAACGCCCATACTATTAAAATATTTTAAAAAAAGTTAGCCCATGAATGGCGTAACAGATTTTTTTTAAAAAAAAGGCTGATTCGCCATTTTTTCCTCACTTTCACTCCCAAGAAAATTGAATAAAAAGTGGTCATCATGCAACCCCAAAATGGTATTGTCAACGACAGATCATCCTGCACAAAATGAGCCACATAACAATCAAAAAGTTATGAGGGTCAGAATATTGCGGTGATAAGAAAAACTTTTTACTAAGTCCTGATGAGGCTTACTGAGGCTGGGCTTTCTGCAGAGGGTGGCCCTATAGAGGTCCTGAGCAGGGATGCTTCTAGGGTTGCCACCTTTCCCAACAAAAAATACTGGTTAAAGTTAAAAAGATTAGCGTGGATTAATACAGGTGTTATTTGATAATATTTTACATTTTGTTCCATATTTTTTTCAATAAAATCAAACTTTTTATGGACACCCTGAGAATTTAATTTTTATTTAGCATCTAATTTTTAAATGCTTCTGTGGGGATTTGAACGACCATCCACATTAATGGCAAGAACCTTAACCACTGAGCTATAGAGCTCCATGTTAAATAACTGTAACCATATTGTAGCTAAAAAACCTCATAGTAGTTTCCCCACCCATTATTCATTTATATATATCAGAAGTATCATTTACACTTATCACCTTATGGGTTTGTGCTTGGAGCTTTAGCTGTAGTT
Organism: Bufo gargarizans; assembly: GCF_014858855.1. NCBI lineage: Eukaryota > Metazoa > Chordata > Amphibia > Anura > Bufonidae > Bufo > Bufo gargarizans. Next base: position 235,183,432 of record NC_058084.1, read on the forward strand.
TTATAGCATTGTGGTACTGTGCAGCCAGGATTCCTGAGGGTTGCTATTCAGACTGATGTGTCCAGATAAAAAGAGTGCTTGAATACAGAGGATCCCATTTACACTTGCATATGACTGCAGGTAAGTAGTCCAAAACCACAGTAGTAAGGCCAAACTGTTTATTGAGGTAAAGTTACGACATATTTTGTGTGTGGAATACCCACTTTTCAGGTCATTTACACCCATCAAACCCTGCTTTTGTTTTGTTTGCCAAAAAAGCCGACCAAAGAGGGGTCAAGTGTCAACAATATAATATTTTTTTTTATAAAAAGCTTAATTTCTTCACCCTCTCACTACCAAGCCACTTTTTACCTTAAATCCCAGGCAGATTTTTGCGAATGTGACATTTGTCACTTTATGTGGTAATAACTTTGGAACGCTTTTTCTTATTCAAACCATTCTAAAACTGTTTTCCCGTGACACATTGTACTTCATGACAGTGGTAAATTTGAGTCGATATATTTCACCTTTATTTATAAAATAATCAAAAATTTACCAAAAGTTTGAAAACAATTCACAATTTTCTAAATTTGAATTTCTCTATTTTTAAGACAGATAGTGATATCTCATAAAATAGTTCTCAATCAAAAGTCCCCATATGTCTGCTTTATGTTGACAGAATTTTGTAATTGTCATTTTATTTTTTAGGACGTTAGAAGGCTTCGAATTTTAGAAGCAATTTAAAAATTTTCAACTAAACCTCCAAAACAATTTTTTAAGTACTGTGGCGATCAGCTCAAATGATGACTTTAGATATAGTTCAAGCAATAGACTTTCTTTTGACCAAAACGGATTCAACAAATACTTGCTTACTTCAGCATGTAAACACACAAAAAACACAGTCCATGTGAAGTGGTCTGACTCACAGTCAGTGGCTTACCTACCATATAGACAGACCACGCAGCTGCTATGGGGCCCGTGAGGAAGGGGGGCCCGTAGTGGAGGAGAGTCCCAGCCCCTGTCTATCTTCCTAACTGTCTCCCGTCTGCTAGCCCCACCTCCTGTCTGCTAGCTCCGCCTCCCGCCTGCTAGCTCCACCACACCTGATTCCTCTGGATTGCCATAAAACCACCAGTAATGAAGTAAGTGACTTAGCTTTCCCAGAATGTTCCCCTGCACATATGCCATTCAGAACAGGAGGAAAGCTGGTTGTCACTACATTATGTAATGTGACTCAGCTTTCCTGATGTCCTGCATGGCACAAGCGCAGAGGCATGAGAAGATATGCGGGTAGGTGGGAGTTGTGTTACTCAGCTTTCTCAGACTATTCTCATGTCTCTCCACATGTGCCATGCAGGACAGCAGAAAAGCTGGGAGGTATTAAGTCATGTAATGTCACTCAAATTTCCTGCTATCCTGCAAGGCATAAATGCAGATAATAAGAACATGGAAAGGCAGGGGAGAGGGGTTCACTCAGCTTTCCCAGAGACTCATGTCTCTGCACATGTATCATGCAGAATAGCAAGTAATGTCAGTGTCTCCCAGCTGTCCTGCATGACACAGAGGATGGGTGAAGGGGGGCACTCACTTCCTCAAACTTTTCTCATGACTCTGTTCATGTGCCATGCTGGACAGCAGGAAAGTTGGGTGGTATGGTATTACATCATGTAATGCCCCAAATTTTTGTCAATATATGCTGAACACCGCCAGAACCTACCAGATCCCATTCACTATAATGGGTCTGTTGGGTTCCGGCATGGGTACTGCCATTTTGTAGAACAAAATACTGCTGCATGAGGTGGGGCAAAGGAGAAGTTGGGGAGGGTAGTTAGAGGAACCATGGCGCATAGTGGGAGGGACTAGGAACGGGCATGGGGGCCCTATTTAAATTCTTGCTATGGGGCCCAATGATTTCTGTGTACGCCCCTGCTCACAGTCCTCTGTAGTTCCTGGTTTCCACCATCAGCTTGAGGGCAATTTGCAATAGCAGGCTTCTCAGCTGAAATACTCCACACAGCTGTACTCCTGGTCTATCACACTTCCAGACTTGGACCCCCCTCCCCCCATCCCAGCTCTCCTTGGCTTCCTAGCTTATATAGGCCAGCCAAAACCTGGTCTGGATATTGTCACGGCTGAGGATGGGGGAAAATCCTCAGCCGTGTGATGCCAGATGATGTTATGGCTGCTCGGCCAGGACAACAGGATAGGGAGCAGGTCACCTCCTACAGCATCCTTAACCTGACCCTAACTCCTATCTGCATGGGCCGACCTTAAAGGTAGGAGGACCCATGCGCAGGAACCTAGGAGCCCTGACTTACCCTCCGTCCGGCCCCTAGCTAGGAGTCAGGGTAAGACAACCTACTCCTCCTAGGCACGGAGGAGCAGGAGTCTCAATGGCCAAGCTGCTAGGAAAAGGGGAACACATACAGCCTTACGGGTATGGCAGGCGAACAAGTAGTTCCACCAACCTGCCACAGCCTTGCTGACTGGATCCCTGTGCAAACAGGAATCCAGAACCGTAAGCTGCACAAAATCACAAGGAAGGTCCCAACAGAACATCACATACAACATAACACACAAGAAGACATAAACATAATGACAATAATGGTTATGACCACAGGGGTGGCTCTCACTGGCAGGTAGAAAATACAGGAGGCTGCTCCAGCAAAGCATGGCTGAAGCAACCTCCAGACCTGGGAAAACAGTGAGGCTTTATAGGTCAAAAAGCCACACCCCACAGTCAGACACACCCATTGAGACACACACACACACACACACACACACACACACACACACAGGGAAGGGAGTTAACCCTTCCAGCACCAGAGAAGGGAAACACACATTAAAGGGAAAGTGTCCAACACAACCAACACACTGTGGTTGTTGCCGCAGGCGACGACATGGGTGGCAACCGTGTCCTGGGAGTCAGCCCAAAGGCCGGGACACTGCCACCACATGTACACAGCACCAAACGTTGCCACGGGCAACCACAGTGCAGGAAAGGTGTCAGTGCACACCACACAATACACAGAGTGCACACAGACAAACAACAGTGCATACATACACGCACACAAACTCCAAGGGAACCGCACACATACCTGTTGTCCGCGGCAACCGCACTTGAGGCAAACAACATCATGCCTCAAGCTGCGGTTGAAACAACAACCCAAACTGCAGGCAACTGTATGCGGCTCCCAAGGAGTCACGGCCATAACCGTGGCCGTGACAGATATGTGGGAGTAGCCATCCCACCCTGCTCTTTGACTACTCCAATAAAACCTGGCCTGGATCAGCTGCAGCCAGCAGCTAAGCTACTACTAACAAGTGTCAATAGCCTAGGGTTACTGACAAAACATTACCAGTTCATTTCACCGAGGCCAGGCACCTTGGTGACACGTATCTATCGTCTACTATGGTACCTTGTGCCTTCTCACATACTCCCCCCTCTGTCCAATGCCAGGCCTTGGGCATCTTTAGCCACCAGACTGTGTAACCTTGACAGAGCATCCGCACTCCCTTGTATCTTGTATGGCCTGTGTTCTACTGAGAAGGAAAAATCTTGAAGTGCAAGGAACCACCGGGTAACTCGGGCATTAATCCCCATCTTCTCTCGCACCCACCTTAGTGGGGCATGGTCCTACACTAACCTGAACCTCCTTCCCAGTAGATAGTACCTGAAGGAGTCTAGTGCCCATTTTATGGACAGACACTTCTTCTCAATGATGGCATAATTCCTTTCTGCTGGGGACAGTTTTCTACTAAGGCATTGTCACGGCCATGGTCATGGTCGTGACTCCTGAACCGCATGCTGTTGCCTGCAGTTTGTTATTGGGTGTTTAACCACAGGTGAGGGCCGCTAGTGTGCTGCCTCACTTGTGGTTGCCGCGGGCAACAAGTTATTTTGTATTGTCCCAGTTGAGCAGCCTGAGCTGGTGCTAGGCAGCTTGCGGCAATGTTCATGCGGTTGCACCTAGCAACCTCTCAGTTAGGTGTGTGTGTATGTTATGCACTTTGTATGTCTGGTGTGCACGAAGTTTATGTTTGGTGTGCACTGTGACTCTTCCCTTCACTGTGGCTGCCCGTGGCAACGTTTGGTTTGGATGTGTACATGTGGTGGCAGTGTCTCGGTCTTCTGGCTGACTCCCAGGACATGGTTGCCACCCATGTCGTTGCCTGCAGTAACAGCTGCAGTGTGATCTTCTTTAGGACACTTCCCCTTTAAGTGGTTTCACTCCCTGGTTAGTGTTGGAAGGGTTAATTCCCTCTCCTGTGTGTGTCTGTGTGGGTGTGGCCACTTTGGGCTATAAAGCCTCTTTGGAGATCAGAAGCTGAGGGGTTCTTCAGCCATGCTTTGCTGGAGACACCCTCCTGGTAATTCCATCTGCCAGTGGGGGCCACCCTTGTGGTCATAAACAAATTGTTATGTATTGCTATACACAATGTTATGAGGAGGTGTTTGTGTGTCATGTCTACTTATTGCAGTGTATGGTTTCCTGGCGTCCTGTGTGGTGTGTGTGCTCTGTCTATTGTGTTTGTGGACAGCAGCACTGATACTTGGGTCCCAGGCTCTGTGTCTGTGGCAGGTAAGTGTTAGTACTAGTTGCACTTACCTGCCATTGCCATATGACTGTTTGTTTCCCCTGTCTTTATAGTTTGGCCATCTTTAGACTCCTATTTCTCCATGTCCAGGAGGAACAGGTAGTCTACCCAGCTCCTAGCTAAGGGACCTGCGGAGGGCTAGTAGGGACCCGAGGTTCCAGAGCATGAGCCCTCCTACCTTCAAGGTCGGCTCATGTCGCTAGGAGTTAGGGTCCGATTAGGGAAGCAATAGGAGGTGACCTGTTCCCTAATTCTGTGGTTCTGGCCAAGTCGTGACTACCATCCTCTGTCATCGCACGGCTGAGGGTTTTCCCCATCCTCAGCCGTGACAGGCATATCACTGGGTGCTCTTCCACATTCACTAACTGAGACATGACTGCACACTGACATACATCGAAGGCATCGGTCTGGACCACAAACTCAAGGCAGCAGTCCATGGCTATCAACATGGGTTGCTTAAACAGGGCCTGTTTAATCTCCTGAAAGTCCCTTCCTGCTTCTGGGGACCACCTCACCATGGCCGACTTTGTGCCCTTTGTCAGGTCGGTTAAAGGAACCGCTTTTTCTGTGAACCTGGGGACAAACCACATATAGTATCCCACAATAACCAGAAACGCCTTGATCTGCTTCTTGGTTAGTGGGCGGGGCCAATTCTGAATGGCTTCTACCTTATTAAGCTGGGGTATAATCTCCCCTCTCCCCTATGTAGCCAGGTATCTGGTTTCCTACATTCCTACATTGTAAACCTCGCCTTTCTTAAGGCATTGAAGATGGACTGAACTTTTCTGAGATTACTTTCTTGTTCGTGACTAAAGATGACAATGTCATCTAAGTATGCCGCTGCATACTCGCTATGGAGGCGTAGAACTTGGTCCATGGCCCTCTGGAAGGTGGCAGGGGCCATCTGCAACCCAAACAGCATTCGTACATACTGAAAAGACCCATGGGGTGCCTGCCATACAGTAATTCAAAGGGTTAAAACCCTGTGGAGGTTTGGGGCACTTCTCTAATAGAGAACAATAGGTATGGTAGAAGACAATCCCATTCCCGCCCATCCTTTTCTACCACCATACTCAGCATGGCCTTTAGGGTTCTTTTAAATCACTCCACAAGGCCATGCGTCTGAGGATGGTAGACCAAGGTACGCAGCTAAATGACTCTTAAAACTTTTTCCCTCATCATCAAAACAGTTCCCTCATCATCTTTGACATAAACGGGGTTCCCTGGTCTCTGAGAATCTCCTTGGGAATTCCCGTTTGCGAGAAGACATAGAACAATTCCCGGGCAATATTTCTGGATGAGATGTTCCGTAGGGGAACAGCCTCGGGGTAACGGGTAGCATAATCAACGATTACGAGGCTGTACTGATACCCCCTATGTCACTTCACCAATGGCCCTACCAGGTCTACTGCTATCCTTTCAAAAGGGACCTCAATGATTAGTAATGGGACCAAAGGGCTACGGTAGTGACCCTGGCCAATAAAAGCATTGTAGGACCCTCTCGAGTGTTTTGTCTGCCTCTAGGTGACCACACAGCACATGGGAGTGGGCCATATCCATAACAATACGTCTATATGGTTCCGGGACTAGTATAAAAGGCCCTGATTCAGGGCAAAGTGTGAAAAATGTTGGTCGGCCCTGGGCTCCTGGGGAATCTCATTAAGGGAAATCAAATTCTCTAGTGCCACTTTCAAGGACAAATCTCGGAGTTGGGCCGTACCAAAATTTCCTCAGGACACCTCCAAGTCGGGGAAATTTTCCTCTGTGGTAGACTCTTCCTCATTGCCACCTAGAAGGACAGTCAGAGGTAACTCCTGAGTTACGTATGGACTTCCACCCACTGGGTTGCCTGGACCTTCTGGGTGATTTGGCATAGCCATCTTTGCCAACAGGTGCCAGAACAGGGGGCAGTCATGACCAATAATAACATTGTGCAGTAAGCGTTTCACCTCCCCCACGTTGTGTATCAGGGTACCCCAGCCTGTCTCCAGAGTAACCTGGGCCACCCGGTTGAACTCTGGCGTGAATACACATGACCTCCAGATTTTTCCCGGGGACCAACACATGAGAAAGAGGGGCCGAGATAAGTCCAACCATTCTGAGACAAGAGTCCCATTGATTGTTAGTGTACACATCTGGGGTCCCTCCTCCTTGGTTGGTATGGCGCTGCAAGCTGGCTGCGCGAAGAGGGAACTGCGCCAGCCCACAGAACAGTCTATGGGCTCTGTGATGAGGGAAAACTGGGCTACCATGTGACCCGGAGCCCGACATCTCCAGCAAACTGGCTCTAGCATTCCCCTGGCCTTAGAGCGACCCTCTTGAGTGGGCTTGGCCCCCAGTCTCTGACTGTCCGAGTCCTTCCGAGCCCCCCAATAGGGTGACTTCAGGTTCCCTGGACTGCCAAGGGACTTCTCCATAGCATGGAATCTCTACATCAGTCCCACCAGTCCATCTGTCGTCTGGGGGTAAACCTGCGCAACCCAGAACTGGATAGGTTGGGGAAGGGAGTCCATGACCACACGCTTCACCATTTCAGCCAGAGAGCAGATCTTTGGCTTTAAACAATTCTGGACTAGATGTAGCAAGTCAAACAGCTGGGATCTTGGAGGTTTGTCATGGCTACTGTACCCTCTGGGCCTGCACCGCCAAGGGGTACTCTTTAGCCTCCTGCAGGGCAAAATCATAATATGCCTTCTGGAGCTCCCCAGTTAAAAATGGGGCCAGGAATTCAGCCCACTGATCCGGCGGTAGCTTCTCCCAGTCAGCCAACGACTCTAACACAGAGAGGAAAGCCTCAATGTCATCGTCCAGGGTCATCTTGTAAAAGGCTTCCCTCACAGTCCTCGTGACACGATGACGATCATCCGGAGGGGGCGGAGTTGCACTCTCCCGGGCGCGAACGGTCACTACGGTCATCTGCTGGATGAGCAGCTTGTTGGTCTCATGCTAGGCTTGCATGGCCTCTGTATGCTCCTTTTGTTGCTTTTACCCAGGACATGTAGTTCGTCTGCGGGCGTATGCACGCATCCTCCACCAATTTGTGTCGATCAGCTCAAATGGTGACTTCAGATATAGTTCAAACAATACTCCTTTTATTTTGTCCAAAACGGATTCAACAAATACTTGCTTACTTCAGCATGTAAACAAAAAACAAACACAGTCCATGTGAAGTGGTCTGACTCACAGTCCTCTGTAGTTCCTGGTATCCACCACCAGCTTGAGGGGGGAAAAACATGGCAATAGCAGGCTTCTCTGCTGAAATACTCTACACAGCTGTACCCCCGGTCTATCACTCTTCCAGACTTGGAACCACACACCCCAGCTCTCCTGGGCTTCCTAGCTTATATAGGCCAGCCAAAACATGGTCTTGATATGTGGGAGTAGTCATCCCATCCTGCTCTCTTTGACTACTCCAATGAAACCCGGCCTGGATCAGCTGCAGCCAGCAGCTAAACTACTACTAACAAGTGTCAGGAACCTAGGGTTACTGACAAAACGCTACTGGTTCATTTTACAGAGGCCAGGCATCTTGGTGACACGTATGTATCGTCTACTATGACACCTTGTGCCTTCTCACAGTGCCAATTCAGTTATAAAGTGATTTTTTTCTAAAATGACCCCTTTTAGAAACTACACTCTGATTGTGCAGTTTACATTAATACTCCATATGTGGTAGTAAACTGCTCTATGGGAAAGTGGCAGTCAGAAGGAACAGGCGCCATATGGATTTTGGAGGCAGAATTTGATAGAATGTTTTTTAGGCACCATTTTGTGTTTGAAGAGACCCGGACGTACCCTTACAGTGGAAACCCTCAAAAAGTGACCCCATTTTGGAAACTACACCCCTTAAAGAATATATTAAGGGGGGTACTGAGCACTTTAAAGTGTTTTACGTAATTTGGAAACACTTGGCTGTGAAAATGAAAAGTTTCATTTCTTCAAATAAAATGTTGCTTTAGCCCCATATGTGGTGGTAAACTGCTGTGGGGGAATATGGCAAGATTCAGAGCGGAAAAAGCGCCATAAGGCTTTTGCAGTGCAGATTTTGGTGGATTGGTTTGCAGGTGTCATTGGTTTTTATTTTTTGAGTCATTGTCTTATGTAGGGGCTAATTTTTTGCTGGTTGAGCATACACCTGAGGGGGCATCTCATATGATATTTTTTATAGAGCAGGTTGTTACGGACACGGCGATACCCAATGTGTCTATTATTTTTTATTTTTGTTAAGTTTTACACAGTGAAAGCATTTTTGAACCGAATAAAATAGTGTTTTTATGTTGCCATTTTCAGATTTTCACCGCCAGTTCTATGAGAAGGTCTGGCAGACGTTTTTCTCTACCTCTTGCATGACGTTCTTTGTTTTGGTTTCACTTTCTCATCTCCTTTCCTTCTCCCAGGTGTCATCTATTTAGACTAATTGTCTCCCTTTATATTCCCTCCCATACTGCCTCACTTTGCGGTTTATACTACTTCATGGATGAGGTCTTCACTGCTGGAGGCTGCTGCTGCTGTTTGCTCAGATAAGTCCTTTCCTTTATTTGTGTTTCCTTGCTGGCAAGATTCTAGGTGACCCCGAAGCCATTTTTATGCAACGCAATGATGGCTGCACACGTTTCTTTGCAGGTCACCATGGTTAACAATGAAAGAACAATGAGTTCAAGCATCACCCTCCTTTTAACAGGTCAAGTCTGCCATTTTAACCCAATCAGCCTGACCTAATGATCTCCTGCCTTGTGCTCGTCAACATTCTCCCCTGAGTTAACAAGACTTTTTGGGATTAAGTTAATTTTCATGGCAAAGAAGGACTATGCAATTCATCTGCTCACTCTTCATAACATTCTGGAGTATATGCAAATTGCTATTATAAAAACTTAAGCAGCAACTTTTCCAATTTTCAATATTTATGTAATTCTCAAAACTTTTGGCCACGACTATATACAGATGTGTAAGAGAATCCTGGATGATAGGACATGCTACATCAAGTTAGACCATAACCCTCTTGAGGCCTATAAAAATGAACTGAACCAGATTCTCAGCAGAGCGAAGGGGCGCAGATTGATAAGTGCGAGCGAACTTGCATATCTGCTACCCATGCACCCGACACTACCGGCCTTCTACAGTTTACCCAAAATACACAAGGGGACTGTGTCGGGAATTGGGAGTCTCACCGAAAGAATCAGTGTTTATGTAGATAAAATTCTTAGGCCTTTTGTGTTCAGTCTGCCGTCTTTTGTTAGGGACTCTATGGACGTATTGAGGAGATTAAATGACATCAGATGTGATAGTGACACTCTCCTCGCCAGCCTGGATGTAGAAGCTTTGTATAGCTCCATCCCACATCAACGAGACTGTGAGGCGGTACAAACATTTCTATTAGAGAGAGGGTCTCCGTTCCATGAGCACAATGAGCTTGTAATTACAATGCTCAACTTTATCTTGTACCACAACATCTTCATGTTTGACCGTTCTCTCTACCGCCAGCTCAGGGGGGTGGCGATGGGCAGTCCCTGTGCCCCCACCTTCGCCAACCTCTACCTGGACTGGTGGGAGAGAGACACGGTGTTCAATGACGAGATGGAAGAATGGACCTCATCCATACTATTATGGATGAGGTTCATTGATGATATATTCATCCTATGGAGAGGTACGAAGAAAAAATTCTCGGACTTTGTATCGAGGCTAAATATTAATACCATGGGCCTCTATTTTACATCTGTAATTAATGAAAAAATCTCACTTTTTTGGACCTTACGATTGAGATTGACCCCTCTAGATATCTTAAAACAAAAGTCCACCCGTAGAGGGAGGAGTACTGTCACCGCCAGTTCTGTGAGAAGGTCTGGCAGACGTTCTTCTATACCTCTTGCATGACATTCTTTGTTTTGGTTTCACTTTCTCATCTCCTTTCCTTCTCCCTGGTGTCACCTATTTAGACTAAGGGCTGTTTCACATGAGCGGATGCCGTGCGTGGCATCCGCTCCGTGAAAGAGTGCCAAAACCCGATGCAGACTGCAGGGGCACAGAACATTAACATGATTGATAATGCTCCGTGCCTCTCTGTGACCTCTTTACTACGAAATCACAATGACAACCTTATCTCACTGATTTCGTAGTAAAGAGGTCACAGAGAGGCACAGAGCATTATCAGTCATGTTAATGCTCCGTGCCCCTGCAGTCTGCATCGGGTTTTGGCACTCTTTCACGGAGCGGATACCATGCACGGCATCCGCTCGTGTGAAACAGCCCTAATTGTCTCCCTTTATATTGCCTCCCATACTGCCTCACTTTGCGGTTTATACTACTTCCTGGATGAGGTCTTCACTGCTGGAGGCTGCTGCTGCTGTTTGCTCAGATAAGTCCTTTCCTTTATTTGTGTTTCCTTGCTGGCTTGATTCTAGGTGACCCTGACTCCGTTTGTATTAAGTGCAGGGAGCCGGTGGTCGTGTCCCCTCACTATTATAGGGTTTTCAGGTGTCACACAGTCTTAGGTACGTGGGCATGCAATCGTCTACCATTGAGACCCTTGCATGGGCATAGCAGTCAAGGAGAGCTATTAGGGTTTTATAGGGCTCACCCATATGCTCCTTAGTTTGGGATCAAGCCAGTCGGATGTTTATTTATAAGTTCCAGCTATCTGCAACATCATCCATGACACATTATTATAATTTTTTTGGGGTGAGTGTCTTAGTGAGGGTCACATTTTTTCTGGGAAGTGATGATGGTTTGATTGGTACCATTTTGGCTAAATACACCAGAAAATGGCTTTTTGGGAACAGTTTTTTTTTCTACGAAGTTCATTTGACAGGGTGAATCATGTGATATTTTTATAGAGCTGGTTAATACGGACATGGCGATACCTAATATGTATACTTTTCTTTTTTCCCTATTTTTTATTTTAAAAAATAATTTAACTTGGGAAAAGGACATATGTATTGTAATGCATTGTCTGTAAGTGTATTACTGAGTGTAATAAATACACTTACAGCCTGCTTCTTGTGAGATCCAGAGGACTGGATCACACAGGCTGACAGGGAAGGCAGCACGATGCCTAAGAAAGTCATCGGGCTGTCATGCCAGCCATCGAGTCCCCGAAAGACAACCGGGACCGTGAGGATACCACACATGCCACAAACCACAGGGGTCCGGCTATCTGTGACTGCCGGACCCCTGCAGCTGATCGGACGGACTGTGTAGCTGTATAGCGCTGGGATTTCAGACACAGTTCCCAGTTACATATGTATTTTCCCAGACTCCATTCAATAATCTTGTAGTAAAACTATCCAGAAGAGTGTAAGCTGTTTTAGCTGTAAAGGGGAAACCAAGTCCATATTAAAGGTGGTTGTCCGGGCTTTTACTATTGATGACTTATTATCAGGATAGGTCATCAATATCAGATAGGTGGGGTCTGACACCCTCGCAGATCAGCTGGGGTGGGGTCTGACACCCTCGCAGCACGCATGTGTCATCTACCTTTTCCTTTCCTGTTCGCTACTGCTGTCCATGGCAAACAACAGCAGTGGACAGGAAGAGAGAAGGGAGATAGCACATGCGCACAGCGTCTGCTCATGCAGCTGATCGTGCGGGTGTCGGACCTCCGCCGATCTGATATTGATGTATAGTAAAAGCCTGGACAAATCCTTTAATGTCTATGGATTTAGAATTGGATGTAATACAAGATCCTGTAGGTATAATGTGTAGATGTCCCAATACTGTTGTCCATATAGTATACCTGGAATACCAAAAAGGGTAATATACTTTTTTACTGACCTGGCATTCAGGAACTCTGGAAATGGGTTCTGTAAAACATGCAGTATAAGTAAAAAGCCTTTTAGGCCTCTAAATCCTTGTGGTACACCGTTCACTTTCTGGCCATGATATACACTCACCTAAAGAATTATTGGGAACCCCTGTTTTATTTCTCATTAATGCGATTATCTAGTCAACCAATCACATGGCTGTTGCTTCAATGCATGTAGGGTTGTGTTCCTGGTCAAGACAATCTCCTGAACTCCAAACTGAATGCCAGAATGAGAAAGAAAGGTGATTTAAGCAATTTTGAGCGTGGCATGGTTATTGGTGCCAGACGGGCCGTTCTGAGTATTTCACAATCTGCTCAGTTACTGGGATTTTCACGCACAACCATTTCTAGGGTTTACAAAGAATGGTGTGAAAAGGGAAAAACATCCAGTATGCGACAGTCCTGTGGGTGATGCTATGAAATGCCTTGTTGATGCTAGAGGTCAGAGGAGAATGGTCCGACTGATTCAAGCTGATAGAAGAGCAACATTGACTGAAATAACCACTCGTTACAACCAAGGTATGCAGCAAAGCATTTGTGAAGCCACAACACGCACAACCTTGGGGCGGATGGGCTACAACAGCAGAAGACCCCACGGGTGCCACTCATCTCCACTACAAATAGGAAAAAGAGGCTACAATGTGCACAAGCTCACCAAAATTGGACTATTGAAGACTGGAAAAATGTTGCCTGGTCTGATGAGTCTCGATTTCTGTTGAGACATTCAAATGGTAGAGTCCGAATTTGGCGTAAACAGAATGAGAACATGTATCAATCATGCCTTGTTACCACTGTGCAGGCTGGTGGTGGTGGTGTAATCGTGTGGGGGATGTTTTCTGGGAACACTTTAGGCCCCTTAGTGCCAATTGGCCATCGTTTAAATGCCACGGGCTACCTGAGCATTGTTTCTGACCATGTTCATCCCTTCATGACCACCATGTACCCATCCTCTGATGGCTACTTCCAGCAGAATAATGCACCATGTCACAAAGCTCAAATCATTTCAAATTGGTTTCTTTAACATGACAATGAGTTCACTGTACTAAAATGTCCCCAGTCACCAGATCTCAACCCAATAGAGCATCTTTGGGATGTGGTGGAAGGGGAGCTTCGTGCCCTGGATGTGCATCCCTCAAATCTCCATCAACTGCAAGATGCTATCCTATCAATATGGGCCAACATTTCTAAAGAATGCTATCAGCACCTTGTGGAATCAATGCCACGTAGAATTTAGTCAGTTCTGAAGGCAAACTGTACACTGTATTAATATGGTGTTCCTAATAATTATTTAGGTGAGTGTATGTCGATGGACATTTTTGAGCTATTTCTGAACACAGAATACTTCTTTAGAGATGGCCTTGCGGTTCGCCCAGCGGTTGTTTTGTGGCGAACTTTGCTCCTTCGCAATTCGCCACAAAACAACCGCTGGGCGAACCACAAGGCCATCTCTAAAGAAGTATTCTGTGTTCAGAAATGTGAATATGGCGATGTACGTCGACACAATATTCTTTTGCATTGCGCCGAACTTTGACCCATGACACATCTATCAGGTGGGACAGGACAGCCAATTGAGATGTTTCAGCACATGGACACAATCCATACACTACAAATAAACCCAATCTGGCCGCCATTTTACATTCAGTCTTTTGCCAGTGTAGGGAGAGGTTGCTGTGTGGAGCAGGGACAGACTGTTAGGGACATCAAGGGCTAGCTAATAGGGCCACAACAGTCCTTAAAGGACTGGTATAGGTGTGCTATCGATAGGTGTGACATACTTATAATATACTTTTTAACATAGAAAGTATATTATAGTGCATTTGTATTGCAGCAGTGTGCGGTTCTGCTGAGATACTGCAGCTATACAAAGGGACAAACGTTATTGTAACAACTAATTGCAACTGGTGTGATATACTATTTGCCCCCACAAAAACAATGATTGAGGCAGGGGTGTGATATACCTATAACATAATATCTATATAGTGCATTTGTATTGTGCAGCAGTTGTGTGCGGTTCTTCTGAGATACCGCAGCTATACAGAGGGACAAATGCTATTGGAACAACTAATTGCAACTAGTGTGATATACCAGTTGCCCCCCTCCCCCCCCCCCCAAAAAAAAATGATTTTCCCATCCATTCCCAGACCTTACTGATGCGTAGCCATTCTTGGCATCGGATGAAGAAGAGGAGGTAGCACGGAGGGACGTCATGTGGGTGCCCACTAAAGAGGAAGAGTAGGGGAGATCAGAGGGAGAGATGGAGCAGCAGATAGGGAGGAGAAGCAGGCAGAACTTGCAGTACACAGGAGGCAAAAAGCAGACTGCAAATGTATCTGGAGCGAGCCTTCCACCATGCACGGTCATATCTGGAGCTCCCAGGACGCTGGCACATGGCTCCGCAGTGTGGGCTTTTTTTAACGTGTCAGCTGCTGACAATAGTATTGCCATCTGCAGCCTGTGCTGTCAACGCATAAGTCGCGGTAAGCCCAACACTCACCTAGGGACAAACACCTTAATAAGGCACCTGGCCTCCCATAAAAGAGTCCAGTGGGAGTAACACCATCAGAACCCACAAAGCCAGACTCCCGGCACTCTACGTCCTGCCTCTTCTCCTTCTCCTCCCATTTGTCCTCCACCTTCCACTATGCCATCGTCGCGTTCATCTGGCACAAGGCAGGCTTCCGTGGCCCAAATGTTCGAACGTAAAAAAGTTTATATCGCCGGATAACCCTCTTGCTCAACGGCTGTTCGCAGGCTTGTCGGAACTGCTAGCCCGCCAACTACTGCCATATAAACTGGTGGACTCGAAGGCCTTTAGAAAATTTGTGGCCATTGGCACACTGCAATGGAAGGTCCCCGGAAGAAAATATTTCTTCCAAAAGGGCACATCAGAGCTATATGGCCATGTTCAGTGGCAAGTAAATGTATCTTTGGCACACAGTGTCAGTGACAAGATACATCTGATCACAGACACTCGGTCTAGCAAACACGGGCAGGGAAGGTACATAACTTTTACTGCCCACTGGGTGAATCTCCTGACGGCTGTCAAAAATGCAACCCGTGGCACCCGTGTGGATTTGGAATTACCGTCACGGATTGCATGTAGGCCTGCCTCTTCTTCTCCTCCTCCTACTCCATCCTCCGTCTCCTCCTCGGCTGACTCCTCCTTTTCCACTGCTACCGCCTCTTCCGCTGCACCCCCCAGCTTCCCAGAACCTATTCGACGTGCCAGGTGAGACGTTGCCATGCTGTGCTGCAGCTGTTGTGCCTGAAAGCCAAGAGCCACACCAGTCCTGCACTCGTTTCAGCTCTGTAGTCATAGGTCGATCAGTGGCTAACCCCGCTCAATTTGACAGTTAGTAAAGTGGTGTGCGACAACGGTGCCAATCTGATGAGCGCGCTGAAACAGGGCAAATGACACACGTGCCGTGCATGGCAAACGTCCTGAACTTAGTCATGCAGCTGTAAGTTGCCAAATACTCCGGTGTCCAGGACGTCTTGCGGCAGCCCAGGAAAATCTCTGGCCATTTTAGATCTTACATGGCTATGGCTCGTCTTGCTGACGTTCAGCGGCGACACCATTTGCCTGTCAGAAGTCTGATTTGTGACTGTCCGAAGCACTGGAACTCCACCTTGTATACAGTTGTGTTCAAAATAATAGCAGTCAGACATCACTAACCTGATCAATCACTGTTTTTGCTAGAAACAATATTTCTACATGGCAAATCATTTACTAACAGGTGTAGTAGAGTAATAGAAATCCAATAGCTAGAGATGCATGCTGCTGATTCTCTGTAATTCAATCACTTATTGAAAGTGACATGTTCAAAATAATAGCAGTGTGGAGTTAAATTAGTGAGGTAATTCATTCTTTGAAAAAGAGGTGCCAATTATTGCCCTTATTTAAGAAAGGAAGGCAGCAAATGTTGTACATGCTGATTACAGTGCATTTCTCTCTGAAATTCTGAGGAAAATGGGTTGTTCCAGACATTGTTCAGAAGAACTGTGTATGTTGATTGAAGAGGGGAAAACATATAAAGAAGTGCAGACAATTATAGGCTGCTCAGCTAAAATGATCGCAAATGCTTTAAAATGGCAACCAAAATCTAAAAGACGTGTAAGAAAGAGAAAAACTACCATTCGAAAGGATAGAAGAATAGCCAAAATAGCAAGGACTCAGACAACAATCAGCTCCAGGAAGATCGAAGAAGGTCTAAAGTTACCTGTGAGTACTGTTACAATTAGAAGACACCTATGTGAAGCCAAGCATCTGCAAGAAGCCCCTGCAAAGTCCCACTGTTAAAAAAAAGACATGTGCTGAAGAGGTTACAATTTGCCAAAGAGCACATTGACTGGCCTAAAGAGAAATGGCACAACATTTTGTGGACTGATGAAAGTAAGATTGTTCTTTTTGGGTCTAGTGGCCAGAGACAGTTTCTCAGATGACCCCCAAAAACTGAGTTAAAGCCACAGTACACTGTGAAGACAGTGAAGCATGTTGACGCAAGCATCATGATATGGGGGTGTTTCTCATACTACGGTGTTGGGCCTATGTTGGGTTGCGCATACCAGGGATCATGGATCAGTTTGAATACATCAGAATACTTGAGGAGGTCATGCTGCCTATTGCCTTATGCTGAAGAGAGATTGCCCTTGAAATGGGTGTTCCAACAAGACAATGACTCCAAACAAACCAGTAAATGTTCAAATCTTGGTTCCAGACCTACAAGATTGACGTTATGGAGTGGTCAGCCCAATCTCCGGATCTTATTCCAATAGAAAACTTGTGGGGTGACATAAAAAATGCAGTTTCTGAGTTAAAAACAAGAAATAGAGAAGAACTGTGGAATTTATCATCCTGGACTTTATCAAAATGACACCATGAAAAGTAAAAAGAAGACCACAGCAGGAAAGAAGGTAGTTTATTGTACATGGCAATGGTGACAGCTTAATATGCTAAAACCTGGTGACAGATTTCCTTAAAATATATCTTTTTTTTTTTATCAGATCATTTTTATTGTTTTCAAATAAAATGAGCATACATTTGGGATACAAATATGATCATCGATAAAATACAGATAATCAAATCCAGTTCTGGTGTCAGATCACATACAGAATGAAAAGATAATAAGAATTTATGCTAATAGGTAAAAGATGAAAAGGAAACCAAACAGCTAAACACCCCCCCTCCCCCCCCCCCTTGAACCGCACCCAACCAGGTGTGAACTGTATAGTATATCGTTATCATTCTCTTAACTTATAGTACCAGCATTCACATCAATAAAAATATTTCGCTGACAATCATGTTGTGTCTTTCCTTTCCTCTAAGCTTCCTATCCTAAAGTGTTACTCCTCATATTTAACATCAGAAGACGCCTGGACGGCAGCCCTGGCAATGTCATCTACAAACCCCAGATAGATTCAAATTTCTTGAGTGTACCTCACTTGGTATATACAGTGGAGGAAATAATTATTTGACCCCTCACTGATTTTGTAAGTTTGTCCAATGACAAAGAAATGAAAAGTCTCAGAACAGTATCATTTCAATGGTAGGTTTATTGTAACAGTGGCAGATAGCACATCAAAAGGAAAATCGAAAAAATAACTTTAAATAAAAGATAGCAACTGATTTGCATTTCATTGAGTGAAATAAGTATTTGAACCCTCTAACAAAAAAAGACTTAATACTTGGTGGAAAAACCCTTGTTTGCAAGCACAGAGGTCAAACGTTTCTTGTAATTGATGACCAAGTTTGCGCACATTTTAGGAGGAATGTTGGTCCACTCCTCTTTGCAGATCATCTCTAAATCCCTAAGGTTTCGAGGCTGTCTCTGTGCAACTCTGAGCTTGAGCTCCCTCCATAGGTTTTCGATTGGATTAAGGTCCGGAGACTGACTAGGCCACTCCATGACCTTAATGTGCTTCTTCTTGAGCCACTCCTTTGTTGCCTTTGCTGTATGTTTTGGGTCATTGTCGTGCTGGAACACCCATCCACGACCCATTTTCAGTTTCCTGGCAGAGGGAAGGAGCTTGTCGCTCAGGATTTCACGATACATGGCTCCGTCCATTTTCCCGTTTATGCGAATAAGTTGTCCTGTGCCCTTAGCAGAAAAACACCCCCAAAGCAAAATGTTTCCACCCCCATGCTTGACGGTGGGGACGGTGTTTTGGGGGTCATAGGCAGCATTTTTCTTCCTCCAAACACAGCGAGTTGAGTTAATGCCAAAGAGCTCTATTTTGGTCTCATCAGACCACAGCACCTTCTCCCAGTCACTCTCTGAATCATTCAGGTGTTCATTGGCAAACTTCAGACGGGCCTGCACATGTGCCTTCCTGAGCAGGGGGACCTTGCGAGCCCTGCAGGATTTTAATCCATTGCGGTGTAATGTGTTTCCAATGGTTTTCTTGGTGACTGTGGTCCCTGCTAATTTGAGGTCATTAACTAACTCCTCCCGTGTAGTTCTAGGATGCTTTTTCACCTTTCTCAGAACCATTGACACCCCACGAGGTGAGATCTTGCGTGGAGCCCCAGAGCGAGGTCGATTGATGGTCATTTTGTGCTCCTTCCATTTTCGAACAATCGCACCAACAGTTGTCACCTTCTCTCCCAGCTTCTTGCTAATGGTTTTGTAGCCCATTCCAGCCTTGTGCAGGTCTACAATTTTGTCTCTGACATCCTTGGACAGCTCTTTGGTCTTTCCCATGTTGGAGAGTTTGGAGTCTGCTTGATTGATTGATTCTGTGGACAGGTGTCTTTTATACAGGTGACTAGTTAAGACAGGTGTCCTTAATGAGGGTGACTAATTGAGTAGAAGTGTCTAACCACTCTGTGGGAGCCAGAACTCTTAATGGTTGGTAGGGGTTCAAATACTTATTTCACTCAATGAAATGCAAATCAGTTGCTATCTTTTATTTAAAGTTATTTTTTCGATTTTCCTTTTGATGTGCTATCTGCCACTGTTACAATAAACATACCATTGAAATGATACTGTTCTGAGACTTTTCATTTCTTTGTCATTGGACAAACTTACAAAATCAGTGAGGGGTCAAATAATTATTTCCGCCACTGTATACCCTTCTCCATCTCTATAAGCGTATTCATGCGAGTAATAAATTCCTGCCTGGTTGGCACTTCAGTACTTTTCCAGTATTTTGCAATCAGTTTTCTAGCATTATACAGAAGTCTGCCAATACCTATTGCTACCCCCTCCACCAAGTAGTCCTGCAGGAGGCCCAGAACACATATCTGAGGATCAGTCTGAATTCTAATATTATATACCTCATAGATGATATCTAAGACATCCCACCAAAAAGGGCCCAAGGCTGTACATGCCCAAACCATGTGTATAATATGCGCATCCGGAGCATTACATTTAGGGCATTGAGAAGTGTCTCGCAATCCCACCTTATGTAGGAACATGGGTGTCCTGTACACTCTATGTATTAAATAATACTGTGAAAGCCTTTGGGGTTCACATAGTGATAACATAGGACATTTTTCCAGCACTTCCATCTATTGTGAATCCGTCAAAGGCCCCACATCTGCACCCCATTTATCAATGACCTTTACTGGGAAGCGATCATGATAAACCGACAGCAGGATTTTATAAAATATGGAAATAACCCCTTTAGTATCCCCTCCATTCCTGATCTTGTCTTCTATGAGGGATGCCTTTATAACAAGGTCAGTTACTTTCCCCTATACGGCAAGAGCATGGCGCAGTTGGAGGTATTGATAAAAATTGGAATTAGCAATGTTAAATTCCTCTTTTAGTTGCTCAAAACTTTGAAAGCTTCCATTAGTATATACCTGCGACAGCCAGAGTACGCCTTTTTCTTTCCATGTCCCAAAGCCCACTTTCTTAAGCTCCGGTAGCCCATTATGGGTCCAAAGAGGGGTGACAGCAGTATAACCTGAGATATCTGTGATGTCTTTCAGTTTTTGCCACACTTTACGGAATAATATAATACTTGGTAAGTTATCTGGTGGACGTGTGTCTGAGCCAAGTTCCAGGATATAACTTGGTGGCTTTCCTCCCATTAGGTTGGAGACCAAAGTACCCACTGGGTTAAGATTGCTTTCCTTTCCCCAAGATTTAAAGTGTTGAGCTTGCAAAGCCAAAAAGTATAACCACGGGTTAGGAATCGCTAGTCCTCCATTATCTTTATTTCTTTGTAGAGTTTCTATTCTGATTCTGGGTGATTTTTTGCTCAATATAAGAGATCGAAATAACCTCTGTATTTTACAGAAATATTTCATCGGTATCCAAATTGGGCTGTTGAGAAGTACATACAGGAATTGCGGCATGAGCACCATTTTAACCAAATTAGTTCTACCTATAATTGAGAGTTGCAATTTACACCAACTGTTTATTTTTTGTACGCTTCTGTCTATTAACGGGTTTAGATTTAGGGCAATGTAGTCCTGTGTTCTAGATATCATTACCCCCAGGTATTTAAAAGTTGTATCTACTCGTCGCGGTAATACTTTATCCAGATCAGCCTGTGATATGGGGTCATCAGGGAGCAAAACTGACTTATCCCAATTAATAGTTAGTCCCGAATATGAGCCAAATTTTCCTATCATCTTCATTACATATGGTATAGAATGCATGATATTATCTAGAAACAACAACATATTGTCAGCATATAATGCTATCTTTTCTTCCATGATACCATGCTTAAGGCTTGCCACTTGAGGATCACTACGCACCATTTGAGCCAATGGCTCTATGGCCAGGGCAAAGAGCATCGGTGAGAGGGGGCAGCCCTGACGCGTGCCTCTTTCTAAGGTAAATGGCTCTGAAAACAATCCATTAGTGCGCACTCGTGCCCTCGGATGATCGTATAGGAGTTTAACCCACTTTATATATCTAGGACCGAAACGCGATCCCACGCGCGAAACGGCCGTCGCCGCTTGCAACAGTGTGTCCGCCCCTGGATCCTAATGTATCGTCTTCTAAGGAAGCCTCAATAAAAAGCAAGAATTAATCTACTCCGGTGAGTGCCGCGACTCTTTTATCTGCTCTCCTCTCATCACGGTAACTACCATGTTTATCTATATTGGAGTCAGATCACTGAAACGGGATCTGTTTATGTATGTATCAGCACACTGACAACCCTGGCGTGACTAGAATATACAGAGTGGTACGCCTGGCCTATCCATTCTCGTTTCAGAACCGCCATTGAATCTTTTGTCAAGTGAGTTTATGAAAGGCAAAGAATGTCTGGTTGTAGTTGTTTCATTGAATTAAATATTGCATTTCTCTTGAATGTGTCGCCAAGACCCCATACGTTCCACGCTACTATATTAACTGGTGTATATTCTGTACCGAGTGTGCCTTGTTGTATAAAAGTTAAGATTTAACTTTTATTTATATCAATAAAATAAATGAGACAGTGGAGTAAAGTGAACTCCTGCGCTATTTAGGGAGGGAGGATAGGGTCTAGATAGACCAAAATAGGCCTGGTAGCGTTCCTGTGTTCTAGGGGGCGTTTTATATGTATTGGGCAGGAGCCTAGTCAGGCCAATAACTCTCCCTGCGTGCTTACCCTACGTGACCTAGTCTAGTCAGTGTAAATGCCTCAGTGGCTGTAGTCGGGGCACTCGTCCAGGTAGGAACTTGGCTCTTCAGGGAAAAAGGATGTCCAGGCGCCAGAAACAGTGGCTGTGCAACTGTTTTGATCATGCGACAGTGGCCACTGCCGCATGATCGAAACAGGTGCACAGCCACTGCTTCTGGCGCCTGGACATCCTTTTTCCCTGAAGAGCCAAGTTCCTACCTGGCGAAACGCGTCGGAGAATGACACAGGAAATTTCTACTAGGGAGGTAAGAGTATAGAGACCTACAGTATAGGCCCGAGGTTCCTGAGGCTGGGGGTCGTCCTACTAAGGACGAGTGCCCCGACTACAGCCACTGAGGCATTTACACTGACTAGACTAGGTCAAGTAGGGTAAGCACGCAGGGAGAGTTATTGGCCTGACTAGGCTCCTGCCCAATACATATAAAACAACCCCTACAACACAGGAACGCTACCAGGCCTATTTTTGTCTATCTAGACCCTATCCTCCCTCCCTAAATAGCGCAGGAGTTCACTTTACTCCACTGTCTTATTTCTTTTAATGATATAAATAAAAGTTAAATCTTAACTTAAATACAACAAGGCACACTCGGTACAGAATATACACTATTTGAGACTACTGAGAGTATTTATTAGTGGGTCTACCTAACTTAGACACCAACTATAAATGTATGAAATACTATATTAACTGCCATCATCAAAACTCCAGAATGACAAGCATTGGGTTTTCATGTCAGACTTTCTGGTACTAAGTAGAGAAATATACTTGCATCGGTGCGGTTCCCCTAAATTAACAGGTGTAACATTACAATGCAACCCCATACTCCTTGGTAACACGGGGATTAAAACAGTAAAACCAAAACAATACCCAGCTGACGTGGGCAGTATGAGTAGATCTAGTAGTAGGACTATTGGTTAATCAGTGCTGAAATCAACAAATCTATCGTCTAGCCTCTTACTCTCCCTGACTAATCTTGCAACAATGCTTAACTTGCATCCCTACAATACAACTTAGTGCAAATACAATGTAATAGACATAAACTTATAAGTTTCCCTATTCCTCGTAAGGCCCTGAGATATGGGAAACTAACTTTAGAGTCACAGACGTCCCTATCCTATGCTCCAGACTAGGTATAAAGTGTCCAGGAAACACTTATCGTCCCTTGTCATTCCATGCGGGAAGGACGAAGACGTGTCTCAGGTGGTCTTGACCGCCGACAGACTTGTAGAATCCATCCAATGGGCCGTCTCCTTAGGTGTTTCAAAGATATGCACCTTGCCTTCCGTCACTACCCTCAGTTTGGAAGCATATAACATGGAATACATTATATGCTTCTCTTTCGGCGTTTCACCTCAATAAACTTTGCTCTCTTTTTTTGGACCTTCGTTGAAAAGTCTGGAAAAATAAGTACTCTTTTGCCTTCTATCAGGAGATCTTCATGGTGTTTCTATCCTTGAAATGTAACAGTGGTCTTGGAGGGCCACCTGGTGGAGGAGCTCTGACTGGCTCTCCGTGAGCACGTTCAATAGCAAACATGGATGACAGGGAATCGGCACAAACTTTTCAGTCAGCCATTTCTCTAAAAACAATGCAGCATTCGTGCCCTCTGTTTTTTCGGGTACTCCTATGAGCCTTAGATTATTTCTTCTGAGTCTATTTTCAAGATCATCCGTTTTGTTAAGTAAGTATGAGACGTCTCGCAAAATTGTCCCTACATCTTTCTTTAACCACCTCAGCTTCCCTAGCTTAAACACCCTTAATGACCAGACCACTTTTTACAATTCTGCACTACACTACTTTCACGGTTTATTGTTCGGTCATGCAACTTACCACCCAAATGAACTTTACCTCCTTTTCTTCTTACTAATAGAGCTTTCATTTGGTGATATTTCATTGCTGCTGACATTTTTACTGTTTTTGTTATCAATTGACATTTACCAAAAATTTTGCAAAAAAATTACATTTTTCACTTTCAATTGTAATTTTTTTTTTAAACTAAATTTCTATATAAATTTTCCTCTAAATTTATTGTTCTACATGCCTTTGATTTAAAAAAAAAAATGTTTGGGTAAAAAAAAATGGTTTGGGTAAAAGGGCCAGATTTATCATTACTCTAACAGCTCACTCCACTTTCACATATGGCTAAAGTCAGTTTTAGCCAAGTCAGATTTAAGACTGTAATAAATGTGGTTTGCCGGTAGCAGTTTATCCGTCAGTAAGCAGCTTTACAAAAGTCGCACATCTTTACTAAAAAGTTGCACGTTTTTATGAAAAAGTTGCATGTTCTATTAAAAAGTCTCATAAGATAAGCATGGTCCTCATTGGAGTGAAATTGCGACTTTTTTGCGACTTTTTAAAAAGTCACAATAGTAGATCTGTCTAGAGATTAATTTACATAAGAAAACATGCCCACTTTCAGAAAACTGGCGAGCATAGTGTCGAGCAGAAAAAAGTCGCAAATTTGTGCGCAGTTTTAGCGTTTGGGACTTTTTTACTCCATTATTCTGACCTGAGCTAATGATAAATCTGGCCCATAGCGTTTACAACCTATGGTACAAAAATGTGAATTTCCGCTTTTTGAAGCAGCTCTGACTTTCTGAGCACCTGTCATGTTTCCTGAGGTTCTACAATGCCCAGACAGTAGAAAAACCCCACAAATGACCCCATTTCGGAAAGTAGACACCCTAAGGTATTCGCTGATGGGCATAGTGAGTTCATACAACTTTTTATTTTTTGTCACAAGTTAGCGGAAAATGATAATTTTTTTATTTATTTATTTTTTCCTTACAAAGTCTCATATTCCACTAACTTGTGACAAAAATAAAAACTTCCATGAACTCACTATGCCTATCACGAAATACCTTGGGGTGTCTTCTTTCCAAAATGGGGTCACTTGTGTGGTAGTTATACTGCCCTGGCATTTTAGGGGCCCTAATGCATGAGAAGTAATTTGAAATCAAAATGTGTAAAAAATGCCCTGTGAAATCCTAAAGGGGCTCTTTGGAATGTGGGCCTTTTTGCCCACCTAGGCTTCAAAAAAGTGTCACACATGTGGTATCGCTGAAGTGTTTTGGGGTGTCTTTTTACACATGCCCATGCTGGGTGAGATAAATATCTCTGTCAAATGACAACTTTGTATAAAAAAATTGGAAAAGTTGACTTTTAGAGAGATATTTCTCTCACCCAGCATGGGTATATGTAAAAAGACACCCCAAAACACATTGCCCAACTTCTTCTGAGTACGGCGATACCACATGTGTGACACTTTTTTGCTCCATGGATCCGTGGATCCGTAAAACACATACGGATGTCTGAATGGAGCCTTACAGGGGGGTGATCAATGACAGGGGGGTGATCAATGACAGGGGGGTGATCAGGGAGTCTATATGGGGTGATTACCCCCCTGTCATTGATCAGTTCCCTGTAAGGCTCCATTCAGACGTCCGTATGTGTTTTGCGGATCCGATCCATGGATCCGCAAAACACATACGGACGTCTGAATGGAGCCTTACAGGGGGGTGATCAATGACACCCCATATAGACTCCCTGATCACCCCCGTCATTGATCACCCCCTGTAAAGGCTTCATTCAGAGGTCCGTATGTGTTTTGCGGATCCGATCCATGGATCCGTGGATCCGTAAAACACATACAGATATCTGAATGGAGCCTTACAGGGGGGTGATAAATTACAGGGGGGTGATCAGGGAGTCTATATGGGGTGATCACCCCCCTTGTCATTGATCACCCCCCTGTAAGGCTCCATTCAGACGTCCGTATGTGCTTTGCGGATCTGATCCATGGATCCGTAAAACACATACGGACGTCTGAAT
The DNA here is from genome assembly GCF_014858855.1 of Bufo gargarizans. Classification (NCBI taxonomy): domain Eukaryota; kingdom Metazoa; phylum Chordata; class Amphibia; order Anura; family Bufonidae; genus Bufo; species Bufo gargarizans. The sequence continues at coordinate 235,209,219 of NC_058084.1, forward strand.
GGAGCCTTCCAGGGGGTTAATCAATGACAGGGGGGTGATCAATGACAGGGGGGTGATCAGTGAGTCTGTATGGGGTGATCAGGGGGTTAATAAGTGACAGGGGGGGGGTGTAGTCTACTGGTGTTTGGTGATACTTTACAGAGCTGCATGTGTCCTCTGGTGGTCGATCCAAGCAGAATGGACCACCAGAGGACCAGGTAGCAGGTATATTAGATATGCATCAGGACGTACCACAGGTATTCATTCTGTGGGATATTCTCAAATCCTGACTGGTAGGGGAGTCTCGAGGACCGGAGTTGAGAAACCCTGGGTTAGAGACACTTTGTCTAAACAAAGGTGAAATGGCACAATCCATGTTGAGATATATTTCTCAAATTTCATACTCTGCCCTAAAATTTACACATCTGTGAAAATATTGAAACTATTTTTTTTCACTTCTATATTACACTTATGGCAAAAATCCTGACCTCCATGTTAAATAACTTGTTGGTTTATATAGGTGTATAATTTTCTAATTTTCCATAATTCTGGCGCTTCTCGTGCTCTGCGAGATAGGCTTGATGCAAAAAATAAATAAATCAATAAATATTCACAAAATGCCATTATTTACAACTTGAAGAAAATTAAGTAAAAAAAATGAAATGAAAACATGCAACATACACATAATAAAAAAATAGAGAAAAAAGAAGTAATACCTGTATATAAATATATAACATGGAAAACAGTGTCAGAATTACTTGGATATGCAAAACCATTGCTGAAATATTTGCAGGGAAATTGACACATACTATACCCAATTTCTGTAATCTGGGTTCATCATGAAGCTCTAAAATGGCTTAGACCAAAAGGGATTACATAATGTGTTTACAGTAAAGCATTTATGATGTCAAACATATACAGAAAAGAGATGGATTACCTGCTAAACTGCCAGGTCTCTGCAATGTGGCTGTGGCAAACAGTTCTTGTGAAGGCTTAGTGTACTGATCAGAAGAAATAACTATTCGTTTCGTTGGTGATAGAGTGGCATATGATCCAATTGCTGAACTCAGCTGATGTAAAGGAGAAGAAGATATATTAGCCTGGATGGTTGGAGGAGAGGTCACCTGTGCAGATGACGGAGAAGGACCTGCTGATGATACAACTATGTTGATAGGTGAACTGGTACTGTAGGATTTGGCAAGGCGATTAGGAGATTGTTTCGGAGAAGACATTCTCTGCGTGGTATTGTAGCCAGTACTTTCTGATGCGGAGCCCACTCGCTGGAGTTTGGTTGGAGAGCCTACTTGCTGCATTGATAAGGGAGAGCTAACTCTCTGTGCTGGCAAAGTTGAACTTGAATAAAAAAGTGTTGAAGAATGAGGAGAATCAGGCAAATGAAAAGCACTCGCATGGCTTGGCACAAAGGATTCTCTTGAGTGAGAGGCAGCATGTGATTGGGACGGCTCAGTACTAGATAAATGACCTACTCTGCTACTTGAGTTCTGCAAAGAGAAAAAAAAATTGCATACTAAAATACACACATCTTTGTAACTCTTGCATTAGTCTTGCATATTTTATATTTTATAAATTATATCACAGAATTCATCAGATATGTTCCTCATTCCCATTATCTATCTATTTTTATCCTTAGCTTCTTGAAAATTATCTAATCATTCGAGACAGGGTAAAAGACTGACAGCCCAGACTACAACTGAAATATGGCAAAGAAAACTGTGTACAGAATAGATGCAGCGAAACTGTCACTGCCTCTATTGGTTTCCGGTGGCAATGTGACCATTCCCCATACTAATTGCTGTTGTACCACTACCCAAAAACACAAATAAAAAGGTACCCTAGTATTACGTTAGGGTCATAATATATTATAACCAGAACCAGAACATTTTCAATTTTATTTTTTACAGTTTTTCATAAGGCTAAAGATTTTCTTTTTTTAAATACACCTACATTGTATATAAAAATAAGAATAAGGAACCTGCATTATGCACAAAAAAGGCCTAAAAAGTCACCCTGCTAGCCCAACAAATAAAGAAAAGTTGTGGTTCTTAAAAATAAACTATCCTGTTCCTGACCAGGTTAACCCTTTCAGGACCAGATGATTTTCCATTTTTGGTTTTTATTCCAAGCCTTCCCATTTTTATTTTTCCATTCACATAGCCGTACGAGAGCTTGTTTTTTGTGAAACAAGTACCATATTTTTCGCTTTATAAGAGGCACCTGATGATAAGACACACCTAGGTTTTTGAGGAGGAAAATAAAAAAAATATTTTGAACCAAAAGGTGTGCTTTTGGTGGGTTTTGAACTAATGGTGGTCTGTGGATGACACTATTATGGGGGTTCTGTGGATGACACTGTTATGAGGGCATCTGTGGATGACGCACTGTTATAAAAGGCATCTGTGGATGACGCACTGTTATGGGGGCATCTGTGGAAGACGCACTGTTATGGGGCCATCTGTGGAAGACGCACTGTTATGGGGCATCTGTGGATAATGCACTGTTATGGGGGCATCTGTGGATGATACTGTTTTGGAGGATCTGGGGATGACGCTGTTATTGGGGGGGGGGGAATCTGTGCTGTGTGAGGGCTCATTTTTTGTGGGGCAATCTGTACTTTTTATTGATACCATTTTGACTTTTTGATCACTAGTTATTAAATTTTTTGTGAGAGATGAAGCGACCAAAAAACAGCAAATCAGCCATTTTTACTTTTTTCCATTTTGCAGTTTTCCGTATGGGATAAATATTATTATATTTTAAAAGTATGTCCATTTTCACACATGGCAATTCCCATGTTTATTTTTTAAATTCTTTATGTATTTTAATTTTAATTTTGGGGAAAAGGAGGAGATTAGAATTTTCATATTTAGTTTTTTTTTATATACACTTTTTAAAAAACTTTTCAATAGTTCCCTATCATTAGATTGCTTCTCCCATAGACACCAATACAGTAGGATTACATTGTGTTCCACTTGGCTCTCCCAATCCTCGCTAGGAGGAGCAAACAGCACCTCTGCAATATACTGGCACTGGCCGTGTGCACCCCACATCACAGATGTGGACCCATTCACTTGGATGGGTCTGCAATCTGGAAGGTCCGGTGCGGAATGGAGGCACAGAACACAAAGGCTCTCTCTCTGTGCCTCTGCACATGTTCTATTTTTTTGCATATGCGGACGGATCACGGACCCATTGAAGTTGAATGTGTCTGGATCCATCTGCAGAATCCAAACAGATGTTGCCCGTGCATTGGGCACCGCAACGGCTGTGTGTATGAGCCCATACCATGGTCACATTTGACCATGGCATCTGAGGGGTTAAATGTATTCGACAGTTACTGCTGTGCATACTCTACTCTCTCTCTCTTCAATAATACACATTCTGTCTGTGCGATATGCCCCTACCTCACAGGCTGATATATGTGCCTTCCTCCCCATCTACATTCTGATGCATTCCAGTCTCCCTGTGGATTCTAGTGTTTTTTTCCACACTCTGATCTACAATCTACCATCACATCCCCCTGCTTGGCACAATTTTGTTGCTCTTTTAAATACCATACTGAGGCAATTTTTTAACATTGGATGTAATCGGAGGAAGGTGCATGTTCTGCTCCAAAACATGTAATTAAATCTAATAAACAATTCAAGCATTCAACCTCTATCAGCCTTCTGCCATCCCTGATGTCAGTAGCATGCTGACCTTTCTTCATTTATCTATCTGGTTCTGACAAGGTTCGGCACATCCTGGGATCAACAGGTCGTGCAGCAAGCCCTTGGGATATACACTCCTCCTGCTCTGACAAGTGTTATGCCTTTTTGCACAACCACTCAAGATAATTAACATTACCTCCTATTGATATTTCACATATACGGTCCTATCCATGAGCTTGTCTCCCTGTTTTCTTTTCTAAGAAGGTAGAGGTAGAGCAGAGAGAGCCTACCCAGGGGTGTGCTGTCAGTGTCATATCGGAACACAAGAAAGAAATGAATTGCTATAATCTCCTTAGACTTTGATTAAAAAAACAACAACAGATTCATACATATTTTATAATTTAACTAGATGGCTATATAATGGGAAGAACATAATTTCTAGCTATGTAAAGTATTAATTATAAAATATATAACCTATTGCCAATATCTTCAGTAAATATGCAGCGCTGCTGGTAAGTACCTCTCACAATCTGTGATATATGCATAGAGAAGAGATGGTGTGGCCTCAGGAGCTGACACTATGCCTTTTAGCAGAGGGTGTCAGATGTACGATATATGTTACAGCAAACACTGGGCGGGTAATCATTCCAATTCGTTCTATTTGTGACAAACTGCCATTTGCCACTGGGCATTGTAGAAAACTTATGGCTAGCCTCCTGCCCTACGACTATGGCCCCGGGACATATTACCCTTCAACAACCGTGTAACAGAATTGTGCCGCATGTCTGGACTGTTAATAGGACCAAACGCGGTCAGCAGTGTATACTAAAGATTCTGTGGAACTAAAATCGGATGCGCAAATACATGAACACCGCTGACCCTTACCTTCTTCCATACTGAACTTTCAGCTCCAGAGACTAAGTCCCGTTCGAAGATGGGACTTAGTCATTTTTCTGCATGAAATTGACCGACCGCACAGCCCAAATCTATGGAACTGTTTTGGGCAGGAAATTGTGCTTGCGGTCGGTCATAAAGGACTTCCACTTAACTTTTGATCCGCTGGAGGGATTTGTGTGATTTTTGGAAGTGTTTATGTTCGATGTATGCTGAGTTTAAATATGTAATTTTTATGGAGATGAAATGTATGGTTTTAAAGTTACAGTGTATGTTTGAAAACTGTATTTTTACTGTCTGTGATGATTATGTTAATCCATAATTATATCACAGACAGAAGGGAGGATATTGTGTGTTTAAATGGTGATGTCTGTCCTGTTGTCTCCACATGTGTATTGGCGATTTCCCTTTGTCCTGAGAGATAATTGGATTACTTCTCGGTTGTCTTTAGGGCAGAGAGGAGGAAACCATGATGCATTGTGGGGAAGTGTTGTATCTGTCCTGTGTCGCAGTCTCCCTTCTGGGCCCCTAGGGGCATGAACGATTGGTTGCTGTGTATGTGTTGTAATATACTGATTGGTTGTATTTCAAAACCCTATGTACTATGTTTTCTTGTGTGTGAATAAAAGAGGCTGTACATAAAGTACAGTCAGTTCTTCTTGATCCCTCAAAACGTCGCCTTGTCTCGTTATTGGAGGGAATTGCTGTATCACGCTGGGGATTGCTATGCTCTGCATATTCCCTGGAGCTTTAATCTCTTTCTTTGTGTCCTGGATACACTCTCCTGGAGGAGAGATCTTTCCCACACGGTCCTGAATGCTGGAGGTTCATTCAGGGTGGAAGGATCTCCATTTCAGTGAGCACTATTCTGATTTCATCAGAATCTTAAAATCAATGTTAGCCTTACACCTACAGGTGGAGCTAATATTGGGCCAAACACAGCAGAAACTGACGAAAACTAGGCTACCACTGTATCAGTCAGGATCAGAGTTATCAAAATCAATATAATGGAATCTAGGCATTAAGACAAAGGGTAACTGCTTTCTCCGTCCCCATACCACCCTCCCACGCAAATGCAACTGCGGCATGACCATGCACTGCCATAAACTAACAAAGGCCCGCCATGACGGTATGCCTATTAGACTGTGCCACATGCACAGTGTAAAGGGCAGTGGGTGTGGACCAACTGTATCAAGTAACTGGTTTGACTTTGGGCTAGACCTAGGGGCATTATCTTGGCGATCCCCTCGTATTCACTCTTTAACCCATATATAGGGGTTTAGCCTTTTCTGCAGGGGAACCACCAGGTCCCTAGCCTCTAGGAATAGTCCAGGTGTAGTTGGCAGCTGACTCAAGGGGGTCTGAGACACTGGCACGAAGGACCAAGGTAGTTGGGGTAACAGTCAGGGGTCAAGGCAGGCAGATTTCATGCAGATCTGTGAAGCTATCCAAGGTCAAGGCAGGCAGCAAAGGGTCAGTACGGTAGACAGTAGGGCTGCACGATAAATCGAAAAAATAATCGAATCGCGATAAGCGGCAAATGCGATATGGCGATTTGGCCAACCTGAAAATGCAGCGATTATATATAAAGGGGCCCTGCGCACATAACTGCCTTTGCATGTAAAGTATTTTACTAGCTCTCTCCTATTGATAACAGTTCCAGCCTCTGTACTCACTGTCATAATTAATGCAATGCACTGCAGCGAGCGGGCCGGCCGGCGCGTGACTGACGTCACTTAGTAACACTCCTGCTTCCTGAAGTGGGAGGAGCGTTACTAAGTGACGTCAGTCACGCGCCGGCCGGCCAGCTCGCTGCCGTGCATTCATAGTGACAGTGAGTACAGAGGCCGGACCTGTTATCAATAGGAGAGAGATTGTTTCACACACTAGTAAAATACTTTACACGCAAAGCCAGCTATGTGCGCAGTTTAGGACACATGAGGGGACACATAGGGCCATGAGGGGGACCAGCATAAGATGCTATATGTCTTATGCTGGCCCCCTTCATGGCCCTATGTGTTATAGCACACATCCCCCATAACAGTGCCATCCACAGGTCCCCCATAACAGTGCCATCCACAGGTCCCCCATAACAGCGTCCTCCACAGGTCCCCCAAAACAGCGTCCTCCACAGATCCCCCATATAACAGAGTCCTCCACAGATCCCCCATATAACAGAGTCCTCCACAGATCCCCCATATAACAGAGTCCTCCACAGATCCCCCATATAACAGAGTCCTCCACAGATCCCCCATATAACAGCGTCCTCCACAGATCCCTCATATAACAGCGACCTCCACAGATCCCCATATAACAGCGTCCTCCACAGATCCCCCACAACACAGCGTCCTCCACAGATCCCCCCACAACACAGCGTCCTCCACAGATCCCGCCACAACACAGCATCCTCCACAGATCCCTCCACAACACAGCGTCCTCCACAGATCCCCCCCACAACACAGCGTCCTCCAAAGATCCCCCCACAACACAGCGTCCTCCACAGATCCCCCCACAACACAGCGTCCTCCACAGATCCCCCCACAACACAGTGTCCTCCACAGATCCCCCCACAACACAGCGTCCTCCACAGATCCCCCCACAACACAGCGTCCTCCACAGATCCCCCCACAACTGTCATACCCAGCCGCGTCAGCGGCTCATATGGGAAAATCCAAGCAAATAGACCTCTAGCACAATTCCCTTAAAATATTGCATTGCATATCGTTATCGCAATTTTTAGGGCCCTAATCGCAATCGCACAAAATTCCCATATCGTGCAGCCCTAGTAGACAGGCTAAGGTCAGGGCAGGCAGCTGAAAATCAGAATCGGTAAACAGACAGAATTTTGTTACATGGGCAGGAAATCAGAATAAATAGACCTTACTGGTAAACTAAACACTGCTAAGCTGGAAACTGCACACAGAGCAAGTAGAGAAGGGGAGTGGTGATGAAGGGAAAAATCGGAATAGTGGTAGTTTAATAAATAATGTTCCTAACAAAAGTAGTGGGGCAGTGACAAACAAGGCCACCAATTTAACACAAAGAATACAGTGATAATGGTTTTAATACATTGGGATATAGTATATAAAATAATCGCAGCTGCGCTTACCCTATCACCTGCAGGGGTCCGGCAGTCACTGATAGCCGACATAGTTGAAAACACTGTTGCTGGCGCATTAGCCCTTGCACTGCCGCGGTCAACACTGACCATAGCACGTGAGGTATTCTGCCGGGTGCGGGGTGGCCATCGGGTCCTCATGCTGCTGTGATGAGGACCTGATGGCAGGCCCCATGGATCTCACAGGAAACTGTAAGTGTATTACACTGTGTAATACACTTACAGCCAATGCATTACAATACAAATGTATTATTAATGCATTGTAAAGAGGATCAGACCCCAAAAGTTGAACAAAAAATAAAGTTAAAAAAGAAGTTAAAAAAAATTAAGTTTTACAAAACAAATGTAAGGTTTCAAGTAAAAAAAGTAAATATATATATTTTTTTTAAATAGAGAAAAATAGAAAAGTAGACATATTATGTCTCCATATCGACTGGCTCTATAAAAATATCAAATGACCTAACCCCTCAGGTAAACACCGTAAAAATAAATAAATAAAAAAGTGTCAAAAAAGCCTTTTTTTGTCACCTTACATCACAAAAAGTGTAATACCAAGCAATAAAAAAGTCATATGCACCCTAAAATAGTACCAATCAAACCGTCATCTCATACCGAAAAAAATGAGCCCTAAATAAGACAGTCGCCCAAAAAAAAAATAAAAAAAAATTATGGCTTTCAGAATATAGAGACACCCAAAAAAAAAATATTTTTTCAAAAATGCTTTATTAACTGAAACAAACAACCCAAAAAATAGTCATATTTGGTATTGTCGCGTCTGTAACTACCTGCTCTATAAAAATAGCACATAATCTAACCTGTCAGATGAACATTGTAAATAAAAAATAAAAACGGTGCCAAAACAACTATTTTTTGTTACCTTGCCTCACAAAAAGTGTAATAAAGAGCAACAAAAAATCATATGTACCCTAAAATAGTACCAACAAAACTGCCACCTTATCCAAAATGGGGTAACTATTTGGGAGTTTCTACTCTAGGGGTGCCACGGGGGGGGGGGGGGGGGGGGCGGGGGGCGGTCTTCAAATGTGACATTGTGTCAAAAAACAAGTCCAGCAAAATCTACCTTAAAAAAAACCACACGGTGCTCCTGTCCTTCTGCACCCTGCCGTGTGCCCGTACAGCAGTTTATGACCACATATGGGGGATTTCTGTAAACTAGAGAATCAGGGCAATAAATATTGAGCTTTGTTTGGCTGTTAACCCTTGCTTTGTTATTGGAAAAATGGATTAAAATGGAAATTTGTGAAAAGTGAAATTCTGAAATTTCATCTCAAATTTTCCATTAATTCTTGTGGAACAACTAAAGGGTTAACACAGTTTGTAAAATCAGTTTTGAATATCTTTAGGGGTGTAGTTTCTTAAATGGGTTCACTTTTTGGGAGTTTCTATTCCAGGGGTCTTCAGAATCTGCCTTCAAAAAACCATATGGTGTTCCTTTCCTACTGCGCCCTGCCGTGTGGCCATACAGCAGTTTATGAACACATATGGATTGTTTCTGTAAACTACAGAATTAGGGCAATAAATATTGAGTTTTGTTTGGCTGTAAACCCTTGCTTTGTTACTGGAAAAAAATTATGAAAATTGAAAATTTGCCAAAATATAGAAATTCAGAAATTTAATCTCCATATTCCATTAACTCTTGTGGAACACCTAAAGGGTTACCAAAGGTTGAACAATCAGTTTTGAATACCTTGAGGGGTGTATTTTCCAAAATGAGTCACTTTTTTTGGAGTGTAAACTCTAGGGGTGCATCAGTGGGGCTTCAAATGGGACATCATGGTGTCAGAAAAACTAGTCCAGTAAAATCTGCCTTCCAAAAACCATACGGCGTTCCTTTCCTTCTGCGGCCTGCCGTGTGGCCATACAGCAGTGTGCGACCACATATGGGGTGTTTCTGTAAACTACAGAATCAGGGCAATAAATATTGAGTTTTGTTTGGCTGTTAACCCTTGATTTGTTACTGGAAAACATGGATTAAAATGGAAAATCTGCCCAAAAAGTTGAATTCTGAAATTTAATCTCCATTTTCCATTAATTCTTGTGAAACACCTAAAGGGTTAACAATTTTTGTATACCTTGAGGGGTGTAGTTTCTAAAATGGGGTCATTTTGGGTGTTTTCTATTATGTAAGCCTCACAAAGTGACTTCAGACCTGAACTGGTCTTTAAAAAGTGGGTGTTGGAAATTTTCTGAGAAAGTTCAAGATTTGCTTCTAAACTGCTAAGCCTTCTAACGTCCCCAAAAAATAAAATTACATTCACAAAATGATCCAAACATGAAGTAGACATATGGGGAATGTAAAGTAATAACTATTTTTGGAGGTATTACTATCTATTATGAATATAGAGAAATTTGGAAATTATTAATAATTTTTGGTAAAATTGGTATTTTTTTATAATTAAAAATGATTTTTTTTTCAGGAAGTACAATATATGACGAGAAAACAATCTCAGAATGGCCTGGATAAGTAAAAGTGTTTTAAAGTTATTACCATATAAAGAGACATGTCAGATTTGCAAAAAATGGCTCTGTCAGGAAGGGGGAAATGGCCCAGATGTGAAGTGGTTAAAGAATGCTATTATTTTCCACTATAACCATGTTATAATAGAGAATAATAAGATTTACAGAACACCAAACCCAAACCCGAACTTCAGTGAAGAAGTCCGGGTTCGGGTCTGGGTACCAAACATTTAGTTTTTTATCACATGCGTGCAAACCGCATTGCACTCACACGGAAACAACTGAAGAACGCAACGATTTTCCCTGATCGCACCAGCATCCTATCTGGCCCTCACCCGCAACACCTGTATGAAAGAGGCCATAGCCTCAAAAAGTGACTTCAGACATGAACTGGTCCTTAAAAGGGAGGAGCAGCTGTAAAGTGAAAGTAAAAACCTCAGCATACATTTCAGCAAGTATCTTCAGAGGAGCAGTCACATGACATCTCCGCCAACCTGTTTTGCCACATAGAGACAAGAGCCCCTCAGACAGTAAGAAAAAACTGCTGTACAGACATAGCAATAGAAGGAATGCCCCAGTCCCAGCAGTAAGCTACATAGTAATAGAAGGAACAGAAGCCATGAACAGAATGAATAGAGAGGGAGATTTATCATTTTCCTTGTTTCTGAAAAGTGGCGTTAAGAACTTGTAAACTATGTGTTTGCAACTTTTTAACTGCGCCTCTAAAAAAAATAAAAAAAGGGCGTGACATTTTCATGTTCCTTTTCGCCAGTTTTCTGACTCAAATGAAGCCAGAAATCTATAGCAGCTCTTAGCTGTCAGAGATTTTTGTTTAGGTGCACGGACTGCCGGAGGAGAGGGATTTTTAGAGTGGGGGGGACAGATCTTTGTTGCACAAGAACTCTGATGAATAAATTTGTACAAATTGATCTGCTCACATAGCGAGGAGCCCCCTGTCTATCATCAACTTACTCTGAGCTGACAGCCTAGAAATCTATGAAAATATGACTGACCTTCACCTGGGGAACAAGTGTAGTCAGACATCTCTATTTAAAATGTACAGGGGCTCACACACCTGTATATACAGTGTACAGGGGGTCACGGATCTCTATATACAGTGGTGGTGGGGGTGTCACATATCACTATATACAGTGTGCAGGAAGGAGAGAGCACACATCAGTGTATACAGTGCACTGTGGTGGGGTCACATACCACTGTATGGGGGGGGGGGGTCACATATCACTATATGCAGTCATGGCCAAAAGTTTTGAGAATAACATAAATATTGAAAAGTAGCTGCTTAAGTTTTTATAATAGCAATTTGCATATACTCCAGAATGTTATGAAGAGTGATCAGATGAATTGCATAGTCCTTCTTTGCCATGAAAATTAACTTACTCCCTCAAAAAACTTTCCACTGCATTTCATTGCTGTCATTAAAGGACCTGCTGAGATCATTTCAGTAATCATCTTGTTAACTCTGGTGAGAATGTTGACGAGCACAAGGCTGGAGATCATTATGTCAGGCTGATTGGGTTAAAATGGCAGACTTGACCTGTTAAAAGGAGGGTGATGCTTGAAATCATTGTTCTTCCATTGTTAACCATGGTGACCTGCAAAGAGACGAGTGCAGCCATCATTGCGTTGCATAAAAATGGCTACACAGGCAAGGATATTGTGGCTACTATGATTGCACATCAATCAACAATTTATAGGATCATCAAGAACTTCAAGCAAAGAGGTTCAATTCTTGTTAAGAAGGCTTCAGGGCATCCAAGAAAAGTCCAGCAAGCGCCAGGATCGTCTCCTAAAGAGGATTTAGCTGCGGGATCAGAGTGCCACCAGTTTTGAGCTTGCTCAGGAATGGCAGCAGGCAGGTGTGAGCGCATCTGCACGCACAGTAAGGCAAAGACTTTTGGAAGATGGCCTGGTGTCAAGAAGGGCAGCAAAGAAGCCACTTCTCTCCAAAATAAACATCAGGGACAGATTGATCTTCTGCAGAAAATATGGTGAATGGACTGCTGAGGACTGGGGCAAAGTCATATTCTCTGATGAAGCCTCTTTCCGATTGTTTGGGGCATCTGAAAAAAAGGCTTGTCTGGAGAAGAAAAGGTGAGCGCTACCATCAGTCCTGTGTCATGCCAACAGTAAAGCATCCTGAGACCATTCATGTGTGGGGTTGCTTCTCATCCAAGGGAGTGGGCTCACTCACAATTTTGCCCAAAAACACAGCCATGAACAAAGAATGGTACCAAAAAACCCTCCAACAGCAACTTCTTCCAACAATCCAAGAACAGTTTGGTGAAGAACAATGCATTTTCCGGCACGATGGAGCACCGTGCCATAAGGCAAAAATGATAACTAAGTGGCTCGGGGACTAAAACGTTGACATGGCCTGGAAACTCCCCAGATCTTAATCCCATTGAGAACTTGTGGTCAATCCTCAAGAGGCGGGTGGACAAACAAAAACCCACTAATTCTGACAAACTCCAAGAAGTGATTATGAAAGAATGGGTTGCTATCGGTCAGGAATTGGCCCAGAAGTTGATTGAGAGCATGCCCAGTCGAATTGCAGAGGTCCTGAAAAAGAAGGTCCAACACTGCAAATACTGACTCTGCATAAATGTCAAGTAATTGTCGATAAAAGCCTTTAAAACATATGAAGTGCGTGTAATTATATTTCACTACTACTGCTGCCATCACTGACCTCAGCCATACTGGCAGCACAGAAAGGGTTAAAGCTCCTGAACTGTTGGTCTGGCTGTAATAAACATGTCCATGATAAGAACACAGAGCAGAGGGGCCATAACCAGTACAGACACTTGGATTCCTCACCGTTTGTGGTCCACAACACCATCCTAGCTCTGCTACATCCTCACATACAGCAGGATACTCTCAATACAGGAGAGACAGAGGGGGCAGAGTCTGCATCTGCCATCACAGCTTCTCCTTACAGTCTCCCTTCCTCCTGCAAAAATTTCTTTATTTCAGTTTTTACCAAATGTCCCTGCTAAGCCCCTGCCAGCCCTGTGCAGCCAGGAGTGCCAGTCCCAGAAGGAAAGCACCTCTGATACAAGCAGAGTGTTTTAAGACTCAGACAGCAGCACACTCCTTCAGGCATGAACGAGGTTGCTCCTCCATGGCACCTGCAGGGATGGAGAAGAGACAGGCAGCTTTGAGAGCAGAACAGGAGGGGGCATGGTGAAAGCAGGACAGGAGGGGGCGTGGTGAGAGCAGGGCAGGAGGGGGCCGTGGTGAGAGCAGGACAGGAGGGGCCGTGGTGAGAGCAGGACAGGAGGGGACCGTGGTGAGAGCAGGATAGGAGGGGCATGGTGAAAGCAGGACAGGAGGGGGCGTGGTGAGAGCAGGACAGGAGGGGGCGTGGTGAGAGCAGGACAGGAGGGGGCTTGGCTTCAAATAGCAAGGAAACCAGATGAAATATTAGTAAGTGGAATATGTCCCTACTTTCTTTCCAGTTTTAATAAGTGCTAACAGAGTGATCAACCCTTTTAAGGGTTATTGGGGTTTATCCTCAGGATAGGTCATCAATATCACACCCGGCACCCCCACCAATCAGCTGGTTGAAGAGAAGGCTGGGCTCTGTGCAAGCGCTGGCTTCCCTTCATTCATTCCAACAACGCAGCGGTGAGCAGGTTTAATTACAAGCCGTCCCATTTACGTCAACGGGACAACTCTGTACTATACAATTGAATAACAACTAGCCGCCCCATAGAAGTGAATGGGATGGGTTATAATTACACCTTCTCACCGCTGTGATGTCGATGGTAAGCAGGTAAACAATGAAGGGAAGGCAGCCAATTGATGTCCTGATTATTGGTCATCAATATTGAGAGTGACGTCTCCTGCTCTCCCTCCCTCCCCCCTCCTCCTGCTGTGACGTCTCCTGCTCTCCCTCCCTCCTCCTGCTGTAAGATTGCTGTGACGCCTCCTGCTCTCCCTCCCTCCCCCCTCCTCCTGCTGCAACATTGCAATGTTACAGCAGGAGGAGGGAGGAGGGAGGGAGAGCAGGAGACGTCACAGCAGGAGGAGGGGGGAGGGAGGGAGAGCAGGAGACGTCACAGCAATCTTACAGCAGGAGGAGGGGGAGGGAGAGAGAGAGCGAGCAGGAGGCGTCACAGAAGATTATGAGGCGGCACTGGGCACGAACGGCAGCGGGTGCGGGCGGCAGCTTGGAGCCATTTACATCCCCTTGGGCACCCTATTTTTATGAATGACAGGTTAGTAATAGCGTATTTTTAGCAAAATGAGCCTACAGATTACATTTATAAGACCACATTAGGAATGGTTAAAGCTCCCTGAACATAACTATATTTTTATCTGAAGGGGGTGAAACCTGGTGACAGAATCCCTTTAATCTCTAGGGGACCGCCGGGAAATAGATAAAAAAATAAAAAAAATAACTAAATTGATCATCATTCTTGAACGGTTATTCCAACTGTTTCTGGCAATGTCTATTATTTAGTTGCTAGTGTCAGGGGCTGCCGAAAACAGCTCCGTTCCCAGGTGTGGGCAAGGATCCTATATTGATGACTTATCTGGATATCTAATGGCAATAGCCCTTTAAGTTGGAAAAAAAAGCAATACCTGAAAAAGACTGGCTCAAAATGAATGGAGTAATAGCAAAAAATATTTAATAAAAAAAAAAAAATATATATATATATACACACACAGTGCCTTGCAAAAATATTCATCCCCCTTGACTTTTTGGGTATTTTGTTACATTACAGCCATAAAGGGGTTAGGCACTTATCCACCTCCCGACCGCTGTACGCATATATGCGTCCGGGAGGTGGTTGCTTTATTCCTCCTGGACGCATATACGCGTCTTCTCGCGAGACGCGAGATTTCCTGTGAACGTGCGCACACAGGCGCGCGCGCTCACAGGAACGGAAGGTAAGCGAGTGGATCTCCAGCCTGCCAGCGGCGATCGCTCGCTGGCAGGCTGGAGATCCGAATTTTTTAACCCCTAACAGGTATATTAGACGCTGTTTTCATAACAGCGTCTAATATACCTCCTACCTGGTCCTCTGGTGGTCCCTTTTGTTAGGATCGACCACCAGAGGACTCAGGTAGGTCAGTACAGTCGCACCAAACACCACACTACACTACACTACACCCCCCCCCCCCGTCACTTATTAACCCCTTATAAACCCCTGATCACCCATGATCACCCCATATAAACTCCCTGATCACCCCCCTGTCATTGATCACCCCCCTGTCAGGCTCCGTTCAGACGTCCGTATGATTTTTACGGATCCACGGATACATGGATCGGATCCGCAAAAAGCATACGGACGTCTGAATGGAGCCTTACAGGGGGGTGATCAATGACAGGCGGGTGATCACCCATATGCACTCCCTGATCACCCCCTGTCATTGATCACCCCCCTGTCATTGATCACCCCCCTGTAAGGCTCCATTCAGACGTCCGCATGATTTTTACGGATCCATGGATCGGATCCGCAAAACACATGCAGACGTCTGAATGGAGCCTTACAGGGGGTGATCAATGACAGGCGGATGATCACCCATATACACTCCCTGATCACCCCCCTGTAAGGCTCCATTCAGACGTCCGCATGTGTTTTGTGGATCCGATCCATGTATCCATGGATCCGTAAAAATCATGTGGACGTCTGAATGGAGCCTTACAGGGGGGTGATCAATGACAGGCGGGTGATCACCCATATACACTCCCTGATCACCCCCTGTCATTGATCACCCCCCTGTCATTGATCACCCCCCTGTAAGGCTCCATTCAGACGTCCGCATGATTTTTACGGATCCATGGATACATGGATCGGATCCACAAAACACATGCGGACGTCTGAATGGAGCCTTACAGGGGGGGTGATCAGTGACAGGGGGGTGATCACCCTGATCACCCTGATCACCCCCTGTCATTGATAACCCCCCTGTAAGGCTCCATTCAGACATCCGCATGCGTTTTGTGGATCCGATCCATGTATCCATGGATCCGTAAAAAATCATGCGGATGTCTGAATGGAGCCTTACAGGGGGGGGTGATCAGTGACAGGGGGGTGATCACCCTGATCACCCCCTGTCATTGATAACCCCCCTGTAAGGCTCCATTCAGACGTCCGCATGCGTTTTGTGGATCCGATCCATGTATCCATGGATCCGTAAAAAATCATGCGGATGTCTGAATGGAGCCTTACAGGGGGGGTGATCAGTGACAGGGGGGTGATCACCCTGATCACCCCCTGTCATTGATAACCCCCCTGTAAGGCTACTTTCACACTAGCGTTCATAGGTCCGTTCGTGAGCTCCGTTTGAAGGAGCTCACAAGCGGACCCGAACGCCTCCGTCCAGCCCTGATGCAGTCTGAATGGAGCGGATCCGCTCAGACTGCATCAGTCTGGCGGCGTTCAGCCTCCGCTCCGCTCGCCTCCGCTCGCCTCCGCACGGACAGGCGGACAGCTGAACGCTGCTTGCAGCGTTCGGGTGTCCGCCTGGCCGTGCGGAGGCGAGCGGATCCGTTCAGACTTACAATGTAAGTCAATGGGAACGGATCCGCTTGAAGATGTCACCATATGGCTCAATCTTCAAGCGGATCCGTCCCCCATTGACTTTACATTGAAAGTCTGAACGGATCCGCTCAGGCTACTTGCGCACTTGCGAAATTTTTCTAAGTTATTAATGCAGACGGATCCGTACTGAACGGAGCCTCCGTCTGCATTAATATGATCGGATCCGTTCAGAACGGATCCGATCAAGCGCAAGTGTGAAAGTAGCCTAAGGCTCCATTCAGACGTCCGCATGTGTTTTGTGGATCCGATCCATGTATCCATGGATCCGTAAAAAATCATGCGGATGTCTTAATGGAGCCTTACAGGAGGGGTGATCATTGACAGGGGGGTGATCACCCTGATCACCCCCTGTCATTGATAACCCCCCTGTAAGGCTCCATTCAGACGTCCATTCAGCATGGGTATATGTAAAATGACACCCCAAAACACATTCCCCAACTTCTCCTGAGTACGGCGATACCAGATGTGTGACACTTTTTTGATGCCAAGGTGGGCAAAGGGGCACATATTCCAAAGTGCACCTTTCGGATTTCACCGGTCATTTTTTACAGATTTTGATTGCAAAGTACTTCTCACACATATGGGCCCCTAAATTGCCAGGGCAGTATAACTACGCCACAAGTGACCCCATTTTGGAAAGAAGACACCCCAAGGTATTCCGTGAGGGGCATGGCGAGTTCCTAGAATTTTTTATTTTTTGTCGCAAGTTAGTGGAATATGAGACTTTGTAAGGAAAAAAGAGAAAAAAAAAATCATCATTTTCCGCTAACTTGTGACAAAAAATAAAAAATTCTAGGAACTCGCCATGCCCCTCACGGAATACCTTGGGGTGTCTTCTTTCCAAAATGGGGTCACTTGTGGCGTAGTTATACTGCCCTGGCAATTTAGGGGCCCAAATGTGTGAGAAGTACCTTGCAATCAAAATGTGTAAAAAATGGCCTGCAAAATCTGAAAGGTGCACTTTGGAATATGTGCCCCTTTGCCCACCTTGGCAGCAAAAAAGTGTGACACATCTGGTATCGCCGTACTCAGGAGAAGTTGGGGAATGTGTTTTGGGGTGTCATTTTACATATACCCATGCTGGATGAGAGAAATATCTTGGCAAAAGACAACTTTTCCCATTTTTTTATACAAAGTTGGCATTTGACCAAGATATTTTTCTCACCCAGCATGGGTATATGTAAAATGACACCCCAAAACACATTCCCCAACTTCTCCTGAGTACGGCGATACCAGATGTGTCACACTTTTTTGCTGCCAAGGTGGGCAAAGGGGCACATATTCCAAAGTGCACCTTTTGGATTTCACTGGTTATTTTTTACACATTTTGATTGCAAAGTTCTTCTCACACATTTGGGCCCCTAAATTGCCAGGGCAGTATAACTACCCCACAAGTGACCCCATTTTGGAAAGAAGACACCCCAAGGTATTCTGTGAGGGGCATGGTGAGTTCCTAGAATTTTTTATTTTTTGTCGCAAGTTAGTGGAATATGATGATTTTTTTGAGAATATGAGACTTTGCAAGAAAAAATAAAAAAAATAAAATCATCATCATTTTCCGCTAACTTGTGACAAAAAATAAAAAGTTCTATGAACTCACTATACCCATTAGCGAATACCTTAGGGTGTCTACTTTCCGAAATGGGGTCATTTGTGGGGGTTTTCTACTGTTTGGGCATTGTAGAACCTCAGGAAACATGACAGGTGCTCAGAAAGTCAGAGCTGTTTCAAAAAGCGGAAATTCACATTTTTGTACCATAGTTTGTAAATGCTATAACTTTTACCCAAACCATTTTTTTTTGCCCAAACATTTTTTTTTTATCAAAGACATGTAGAACAATAAATTTGGCGAGAAATTTATATATGGATGTCGTTTTTTTTGCAAAATTTTACAGCTGAAAGTGAAAAATGTCATTTTTTTGCAAAAAATCGTTACATTTTGATTAATAACAAAAAAGTAAAAATGCCAGCAGCAATGAAATACCACCAAATGAAAGCTCTATTATTGAGAAGAAAAGGAGGTAAAATTCATTTGTATGGTAAGTTGCATGACCGAGCGATAAACGGTGAAAGTAGTGTAGTGCCGAAGTGTAAAAAGTGCTCTGGTCATGAAGGGGGTTTCACCTAGCGGGGCTGAAGTGGTTAAGTTTACACATGTTTAAACTGATGATCTATCCTCTGGCAGCACAGAAGGATAGGGGAAACATGTAAATGTGTTGGAATGGCCTAGTCAAAGCCCAGATCTCATTCCAATAGAAATGTGTTCAGACTTAAAGATTGCTATTCACAAGTGTAAACCATCCAACCAAGGAGCTGGAGTAGTTTTGTAAGGAGGAATGGGCAAAAATTCCAATGGTAAGAAGTGGCAAGCTCATAGAGACTTATCCAAAACGAATTGGAGCTGTGATTGCCACAAAAGGTGGCTCTACAAAGTATTGACTTTAGGGAGGTTCAGATTTAGGGAGGTACTTTTTCAGATATTTTGTCCTATTTGTTTGCTTCACAATAAAAAATATAAATAATGTAACATCTTTAAAGTTGTGGGCATGTTCTATAAATTAAATGATGTATATCCTCAAACAATCCATGTTTTAATTCCAGGTTGTCAGGCAACAAAATACAAAAAAAGTCAAGGGGGTGAATACTTTTGCAAGGCACTGTATATATATATATATATATATATATATATATATATACAGTTGCAAGAAAAAGTATGTGAACCCTTTGGAATTATATGGATTTCTGCACAAATTGGTCATAAAAGGTGATCTGATCTTCATCTAAGTCACAACAATAGACAATCACAGTCTGCTTAAACTAATAACACACAAATAATTAAATGTTACCATGTTATTATTGAACACACCATGTAAACATTCACAATGCAGGTGGAAAAAGTATGTGAACCCCTAGACTAATGACATCTCCAAGAGCTAATTGGAGTGAGGTGTCAGCCAACTGGTGTCCAATCAATGAGATGAGATTGGAGGTGTTGGTTACAGCTGCCCTGCCCTTTAAAAAACACACACCAGTTCTGGGTTTGCTTTTCACAAGAAGTATTGCATGATGTGAATGATGCCTCACACAAAAGAGCTCTCAGAAGACCTACAATTAAGAATTGTTGACTTGCATAAAGCTGGAAAGGGTTATAAAAGTATCTCCAAAAGCCTTGCTGTTCATCAGTCCACGGTAAGACAAATTGTCTATAAATGGAGAATGTTCAGCACTGCTGCTACTCTCCCTAGGAGTAACTGTCCTGTAAGGATGACTGTGTGGAGAAAAAGAGGCACAGCACACCGACATCAAAACCTCATCCCAACTGTGAAGTATGGTGGTGGGGGCATCATGGTTTGGGGCTGCTTTGCTACATCAGGGTCTGGATGGATTGCTATCATAGAAGGAAAAATAAATTCCCAAGTTTATCAAGACATTTTGCAGGAGAACTTGAGGCCATCTGTCCACCAGCTGAAGATCAACAGAAGATGGGTGCTGCAACAGGACAACGACCCATAGCAACAGAATGGCTTAAACAGAAGAAAATACTCCTTCTGGAGCGGCCCAGTCACAGTCCTAAACCTCAACCCGATTGAGATGCTGTGGCATGACCTTAAGAAAAGATTCACACCAGACATCCCAGGAATATTGCTGAACTGAAACAGTTCTGTAAAGAGGAATGGTCAAGAATTACTCCTGACCGTTGTGCACATCTGATCTGCAACTACAGGAAATGTTTGATTTAAGTTATTGCTGCCAAAGGAGGGTCAACCAGTTATTAAATCCAAGGGTTCACATACTTTTTCCACGGTGTTTACATGGTGTGTTCAATAGAAACATGGTAACATTTAATTCTTTGTGTGTTATTAGTTTAAGCAGACTGTGATTGTCTATTGTTGTGACTTAGATGGATAGATGGAGATCAGATCACATTTTATGACCAATTTGTGCAGAAATCCATATCATTCCAAAGGGTTCACATACTTTTTCTTGCAACTGTATATATATATATATATATATATATATATATACATACACTCACCTAAAGAATTATTAGGAACACCTGTTCTATTTCTCATTAATGCGATTATCTAGTCAACCAATCACGTTGCTTCAATGCATGTAGGGTTGTGGTCCTGGTCAAGACAATCTCCTGAACTCCAAACTGAATGTCAGAATGGGAAAGGTGATTTAAGCAATTTTGAGCGTGGCATGGTTGTTGGTGCCAGACGCGTCGGTGGTCTGAGTATTTCACAATCTGCTCAGTTACTGGGATTTTCACGCACAACCATTTCTAGGGTTTACAAAGAATGGTGTGAAAAGGGAAAAACATCCAGTATGCGGCAGTCCTGTGGGTGAAAATGCCTTGTTGATGCTAGAGGTCAGAGGAGAATGGGCCGACTGTTTCAAGCTGATGGAAGAGCAACGTTGACGGAAATAACCACTCGTTACAATCAAGGTATGCAGCAAAGCATTTGTGAAGCCACAACATGCACAACCTTGGGGGGGATGGGCTACAACAGCAGAAGACCCCACCGGGTACCACTCATCTCCACTACAAATAGGAAAAAGAGGCTACAATTTGCACGAGCTCACCAAAATTGGACTGTTGAAGACTGGAAAAATGTTGCCTGGTCTGATGAGTCTCGATTTCTGTTGAGACATTCAAATGGTAGAGTCCGAATTTGGCGTAAACAGAATGAGAACATGTATCCATCATGCCTTGTTACCACTGTGCAGGCTGGTGGTGGTGGTCCTGTGGCATTTAAACAATTAGCCATTGTTTAAATGCCACAGGATACCTGAGCATTGTTTCTGACCATGTCCATCCCTTCATGACCACCATGTACCCATCCTCTGATGGCTACTTCCAGCAGGATAATCCACCATGTCACAAAGCTCGAATCATTTCAAATTGGTTTCTTGAACATGACAATGACTTCACTGTACTAAAATGGCCCCCACAGTCACCAGATCTCAACCCAATAGAGCATCTTGGGGATGTGGTGGAACGGAAGCTTCGTGCCCTGGATGTGCATCCCTCAATTCTCCATCAACTGCAAGATGGTATCCTATCAATATGGGCCAACATTTCTAAAGAATGCTATCAGCACCTTGTTTAATCAATGCCACGTAGAATTAAGGCAGTTCTAAAGGCAAAAAGGGGTCCAACACCGTATTAGTATGGTGTTCATAATAAATAATTTTTTAGGTGAGTGTATATACAGTACAGACCAAAAGTTTGGACACGCCTTCTCATTCAAAGAGTTTTCTTTATTTTCATGACTATGAAAATCGTAGATTCACACTTAAGGCATCAAAACTATGAATTAACACAAGTGGAATTATATACATAACAAAAAAGTGTGAAACAACTGAAAATATGTCATATTCTAGTTTCTTCAAAGTAGCCCCCTTTTGCTTTGATTACTGCTTTGCACACTCTTGGCATTCTCTTGATTAGCTTCAAGAGGTAGTCACCTAAAATGGTCTTCCAACAGTCTTGAAGGAGTTCCCAGAGATGCTTAGCACTTGTTGGCCCTTTTGCCTTCAGTCTGCGGTCCAGCTCACCCCAAACCATCTCTATTGGGTTCAGGTCCGGTGACTGTGGAGGCCGGGTCATCTGGCGCAGCACCCCATCACTCTCCTTCATGGTCAAATAGCCCTTACACAGCCTAGAGGTGTGTTTGGGGTCATTGTCCTGTTGAAAAATAAATGATGGTCCAACTAAACTCAAACCGGATGGAATAGCATGCCGCTGCAAGATGCTGTGGTAGCCATACTGGTTCAGTATGCCTTCAATTTTTAATACATCCCCAACAGTGTCACTAGCAAAGCACCCCCACACCTCCTCCTCCATGCTTCACGGTGGGAACCAGGCATGTAGAG
The DNA here is from genome assembly GCF_014858855.1 of Bufo gargarizans. Taxonomy (NCBI): domain Eukaryota; kingdom Metazoa; phylum Chordata; class Amphibia; order Anura; family Bufonidae; genus Bufo; species Bufo gargarizans. Next base: position 235,231,811 of record NC_058084.1, read on the forward strand.
TCCATCCGTTCACCTTTTCTGCATCGCACAACGACACGGTGGTTGAAACCAAAGATCTCAAGTTTGGACTCATCAGACCAAAGCACAGATTTCCACTGGTCTAATGTCCATTCCTTGTGTTTTTTAGCCCAAACAAGTCTCTTCTGCTTGTTGCCTGTCCTTGGCAGTGGTTTCCTAGCAGATATTCTATCGTGAGGGACTGATTCACACAGTCTCCTCTTAACAGTTGTTCTAGAGATGTGTCTGCTGCTAAAACTCTGTGTGACATTGACCTGGTCTCTAATCTGAGCTGCTGTTAACCTGCGATTTCTGAGGCTGGTGACTCGGATGAAATTATCCTCCGCAGCAGAGGTGACTCTTGGTCTTCCTTTCCTGGGGCGGTCCGCATGTGAGCCAGTTTCTTTGTAGCGCTTGATGGTTTTTGTGACTGCACTTGGGGACACTTTCAAGTTTTCCCAATTTTTTGGACTGACTGACCTTCATTTCTTAAAGTAATGATGGCCACTCGTTTTTCTTTACTTAGCTGCTTTTTTCTTGCCATAATACAAATTCTAACAGTCTATTCAGTAGGACTATCAGCTGTGTATCCACCTGACTTCTCCACAACGCAACTGATGGTCCCAACCCCATTTATAAGGTAAGAAATCCCACTTATTAAACCTGACAGGGCACACCTGTGAAGTGAAAACCATTTCAGGTGACTACCTATTGAAGCTCATCAAGAGAATGCCAAAGCAGTAATCAAAGCAAAAGGTGGCTACTTTGAGAAACCTAGAATATGACATATTTTCAGTTGTTTCACACAGTTTTGTTATGTATATAATTCCACATGTGTTAATTCATAGTTTTGATGCCTTCAGTGTGAATCTACAATTTTCATTGTCATGAAAATTAGGAAAACTCTTTGAATGAGAAGGTGTGTCGAAACTTTTGTTCTGTACTGTGTATATATATATATATATATATATATATATATATATACACACATACATATGTAATGTGGACAGTGCGGGAAGGCATGTGTATCCCACCCAGAAACCTCAGCTGGGTGAGATAACTAAAATCTGGAAAGCTGAAGTGGTCTCATAAAAGTATTGTTTGCTGAGACAGTTTGGTATACATTTTCTTATGGGCTAGATTTTACTTGGATAGGCGGATAGGTTTGGTAGTGGGATCTGCCAGTCCACACCCTTCCGGCACAGTTATTCCCTATTACCTGTGGGGATCGCAGGTGAGGCCTGCTCTAATCAAGGAGGCATAAAACCAACCCTCTGTGTGTTAAGTTAGGGTGAAGGAAAGGCTGAGGAGGTCTGAGACAAAGAAAGGTTGAGGAGGCCCGAGTTTGGCGGACCTAGCGACGCCTGCAGAGAGAGGGTCGCACGGCCAGAGTCAAGCGGACTTCTGGTCCACGATCCCCCTAAGGTACTGATATTGTGGTAGTCACAGCCTGGTGGCTGCTGGACTGTTTGGGCTGAGAAAGCCGCATCTGATCACGTGTGTGAAGTGTGTTTTTTAGAAATGAGTCAGGGAATGAATTATGTATTAGGTTAGTGCCTAGAAGGGCAAGAGTTATTTTGGTTGCTGTATTGTGCTAAAGTGCTAGAAAATAAAGCATTGTTTGGACTTCAATTCGGTTGTCTGCGAGATATCTGTGATTGAGACCCCTTGAGAGAGAGCAATCCCATACAATATATTTGTATATAAAATATCAGAAATAATAATAATGTAATAAAAAAATGTAGACTTATAAAAGACTGGAGATCTATCGACTGAATACAACCGAAAGGGGTTGTTTCATCATAGATAATGGGGGCATATCGCTAGGATTTGCTCCCATTGTCTTATAGGTCCGGGTCCCACCGCTGGGACCCGCACCTATATCGGGAACGGAGCCCTGCAAGGTGGTGGCTGGAGTACTTTGGTCCGGCCACCACCAAGCCGACTCCCCATAGACGTGAAAGGGAGCGTACCACGAATGCGTGGCCCCCCAGCTATTTTTGCCGCCCCCATAGAAAATGAATGGAGGGCGGTTGCGCATGCACAGTGCACCCTCCTTCATTTGTGGGGCTCCATTCTCTATATAGATGCGGTTCCCAGCGTTGGGACCCACAACTATAAGACAATGGGATCAAATCCTAGCGATATACCCCAATTGTCCATGATGAGACAACCCCTTTAACCATTTCAAGCTATTGTATCCAGCTTTATTAAACCTACTCTGACATCATTGAGAACATGGTACAATGTTTGCACATTTTTGCACAACCGTGCATAGTGTTTATACAAAGGATGGACCTCTTGTTATGATTGTTTTACTGTAGAACCTGAAGAGCCCCACATACTGCTGCTTAAAGGGAACAAGACTGCATATATATATATTTGTAATTGAAATTTTTTTTGTACATATTATATGATTATTTCTGCTATTTTGTGTATAAATATTTATTTTGCATTAAATATTATTGCCATTACTCCAGTCATTTTGAGCCAGTCTTTTTTCAGATATTTATTGTGGTTGGCTATTGGGTAGCTATACGGCAGAGATTTGGTGAGAATTAGGGATGAGCAAATCGACTTCGGGTGAAAGATCCAAAGTAGATTTGCATATAAAACTTTGTTTCATTATTGGAAACACTTGGAAACGAACCAGAGTTCGGGAAATGGTTTTTACAGTAGAAATCAATTTATGAAGTTATTACGCAAAGTCTCGCAAGACTTTGCAAAGTAACAACTTCGGCCCATTCAATCCAATACATTCTAATACTGTACGGCGCGCTCGTTCCGTACAGTACTGAAACATGTTTCATCCGAAGTCGATTCGCTCATCCCTAGTGAGAATGTTTTTAAGTGAATTAGAGAAAAAACTGGATTTAAATTTTAGGCCAGGGCTCGACAAAACCCGGGCGCCAGGTCGCCATGGCGACCAGGAATTTGGTCCTGGCGCCTTGGGTATTTGCCATGGCATGAAAATATAATGCAAAATAGGCCCAGCACTCCAGCAGCCAGACGGGCGCAGTATCTCTTTAAGTTCACAGTAGACGCGGCGTCACGCACGAGTCCACGTCTGGTAGGTCCGCCCCTCCCGCTTCCCACCACAGACAACAGTAAAGAGGATCGCTACTGCCTCAGGCTCACTGCAGTTAAGAGGACCGCTACTCGCACAGTCTGTCCTGGTCCTTCCTTATCGCTGCGCCGTATCTCCTTCTACTCTGTGTGACTGCAGGACAAGGTGAGCTGCAGTGGCGTACCGCCAATAGAGGCAGACCACGCAGCTGCTATGTGGCCCATGGGGGAAGGGGGCCCGGCTGTGAATAGACCCGAACCCATAATTTAACTAAATAAAAATGGTTGCTCAGAGTTCCTATCTATGGTTCGGGGCATGTGTTTTTTTCTCCCTGCTTCCCCTGTGTTCTAATGGGCCCCTTACACTGTCCGCTGGGTGCTGGTTGATTTGCTAGCTAGCCGTGCACCCAGCAGAGGAACTTGAGCCGGCTGTGCTGCGGGACTATTGTTGCTGCTGGCCTTGCTGTGACCTGACCTGACTGCCGTGACCGCGAACCAACATCACCCTCCAGACACCAGTCATCCTGCAGAGAGAGTGACTTATCGTCTCCTCCAGGATTCAGTTTGTTTGAAGATCTACTCTGCCTGCCACTATGCCACACAGTGACAGCAACAGCAAGTGCACAGTAAGTTAGCAGCAGTGTGCACTGAAATGCCAAAGTTCAGAGTTGGGGGCAGACAGCAGGCACAGTCCATATGGAGGGGCTAAGGTGGCACTGGCACAGTTCATAAATGGGGGCTATGGTGGCACCATGGCTCCTCCTTATGAACTGTGCTTGCTGTCTGCTTATGTGCACCAAGCCACCACTATTTTGAACTGTGCTTGCCGCTGTGCTGCCTATTATATAGTGTGACACCATAATCTGGTATGACAGGTACTGGTAAGTCACTTCATTATTATTATGACATTATATTTTCATTATCTTGCTCATGCCCATGAACATACAGCTTTAGGCTCCATTCACACGTCCGCAAAATGTGTCCACATCCGTTCCGCAATTTTGCGGAACAGGTGCAGACCCATTCATTCTTTATGGGGACGGAATGGATGCGGACAGCACACCGTGTGCTGTCCGCATCCGAATTTGCGGTCTGCAACTCCGCAAAAAGATAGAGCATGTCCTATTCATGTCCGTAGCTTGCGGACAAGAATAGGCATTTCTATGGGGGTGACGGGCTGGTGTGTTGCGGACCTGCAATTCGCTGGTCCGCAACACACCACGGACGTGTGAATGCAGCCTTATGAGGTTAAAAAAAAAACCTGGCTCCTAACCTTTTTAGCTGGCTCCTAGATTCAAAGGAAATTTGTCGAGCCCTGTTTTAGGCCTTATTGCTCTCTCCTAAATACCATGATCAATACTGACCAGAGCATTGAAGAGTTTAGACAGACCTGTCACCTATGTATGGGGCTTTTCAGGTCTATAATCTATGTGCGCCTATTTTGCCTGTACAATGGCAGGCAAAATACAAACAGTACATAAGTAAGTATTACACTGCATCATATAGCATGAGAAATCAAGTTAAAGAGCATAGTCAAGTTCACAAGAAATAAAAAGAGCATAGAATTGTATATATATATATATATGTATATGTATATATATATATATATATATATATATATAGCAAAGAGTTTTGTTTAGGAAGGCAGGTATTTTCCTCCCAACATGGGCGGCTGGGCTGATTTCCAGCCAGGTTAAATCAAATACCGGACCGGAGTTTAAGTGGCGGCCCGGGTTTTGGAAACACCTGGCTGTCCTTTAAATAGGCAGCTGGCCTCAGAATCTAAGTCTCTGTATTGGGATCTGAAGCATGGTGCTGTGCTAGAGGGCTGAGAGCCGCATGCAGGAAAACAGGCCCCCTAAAGACTGTTGTGGATGCTGAAAGAACATTGCTAACAAGGTGACTGTTTTTGTGCTTTGGACTTTACTTTGTGTGAACAAACACTAAGACTGTCAATGTTGCTTAGTTTTTTTCTCCTGTGTGAATAAACAGTGAAGTTTTGTTTTACAAACTGTTTCTTTTGCCTCTGTTCTGCGTCCGCTTACCCTGCCTACCAGAGCAAATACTCACAATTGGTGGCTTGGAGTGGGCACACGCAGTGAGGCTGCCGTAAACGCAGAATTTTTTGTTTCGGGGAAGACTGGATGTCCTGGATTAAACAAGCAAAATTTTAACCTGTGTCACGTGAGAAAATGGAGGCTGTAATAAAAGCTTTTGTGGAGGCTAACCAACACCAGCAAGAAACAAACCAGTTGCTGTTACAACACGTGATGGCTTTACAGACAGCAGGAGTGTCCCAGAGTGTCCATGATGTTCGGAAAGCGGTCTGTGCAGCAATCCCCAAGATGACACCATCAGATGACGTTGAAACTTATCTGGCGATAAATGAGAAGGAGACCACAAGGGATAATCTACGCCGAGATCAGTGGGCAGAGGTCGTTGCTCCGTTCCTGAAATCCGATTTGCAGCGGGTGTATTTCAACTTGCCGGATGACCAAGCGACCGACTACCAGAGAGTCAAGGGTGAGATTCTGGCAAGACTGAGCGAACCCGAACTGTAAAATTCGGGTTCGTACCGAACTTTAGGATTTTTGGACCCCGGACCCGAAGATTTCAGTAAAAGTTTGGGTTCGGTGAGTTAATGACGCTTTTTGAAACAAGCGTTTAACTTGTGTGCCCTTAGAAGCCATCACAGCCATGTCTACTAATGGCTGTGATTGGCCAGTGCAGCATGTGACTCAGCCTCTATATAACCTGGAGTCGCGTAGCGTGGCACGTCACTCTGCTCTGATTAGTGTACGGATAGGATGCTGCTTATGTGAGGGAGAGAATAGGACAGAATCTTTAATCAGAAGTGCTAGTTAACTCAGCAATCTACCTAGATTTTGTTTTGTGGGTGCAGTGCACAATCTTTTTACCCTGCCCTGAGCCCAGTGACCCAGAAAAATAACTTTTATCCGTCTGTTAGTTAGGTGGGCGGCGGCCATTTTATGCAACTTCTGTGCAAAAGAACGGCATATGTGCATTTGTGACGGTCAAATAGAAGCTTGAAGTACTGCAATTATATTCTGGGTTTAGAAAAAATAATCACCCATTTTTGGAAAGACCCTACATCTGTGGCCTTTGCAGCATTAGTCAGTGTGCAATTTTAGCTAGAAATACAGCAATAATTTTCTGGGTTTTAAAAAATACCCTTTTTGGGCAAAATACTAAATTGTACAGCCCTTGCTGCATCTGTCAGTGTGTGTCACGGAATGTGTACAGGTAACAAGGCAAAGCAACATGTATAAACGACTCGCTGGATCCAAAAACTAAGGAACCAAGGGAGACCCCTGCAGAAGACCTGGCACTTTCCCTGGCTGCTCAGCCTATGCAAAGATCCACGAACCTTGACTATAAAGCCCTGAGCACCCTACAATAGTGAGGGGACACGACCACCGGCTCCCTACACAAGACACGGAGGGAGTCAGGGTCACCTGGGATCCAGCAAACAGATATTAACAGTTAAAGGTACACTTAGCTTTGAAGCAAACAGGAGGACAGATCAGCGTGCACACACACTCCAGGAAGTAATATAAGCCGCCCAGAAAAGCATTCTGGGGAGGCATTTAAAGGGAAGCAATTAACACATGACAGCTGAGAGAGGCTGACGAGAGGAGGAGCTGAATACCACAACACAGAAATTCAAGGAGGAGGCTCTGAAAGGCCTCTGTCAGAGCTTCTCAGCTGTCTGGTTGTGACAGTACCCCTCCCTCTACGAGTGGACTCCGGACACTCAGAACCCACCTTCTCAGGATGGGACCTATGGAAAGCCCTGATGAGACGAGTGGCCTTAATGTCCGTCACTGGGACCCACATCCTCTCCTCAGGACCATACCCCTCCCACTGAACAAGGTACTGAAGAGAACCGCGGACAAGACGAGAATCCACAATCCTAGATACCTGAAATTCAAGATTCCCATCAACCATAATCGGAGGAGGAGGCAAAGGCGAGGGTACAATGGGTTGAACATAAGGTTTCAATAAGGACTTATGAAAAACATTATGGATCTTCCAAGTCTGAGGAAGATCAAGACGGTATGCAACAGGATTGATGACAGACAGGATTTTGTAAGGCCCAATAAACCTAGGACCCAACTTCCAGGAGGGAACCTTCAATTTGATATTCTTGGTAGACAACCACACCAGATCACCAACATTCAGGTCCGGACCAAGCACACGTCTCTTATCAGCCACACGCTTATATCTCTCACTCATGCTCTTTAGATTATCTTGAATCTTTTGCCAAATAGATGACAAAGACGAGGAGAATCTGTCCTCATCAGGTAAACCAGAAGACCCCTCTCCCGAGAAAGTCCCAAACTGTGGATGAAACCCATATGCACCAAAAAATGGTGACTTATCAGAGGACTCCTGACGACGGTTATTTAAAGCAAACTCAGCAAGGGACAAAAAAGAACACCAATCCTCTTGATTCTCCGCCACAAAACAACGCAGATATGTCTCCAGATTCTGATTGACGCGCTCTGTCTGGCCATTCGACTGCGGGTGGAAAGCAGAAGAGAATGACAACCGAACCCCCAAGCGAGAACAGAAAGCCTTCCAGAATCTGGAAACAAACTGCGTGCCCCTATCAGAGACTATGTCTGAAGGAATACCGTGCAATTTGACAATGTGATCAACAAAAGCCTGCGCCAGCGTCTTAGCATTGGGCAAACCAGGAAAAGGGATGAAATGCACCATTTTGCTAAAACGGTCCACCACCACCAGAATCACAGTCTTCCCCGAGGAACGAGGCAGGTCCGTGATAAAGTCCATGGACAGATGTGTCCAAGGACGGGAAGGAATGGGTAAGGGAAGGAGAGGACCTGATGGCCGTGAATGAGGGACTTTGGCACGAGCGCAAGTCTCGCAGGCTGCCACAAAACCCTCAACCGAGTTACGAAGCGCAGGCCACCAGAATCTCCGAGCGATGAGATCCAGTGTGGCTCTTACCCCCGGGTGCCCAGCAAGGACCGTATCGTGGTGTTCTTTAAAAATCTTGTGTCTTAAAGCGAGAGGCACAAACAACCTCCCAGGAGGACAAAGATCAGGAGCCTCTGACTGGGCTGCCTGCACCTCTGCCTCCAATTCAGGAAAAAGAGCAGAGACCACCACACCTTCAGCCAAAATGGGACCCGGGTCTTCAAAATTCCCGCCTCCCGGAAAACAACGTGACAGGGCATCTGCCTTCACATTCTTAACTCCAGGGCGGAACGTGACAACAAAATTAAACCTAGAAAAGAACAACGACCATCTGGCCTGTCTCGGGTTCAGACGCTTGGCTGACTCCAAGTAGGCCAGATTTTTATGGTCAGTAAATACGGTAATAGGGTGTCTGGCTCCCTCTAGCCAATGGCGCCATTCCTCAAAAGCCAACTTGATGGCCAATAATTCCCTATCTCCCACATCGTAATTTCTCTCTGCGGAGGAGAGTTTTCTTGAGAAAAAGGCACACGGTCGCCAATTGGCAGGAGAGGAACCCTGAGACAAGACCGCCCCCACACCCACCTCAGAAGCATCAACCTCAACTATGAAGGGTAACGAAACATCAGGTTGCACCAAGATGGGAGCGGAAGCAAAACTCTCCTTGATATCCGAAAAAGCCTTACGCGCCTCTACTGACCAAGAAGAAAAATCTACCCCTTTCTGGTCATATCAGTGAGTGGTTTAACAATAGAAGAATAATTCAAAATGAACTTCCTGTAATAATTGGCAAAGCCCAAAAAACGCATCAGCGCCTTTTGATTCTCAGGAAGCTCCCACTCAAGCACAGCGCGGACCTTCTCGGGGTCCATGCGAAAACCAGAAGCGGAGAGAAGAAACCCCAGAAATTGAATTTCTGGAACCGCAAACACACATTTTTCCAGTTTCGCATATAATTTATTCTCCCGCAGGATGAGCAAGACCTGACGTAAATGTTCCTTATGAGTTTTGAAATCGGGAGAAAAAATCAAAATGTCATCCAAATACACCAATACAAATTTTCCCATCAAATGATAAAAAATGCTGTTCACGAAATGCTGAAAAACGGCTGGGGCATTCATCAAACCAAAAGGCATAACCAAATTCTCAAAATGGCCCTCAGGGGTATTGAAGGCCGTCTTCCATTCGTCCCCTTCTCTGACCCTGACCAGGTTGTATGCCCCTCTTAAATCTAATTTGGAAAAGACTTTAGCCCCAACAACCTGGTTAAATAGGTCCGGGATCAGAGGAAGCGGATAAGGGTCACGAATTGTGATATTGTTCAGCTCCCTGAAATCCAGACATGGTCTTAAAGAACCATCTTTTTTCTTAACAAAGAAAAAACCAGCGGCAACAGGTGACTTTGAGGGTCGTATGTGTCCCTTTCTCAGACTCTCAGAGATATAAGCACGCATAGCGATCCTCTCAGGTTGGGAAAGATTGTATAAACGAGATTTAGGCAGCTTGGCGTCTGGGATGAGATTAATAGGGCAATCGTACTCCCTGTGCGGGGGCAAATCCTGAACTCCACTCTCAGAGAAGACATCCGAAAATTCAGAGAGAAAAGATGGTACAGTCTTAGTAGCAACCTCAGAAACAGATGTCGTGAGGCAATTCTCTCTGCAAAAGTCACTCCAACCATTTATTTGCCTCGCTTGCCAATCAGTGGTGGGGTTATGTTTAGTGAGCCAGGGTAGCCCCAACACTAGAGGAGTCGGCAAACCGCTAAGGACGAAACATGACACATCCTCAACATGAGCATCACTCACAATTAAACGGATATTGTGAACTATGCCCTTCAATGACTTCTGAGAAAGTGGAGCGGAATCGATAGCAAACACAGGAATATCCTTTCTCAAAGCGCACACCTGGAAACCATGAGTTATCGCAAAGTGATTATCAATGAGATTGACCGCTGCTCCACTATCCACAAAAATCTCACAAAAAATGTTCTTGCCCTCTAGCGCCACCCTAGCCGGCAGGACAAAACGGGAACTACAAGCAAACGGAAAATCTTCAATCTCCGCCTCAATCCTGCCAATAGTAACAGACGGAACATTTTTCAAAGATTTTTTCCTCTTCGTTTCTTTATTATACCCAGAGAACTGCCTGAATCTCCTAGAGGGACAAATATTTGCCAAATGATTAATACCTCCACAACAAAAACAAACCCTCCCATGCGGGCTGAATCTTCTATTGTCAGAAGCACTCAACCCCAGCTGCATGGGCTCCTGCTCAGAAGGGGCTGACAGCGACTGAGACCCCTGCGCAGAGAATGGGACCGCTGCACAGTCCTGGGACCGAGTATGACAGGAAGGAGAGATCTCTCCTCTCTCTCTAAGACGCCTGTCAATACGAACGGCCTGAGACATAGCAGAGTCCAAAGAAATAGGCCTTTCATGAAAGGCAAATGCATCTTTCAATCCCTCTGAAAGACCATGGCAAAATTGACTTCGGAGTGCAGCATCATTCCAACCAGTATCAGCTGCCCAACTCCGAAATTCTGAGCAGTATATTTCTGCGGATTGTTTACCCTGGCATAGGAGACGTAGTCTAGACTCCGCCAGAGCAATACGATCCGGATCATCATATATCTGACCCAGGGCTAAAAAGAATTTATCCACTGAACGGAGGGGCCGTGCCCCCTCCGGCAGCGAAAAGGCCCAGGACTGAGCGTTACCCCTGAGCAGCGATATAATGATCCCCACCCTCCGTTCCTCATCACCAGAAGAATGGGGAAGAAGGCGAAAATGGAGTTTGCAAGCCTCTCTAAAACGCACAAAATTCTCACTACCCCCGGAGAACGTATCCGGGAGCGAGATCTTAGGCTCAGAACAAGCTCCATGAACGCAAGCTGAACCGGTCACTTGAAGCTGAGAAAAAGTCTTACGGAGGTCAGCTACCTCCAATGAAAGACCCTGGAAGCGTTCAGCCAAAAGTGAAACCGGATCCATGCTTAAGACGGTTTTGGCGGCTTATAATGTCACGGAATGTGTACAGGTAACAAGGCAAAGCAACATGTATAAACGACTCGCTGGATCCAAAAACTAAGGAACCAAGGGAGACCCCTGCAGAAGACCTGGCACTTTCCCTGGCTGCTCAGCCTATGCAAAGATCCGAATGGTGGAGGTTTGCATATCCACGAACCTTGACTATAAAGCCCTGAGCACCCTACAATAGTGAGGGGACACGACCACCGGCTCCCTACACAAGACACGGAGGGAGTCAGGGTCACCTGGGATCCAGCAAACAGATATTAACAGTTAAAGGTACACTTAGCTTTGAAGCAAACAGGAGGACAGATCAGCGTGCACACACACTCCAGGAAGTAATATAAGCCGCCCAGAAAAGCATTCTGGGGAGGCATTTAAAGGGAAGCAATTAACACATGACAGCTGAGAGAGGCTGACGAGAGGAGGAGCTGAATACCACAACACAGAAATTCAAGGAGGAGGTTCTGAAAGGCCTCTGTCAGAGCTTCTCAGCTGTCTGGTTGTGACAGTGTGAACTTCAAGAGTTATATACTGCTGTCATATTCTGTTATTAAAAAAACACCCATTTTGGTCAAAGTACTTAATATTGCAGCCCTTGCTGCATTTGTCATTGTGAGATACACGTGTTAGATACTGGTGTTCTATTCGGTTATAAAAAAAAAAAAAAAAAAACATTTTGGGCAAGATCCTAAATATGAGGAAAGCGGCAAATAAGGGATGTGGCCCACGTCGTGGTGCTGCTGGTGGAGCTCCTGTTGCAGAGAGAGGACGTGGCCGATTTGTGCCAGCTACACGCACAAGTGAAACAACTTCCTCAGGTGAGAGTAGGCGACAGAACCTTCAGCGGTATTTGGTCGGGCCTAAAGCGGCACTACGAATGGTGAGTCCAGAACAAGAACTGGCGATAGTAGATTGGGTTGCTGACAGTGCCTCCAGTTCATTCAGATTGTCTCCCACCCAGTCTCCTGCTGAAAGATCAGAGTTGGCACCTGCAGCCGATATCCATCAGTTTTTGAACTCACTCCCTTGCAAATCAGCCAAGCCGTCTGAGCCACAAGTCATGCAATAGTCTCTTCTGCTTTTTGATGACTCTGCTAGCAGAGTTTCCCAGGGCCATCCACCTAGCTCTGCCCCAGAAGAGGGACACCAATGCCCAACCACTTATGTTTCAAGATGAGTACAAGGGAGGACAACCGCAGCACATCTCGGATGATAATGAAACACAGGTACCAACTGCTGTGGCTTTCTGCAGTGCGCAGAACGACAAGGAGGGCAGGGGTGAAGACTGGGTGGAAGATGATGTGGAGGATGATGAGGTCCTCGACCCCACATGGAATCAAGGTCATGCAAGTGACCTGTGTAGTTCGGAGGAAGAGGCGGTGGTCGCACAGAGCCACCAGCACAGCAGAAAAGGGAGCAGGGTGCAAAAGTTCCCTAGACAGTATACCTGCTACTGCCCACCGCAGCAAGGGACCGAGCACACCAAAGCCAGATCCAAGGAGTTCCCTGGCATGGCAGTTCTTCAGACAATGTGCTTACGACAAGACACAAGTGGTTTGCACGCTGTGCAATCAGAGCCTGAAGCAAGGCATAAACGTTTTCAACCTGAGCACAACCCGCATGACCAGGCATCTAAGTGCAAAGCAGAAACTGCAGTGGAGTAGACACCTCAAAAACCAAGAAAGGTCTCTGGTGCCTCCTGCTTGCTCTTCTGCTGCAGTCTCAGCCTTTTCATCCACCTCTGGAATGACAGTGCCACCTGTCACCCCGCAAATAGAGGATCTGCCAGCAACACCACCACCTGGGTCACCAAGCATCTCCACAATGTCCCACGGAAGGGGGTCAGCTCTCCATCTCCCAAACACTGGAACGGAAGAGGAAGTAGCTCCCTACCCACCTGCGATACCGGACCCTGAATGCCAGCATTTCAAAATTGCAGTCCTTTGAAATGTTGTCATTCCATCTGGTGGAGACGGAGAGTTTTAAAAGCCTTATGGCGGTGGCTGTCCCACAGTACGTCGTGTCCAGCCGCCACAACTTTTCCAGGCGTGCCATCCCTTCCCTGCACAACCAAGTGGGGGACAAAATCAGGTGTGCACTGCGCAACGCCATCTGTGGCGAGGTCTACCTAACTACAGATACGTGGACCAGTAAGCACGGTTAGGGATGTTATATCTCCCTAACAGCACACTGGGTAAATGCAGCGGCGGCTAGGCCTGAGGCGCATAGCAGTTTGGAGCATGTCCTTCCACCACCGAGGATTACAGGGCGCTTCAGTTTGCATCCTGTTGCTTCCTCCTCCTACTCCGCTTCTTCATCCTCTACCGACTCCTCATCCGGTCAGCGTAACACCTTCACCACCAACTTCAGCGCAGCCAGGGGTAAACGACAGCAGGCAGTTTTAAAACGTATCTGTTTGGGGGACAAACTCCACATCGCACAGGAGCTGTGGACAGGCCTTGAACAACAGACCGATGAGTGGTTGGTGCCAGTGAGCCTCAAGCCCGGCCTAGTGGTATGCGATAATGGGCGAAATCTCGTAGCAGATCTGGGACTAGCTGGTTTGACGCACATCCCTTGCCTGGCGAATGTGCTGAATTTGTTGGTGCAGAGGTTCATTAAAAATTACCCCGATATGTCAGAGCTGCTGCATAAAGTGCGGGCCAACTGTGCACGCGTTATCATCCTGCTGCTGCTAGTCTGTCAGCGCTACAGCGTAATTTTGGCCTTCCCGCTCACCGCCTCATATGTGATGTGCCCACAAGGTGGAACTCCACCTTGCACATGCTGGCCAGAATGTGCAAGCAGCAGGCAATAGTGGAGTTTCAGCTGCAGCACGCACGAGTGAGTCGCTCTGCGGAACAGCACCACTTCACCACCAATGTCTGGGCCTCCATGCGAGACCTGTGTTCCTTGTTGCACTGTTTTGAGCACTCCACAACATGGCCAGTGCCGATAACGCCGTTCTCAGCGTTACTATCCCACGTCAATGCCTCCTTAAAAAAAAAACGCTGCTAAGGATGATGGAAGAGGATGTGGCACAGGAGGAGGAGGAAGAGGGATCATTTCATAGGGTTTCTGACCAGTCATTCACAAGTGGCTCCGAGGTTGGGTTCCTGCACCCACAAACGCCAGGTACACAATTGTTCAGCCAGGGCACAGTTCTGGAGGATGACGAGGTGGAGGATGAGGAGGAGGAGATGGAGGAGGAGGAACTGTGTTCACAGCAGGGTGGCACCCAAACCAGCTCATGGCCATCACTGATGCATGGCTGGGGGGATACAGAGGACACCGACGACACACTTCCCACAGAGGATAGCTTTTCGTTGCCTCTGGGCAGCCTGGCACACATGAGCGATTACATGCTGCAGTGTCTCCGCAACAACAGTCGAGTTGCCCACATAATAACTTCTGCTGATTAATGGGTGGCCACGCTGCTGGATCCCTGTTACAAGGACAACGTACCAGCCTTAATTCCGTCACTGGAGTATGATCGTAAGATCCGCGAGTAGAAGCGCACGCTGGTGGACGTGCTGCTGGTGGCATTCCTACCTGATAGCAGGAGCACAGTGGAAGCACAAGCCGAAGGCAGAGGAGGAGGAAAAGGTCGCCAACGCAGCTGGGGCACCACCAGCACCTCAGAATGCAGGGTTAGCATGGCCGAAATATGGAAAAGCTTTGTCAGCACGCCACAACAACCAGCACCACCAGCTGATATGGAACGTCTTAGCAGGACGCAGCATTTCAGCAACAAGGTGGAGCAGTATGTGTGCACACGCCTACACGTACTGAATGACGGGTCTGCTCCCTTCAACTTCTGGGTCTCCAAATTGGGCACATGACCTGAGCTTGCCCTTTATGCCTTGAAGGTGCTGGCCTGCCCTGCAGCCAGTGTATTGTCTGAACGTGTTTTTAGCACGGCGGGGGCGTTATCACAGACAAACGCATCTGCCTGTCCACCGTCAATGTGGACAAGCTCACGTTCATTAAAATGAACCAAGCATGGATCCCACAGGACTTGTCCGTACCTTGTGCAGAATAGACATGCATACCAGCCTTAACCAGCCATTGTTATACTACAGAAAAATTGCTCATTGTTGTATTTTGGGTATTTCACACAGCCAGTGTTGGCTACCTCATCCTCCTCCACCGTCGCTTCCACCTACACCGCTACGTCCACCGCCTACTCAAACTCCATATGGACCACCACCTCATAAATCAAGTATATTTTTTGAATTTGTACGTATTTTATGTCATTTCACTAATTTGTCTGTTACTGTCACGAAAGGTGTACAGGAAACAAGACAACACAAAATGAATATACGACTCACTGGATCCAAAACTAAGTAACAAAAAGGGAGACCCCTGCATCAGACCTGGCACTCTCCCTGACTGCTCAGCCAATGCGAAAATCCTAATGGTAGATGATCGCATATCCTCGTACCTCGACTGTATAACACCTGAACACCCTATAATAGTGAGGGGACACGACCACCGGTTCCGTACTCTAGATATGGAGGGAGTCAGGGTCACCTGGGATCCAGCAAACAGAAAATCACAAATGAATGCACAACACTTATCTTGTAGAAGACTGGGAAATAGGATCAGCATGCACACACACTCCAGGAAGAACTATAAACCGCACACTAATGCACTATGGGGAGGGATTTAAAGGGATGCAATCAGTACAACTACATGACAGCTGAGAGAGGAACTGAAACGAGATGAGGAACTGAAAGCAAAACAAAGGAAGCTCAAGGAGGAGGTTCTGAAAGGCATCTGTCAGAGCTTCTCAGATGTCTGGTGGTGACAGTACCCCTCCTTCTACGAGTGGACTCCGGAAACTCAGAGCCCACCTTCTCAGGATGAGACCTATGGAAAGCCCTGATGAGACGAGTGGCCTTAATGTCCGTCACTGGGACCCACAACCTCTCCTCAGGACCATAACCCTCCCAATGAACGAGGTACTGGAGAGAACCGCGGACAACACGAGAATCCACAATCCTAGAGACCTGAAATTCAAGATTACCATCAACCATAATCGGAGGAGGAGGCAAAGACAAGGGTACAATGGGTTGGACATAAGGTTTTAATAAGGACTTATGAAAAACATTATGGATCTTCCAAGTCTGAGGAAGATCAAGACGGTAGGCAACAGGATTGATGACAGACAAGATTTTGTAAGGCCCAATAAACTTAGGACCCAACTTCCAGGAGGGAACCTTCAATTTGATATTCTTAGTAGACAACCACACCAGATCACCAACATTCAGGTCCGGACCAGGCACATGTCTCTTATCCGCCACACGCTTATATCTCTCACTCATGCTCTTTAGATTATCCTGAATCTTTTGCCAAATAGATGACAAAGACGAGGAGAATCTGTCCTCATCAGGTAAACCAGAAGACCCCTCTCCCGAGAATGTCCCAAACTGCGGATGAAACCCATATGCACCAAAAAATTGTGACTTATCACAGGACTCCTGACAACGGTTATTTAAAGCAAACTCAGCAAGGGACAAAAAAGAACACCAATCCTCCTGATTCTCCGCCACAAAACAGCGCAGATATGTCTCCAAATTCTGATTGACGCGCTCTGTTTGGCCATTCGACTGCGGGTGGAAAGCAGAAGAGAATGACAACCGAACCCCCAAGCGAGAACAGAAAGCCTTCCAGAATCTGGAAACAAACTGCGTGTCCCTATCAGAGACTATGTCTGAAGGAATACCATGCAATTTGACAATGTGATCAATAAATGCCTGCGCCAGCGTCTTAGCATTGGGCAAGCCAGGAAAAGGGATGAAATGCACCATTTTGCTAAAACGGTCCACCACCACCAGAATCACAGTCTTCCCCAAGGAACGAGGCAGGTCCGTTATGAAGTCCATGGACAGATGTGTCCAAGGACGGGAAGGAATGGGTAAGGGAAGGAGAGGACCTGATGGCCGTGAATGAGGGACTTTGGCACGAGCGCAGGTCTCGCAGGGTGCCACAAAACCCTCAACCGACTTACGAAGCGCAGGCCACCAGAATCTCCGAGCGATGAGATCCACTGTGGCTCTTGCCCCCGGGTGCCCAGCAAGGACCGTATCGTGGTGTTCCTTAAAAATCTTGTGTCTTAAAGCGAGAGGCACAAACAACCTCCCAGGAGGACAAAGATCAGGAGCCTCTGACTGGGCTACCTGCACCTCTGCCTCCAATTCAGGATAAAGAGCAGAGACCACCACACCTTCAGCCAAAATGGGACCCGGGTCTTCAAAATTCCCACCTCCCGGAAAACAACGCGACAGGGCATCTGCCTTCACATTCTTAAACCCAGGGCGGAACGTGACAACAAAATTAAACCTTGAAAAGAACAAAGACCATCTGGCCTGTCTCGGGTTCAGACGCTAGGCTGACTCCAAGTAGGCCAGATTTTTATGGTCAGTAAACACGGTAATAGGGTGTCTGGCTCCCTCCAACCAATGGCGCCATTCCTCAAAAGTCAACTTGATGGCCAACAACTCCGTATCTCCCACATCGTAATTTCTCTCTGCGGAGGAGAGTTTCTTCGAGAAAAAGGCACACGGTCGCCATTTGGCAGGAGAGGAACCCTGAGACAATACCGCACCCACACCCACCTCAGAAGCATCAACCTCAACTATGAAGGGTAGAGAAATATCAGGTTGTACCAAGATGGGAGCGGAAGCAATAACTCTCCTTGATATTAGAAAAGGCCTTACGCGCCTCTACCGACCAGGAAGAAAAATCTACCCCCTTTCTGGTCATATCAGTGAGTGGTTTAACAATAGAGGAATAATTCAAAATAAACTTCCTGTAATAATTGGCAAAGCCCAAAAAACGCATCAGCGCCTTCTGATTCTCAGGAAGCTCCCACTCAAGCACAGCACGGACCTTCTCGGGGTCCATGCGAAAACCAGAAGCGGAGAGAAGAAACCCCAGAAATTTAATTTCTGGAACCGCAAACACACATTTTTCCAGTTTCGCTTACAATTTATTCTCCCGCAAGATGAGCAAGACCTGACGTAAGTGTTCCTTATGAGAAAAAAATCTAAATGTCATCCAAATACACTAATACAAATTTCCCCATTAAATGATAAAAAATGCTGTTCACAAAATGCTGAAAAACGGCTGGAGCATTCATCAAACCAAAAGGCATAACCAAATTCTCAAAAAGGCCCTCAGGGGTATTGAATTTAACAAAGAAAAAACCAGCGGCAACAGGTGACTTCGAGGGTCGTATGTGTCCTTTTCTCAGACTCTCAGAGATATAAGCACGCATAGCGACCCTTTCAGGTTGGGAGAGATTGTATAAACGAGATTTAGGCAGCTTGGCGCCTGGGATGAGATTAATAGGGCAATCGTACTCCCTGTGCAGGGGCAAATCCTGAACTCCACTCTCAGAGAAGACATCCAAAATTCTGAGAGAAAGGATGGTACAGTCTTAGTAGAAACCTCAGAAACAGATGTCGTGAGGCAATTCTCTCTGCAAAAGTCACTCCAACCATTTATTTGCCTCGCTTGCCAATCAATGGTGGGTTATGTTTAGTGAGCCAGCGTAGCCCCAACACTAGAGGAGTAGGCAATCCACGAAACATGACACATCCTCAACATGAGCATCACTCAAGATTAAACGGATATTGTGAACTATGCCCTTTAATGATTTCTGAGAAAGTGGAGCGGAATCAATAGCAAAAACAGGAATATCCTTTCCCAAAGTGCATACCTGGAAAACATGAGTTATCGCAAATTGATTATCAATGAGATTGACAGCTGCTCCACTATCTACAAAAATCTCACAAAAAATGTTCTTGCTCTCTAGCGCCACCCTGGCAGGCAGGACAAGACGGGAACTACAAGCAAACGGAAAACCTTCAATTTCCGCCTCAACCCTGCCAATGGTAACAGATGGAACATTTTTAAAGGATTTTTTCCTTTTTGTTTCTTTATTACTCCCAAAAAACTGCCTGAATCTCCTAGAGGGACAAACATTTGCCAAATGATTTATACCTCCACAACAAAAACAAACCTTCCCATGTGGGCTGAATCTTCTATTGTCAGAGGCAATCAACCCCAGCTGCATGGGCTCCTGCTCAGAAGGGGTTGACAGCGACTGAGACCCCTGCGCACAGAAAGAGACCGCTGCACTGTCCTGGGATTGAGTATGACAGGAAGGAGTGATCTCTCCTCTCTCTCTAAGACGCCTGTCAATACGAACGGCCCGAGACATAGCAGAGTCCAAGGAAGTAGGCCTCTCATGAAAGGCAAATGCATCTTTCAATCCCTCTGAAAGACCATGGCAAAATTGACTTCGGAGTGCAGCATCATTCCAACCAGTATCAGCTGCCCATCTCCAAAATTCTGAGCAGTATATCTTTGCGGATTGTTTACCCTGGCATAACAGACATAGTCTAGACTCAGCCAAAGCAATACGATCCGGATCATCATATATCTGACCCAGGGCTAAAAAGAATTCATCCACTGAACGGAGGGGCCGTGCCCCCACCGGCTGCTAAAAAGGCCCACGACTGAGCGTTACCCTTGAGCAGCGATATAATGATCCCCACCCTCTGTTCCTCATCACCAGAGGAATGGGGAAGAAGGCGAAAATGGAGTTTGCAAGCCTTTCTAAAACGCACAACATTCTCACTACCCCCGGAGAACGTATCCGGGCGCGAGATCTTAGGCTCAGAACAAACTCCATGAACGCAAGCTGAACCGGTCACTTGAAACTGAGAAAGAGTCTTACGGAGATCTGCTACCTCCAATGAAAGACCCTGCAAGCGTTCAGTCAAAAGAGAAACCGGATCCATACTTTAGATGGTTTTGGCGGTTTATAATGTCACGGAAGGTGTACAGGAAACAAGACAACACAAAATGAATATACGACTCACTGGATCCAAAACTAAGGAACAAAAAGGGAGACCCCTGCATCAGACCTGGCACTCTCCCTGACTGCTCAGCCTATGCAAAAATCCCAATGGTAGATGATCGCATATCCTCGTACCTCGACCGTATAACACCTGAACACCCTATAATAGTGAGGGGACACGACCACCGGCTCCCTACACTAGATACGGAGGCAGTCAGGGTCACCTGGGATCCAGCAAACAGAAAATCACAAATGAATGCACAACACTTATCTTGTAGAAGACTGGGAAATACATAGTAACATAGTATATAAGGCCGAAAAAAGACATTTGTCCATCCAGTTCGGCCTGTTATCCTGCAAGTTGATCCAGAGGAAGGCAAAAAAAAAAACCCTGTGAGGTAGAAGACAATTTTCTCCACTTTAGGGGAATATAAACTTCCTTCCCGACTCCAATCAGGCAATCAGAATAACTCCCTGGATCAACAACCCCTCTCTAGTAGCTATAGCCTGTAATATTATTAAGCTCCAGAAATACGTCCAGGCCCTTCTTGAATTCCTTTATTGTACTCACCATCACCACCTCCTCAGGCAGAGAATTCCATAGTCTCACTGCTCTTACCGTAAAGAATCCTTTTCTATGTTTGTGTACAAACCTTCTTTCCTCCAGACGCAGAGGATGTCCCCTCGTCACAGTCACAGTCCTGGGGATAAATAGCTGAAGGGATAGATCTCTGTACTGACCCCTGATATATTTATACATATTAATTAGATCTCCCCTCAGTCCCCTCAGTGAATAACCCTAATTTTGATAATCTTTCAGGGTACTGTAGTTGCCCCATTCCAGTTATTACTTTAGATGCCCTCCTCTGGACCTTCTCCAGCTAAATAGGATCAGTATGCACACACACTCCAAGAAGAACTATAAACCGCACACTAATGCACTATGGGGAGGAATTTAAAGGGATGCAATCAGTACAACTACATGACAGCTGAGAGAGGCTAATGAGATGAGGAACTGAAAGCAAAACAAAGGAAGCTCAAGGAGTAGGTTCTGAAAGGCATCTGTCAGAGCTTCTCAGATGTCTGGTGGTGACAGTTACATTCTCGGGTAAAGTTCACCAATTTTTGGCTGTGATATACCCCTGCTATACCTAGTAGACAGGTAAACAAATTTCACAAGTTACATTCTTGGGTGACATTTGACAATTTTTTGCCGTGATTAAACCCCTTCTCTGCATAGGTGATAGGGACATAAATTTTAAAAAATCATCTGTTACCTTGTCAGGTGACATTTTACCAATTTTGCCGTATACAAACCCCTGCTCTGCATAGGTGACAGGCAATTAAATTTCAATTTTTTTTCTTTAATTGATGCGCGCCCCCTCCTATCATTCAATGCTTAAACTTTGTCCCACTTTTCCGCTCGATCATATTTAATTTTTAAAAAATGAACCTCCCTTGGATGTGGTCTCTTTCTCACGCTCCCTCTCCGGCGTGGAACCCTGATTCGTCGATAACCGTGATCAACATGGTAGGCTCAGAAAAGAACATCGAAAGTTGATAGAGAAGATATCCAAATGGATCGTGGACGTCACAGGGATGTGTGATCAGGCAGAAGTTATCTAGAGTCAACAAAGCGACAGCCTCTCCTGTCTAACGTTTCCAAATCCTAAATACCCTAGTGACATTCCCTATAATTTTTTATTAATCATTCCAATAACAGGGCATCTTAAGAGTCCTGTATTGTTATTTATCGTCATAACCTCTCCAAGTCAGAAGTGGGTAATTGCCGCGCGTCCCCTCCTTTCCTTCGATTCTTCCATTTTAATAACTTATCCCACATTTCTGTTCGATCACAATTAAATTTCATCCATTGATTTCCCTTGGATGTGGTCTCTCTTTCTCATGCTCCCTCTCCAGCGTGGAACCCATATTCAAAGCTAACCGTGATCAACATGGTAGTCGCAGAAAAGGAAATCAAATGTTGATAGAGCAGATATCTAATTGGATCGTGAACATCACAGGGACATGCAACATGGTGGGGCAGTATGTGTGCACACGCCTACACGAACTGACTGATGGGTCTGCCCCCTACAACTTCTGGGTCTCCAAATTGGGCACATGACCTGAGCTTGCCCTTTACGCCTTGTAGGTACTGGCCTGCCCTGCAGCCTGTGTATTGTCTGAACGTGTGTTTAGCACGACTGGAGCGTGTTATCACATGTTATATTTCCCAATGTTTTGAGGTGTACCCTAATTTAGAAAAATAAAAATACATTTAAAACCAAAAAGCAGTGTAGGCTACCTCCTCCACTGCTGCTTCCAGCTACACTGCCACATCCACTGCCTCCTCAACCTCCTACTCCATATGGACCTCGTCCTCCTAGATCAAGATTATTATTTTTACATATTTTATGTTATTTAAAGTCATTTTCCTATCCACATTTGTTTGCAGAGCAGTTTCCATGCTCTTAACCACATTTTTCTCGAAATTTGCAGCCCTCTAGCCCTTTCCATGACATTTTTAGAGCCATTTTAGTGCTCAAAAGTTCCAGAACTTGAACTTTTTTGTGACGTCCGGCCGAACCCGTCGAACCTGAAAATCCAGGTGTCCGCTCAACTCTACCAGCTGAGCCCATGAGACCCCAGTATTATAACTTGCTTAATCTCTTGCAAAAGTGGCTACAGCCTGACATGCTGAGCTATGCCGGACCGTCTGGTGGCTGATATGTTCTGGAGGGCTTTACCACCCCCTCTTCAGCATTGGATCGGCCAGGTCTCTCCAGGTAATGCTCTTGAGATGGTCGACCTGGTGGAGCGCTATGAGGCTACCCGGAATCTACAGGGGGGCTCTTTAGGAAGGGGGGTAGTCAAAACCTGTAACTCCACCCCAGACCCAGCGATTTGAGGCCACCTGGGATGTGCCCCCTGTGGATCCAGCTCCGATAGTCTGCTGGCATTGACAGGAGCCTGGCCACGTACGAGCTGTCTGTCCATATCAGGTGGAACCTATGGACACGAACTATTGCTTCCGCCAGTCGGTATATGCAGGTGGAGGTGGGAGACACTCCAGCAGAGGCTCTGTTGGACTTTGTTGGAGTCTGGTGACCCTGGTACGGACCACTGAGTATACTGGCTGGAAAGTTGGGGTCATTTGTATTTATGGTGACTTAAAAGACTACCCTACTGCTATGGTGTCTCTATCCACGGTTGCCGGCAGGTGGACTCATGAGCTGGCTGTCGCCACCAATCTACACTATGAGCTTATAATAGGGAGAGACTTCCCGGGCTTTCCGGCACTGTGGCCTACTACGAGAGTGACTGATACCCATGTGACAGGGGTAACCCTAGCAGAGTGGCCCGGCTCAGGGGGGAGACCAGAACGCTGGGAACTTGAGTCTGAAGGGCCAGCGTTAGGGGTGACCGCCACTTCGGTGGAAGAGGGGGAGACAACCCTGCTTAGTGTAATTGTGGGAGAAGGAAGGACTTGCCGCTGGGTCCTGAGCTGACAGACCTCAATGTCTTCGGGGATAATTTTGGTACCGCCCAACACCGGGACGCAACCCTATCCCAAGCCTGGGAAAATGTGTTAATAGTAGATGGTGAACCACAACAACCAGGGGCAGAGCCCGTTTTGTGGTTCATCAGGAGATGTTGTAGTACCGGGTAAACCAGCTGCAAGGTGAATCCATTGAACAGTTGGTGGTGCCGCAGGCTTATCGCAAACTTGTGTTAGAGTTAGCACACCAACATGGGGATCATCTGGGAATGCAGAAGACTCAGCACCAGATACTACAAAGGTTTTACTGGCCCAGTGTGTTTAGGGAGGTGGAAGAATTCAGTAAATCTTGCCTGACCTGCCAGGCAACTAGCCCCCAACCCCTTTTTCGCAGTCCCTTGGTACCTCCCCCGATCATCGAGGTGCCGTTTGAGCGAATCGCTATGGTTCTCGTAGGCCCAGTACCGAAGTCTGCTAGAGGACACTAACAAATCTTGGTTGTCCTGGATTACCCCACTCGGTACCCGGAGGCGGTGCCACTGTGACATACATCAGCGAAGCTTATAGCTAAGGAGCTAATGGAGATTTTCTCCCAAGTGGGGCTACTTAAAGGGGTTCTGACTGACCAGGGGACCCCTTTTAAGTCCAAGGTCATGACGGAACTCTGTAAGTTGCTACATATCAGACAGTTATGGACGTTCTGGTAAAAAGGTTTAACAAAACTCTAAAAACTATATTAGAAAGACTGGTGTCTAAAGATGGGAAGGATTGGGACCACCTTCGGCCCTATCTAATGTTCGCAGTGAGAGGCACCCCAGGCTTCTACTGGGTTCTCGCACTTCAAATTGCTTTATGGCAGACATCCTCGTGGTCTGTTGGACGTGGCCAAAGAGACGTTGGAACAGCAACCCACTCCGCATAAAAGTGTCCTGGAGTATGCTGTCTAGATGCCACAGTGGATAGAGACCGTTTTACCTCTTGTCAGGGAGCATATGGAGGCCGTTCGGCGAGCCCAGAGTCGGATCTATAATCGGCAGGCTCGGGTCCGGATCTTTAAACCTGGTGACCGGGTTTTGGTTCTGGTACTGACAGTAAGTTCCTGTCTAGATGGCAGGGGCCCTACCAGGTACTCGAGAAATTTGAAGAGGTAAATTACAATGTACACTAGCCAGGGCGGCGGACGCCAGAGCAGGTTCACCATGTTAATTTACTTACACCTTGGAAACATAGGGAGACCTGTACTGAAGACAGCCCGCGGCCAGGTTTTCTAGGGGAAGAGGTTCCGGCTCATATGTCTGATGCAAGGGAGGTGATTGCCACAGTGAAAATTGCTGACAGCCTCTCCTCTAAACAGGCTCAGGAGACAAGGGAGTTCAGTAGTCGGAACACGGATGTGTTCTCGGACCTCCCTGGATGCACTGCCGCAATCCAACATGACATTGTCACTGAACCTCAGGCAAAAGTCTGGTTAAAGCCATACCGGGTACCCGAGGCTCGGAGACAAGCCATCTCGTAGGAAGTGCAGCTCATGCTGCAGCTCGACGTCATCGAGGAGTCTAAAAGCGAGTGGGCCAGTCCTATAGTCTTAATACCCAAGCCCATCCGTTACGGTTTTGTAACGATTTTCGTAAGCTGAACGAAATATCTAAATTCGATGCATATCCCATGCATTGGGTGTATGAGCTTATTGAAAGGTTAGGCCAAGCCCGGTATCCATCAAGTACCCTTGATGGAAGCTGCCAAAGTGAAAACTACCTTCATTACACCAGAGGGGCTGTACCAATATAAGGTGTTACCCTTCGGTCTGCATGGCGTCCCTGCCACTTTTCAACGTCTAATGGACATTGTGCTTCGTCCACATCAGCAATACACCTCAGATTATCTGGATGATATTGTCATTCACCGCACCACCTGCCCAAAGTACAGGCTGTAGTGGACTCCCTTAGAAAGGCTGGTCTTACAGCTAAACCCCAAAAAATGTGCGATAGGGTTAGAGGAGACCAAATACCTAGGGTATGTCATTGGGAACGGAATCATCAAACCCCAAGTAAACAAAATAGAGGCATTGACCCCGACCTGTCGCCTCTCGGCAAGTAAAGTCATTCTTGGGAATGGTGAGCTATTATATGAGGTTCCTTCCGCATTTTGCCACTTTAGCAGCTCCATTGACAGAGCTCTTAAAAGGATGGAAGTCCGTGATGATCCACTGGAATGACCAGGCGGAAGAGGCTTTCTCCGCTTTGAAGTCGGCCCTGTGTGGGTCCCTGGTTTTGGTGACTCCCAACTTCAAAAGGGAGTTTATAGTACAGGCCGATGCCTCCGAAGTAGGCCTTGGTGCTGTACTGTCTCAGGGGACAACGGGAAGGAGCATTCTGTTGTCTTCCTCAGCCGTAAGCTCACTCCAGCCGAGACCCGGTACAGTATAAAGGAGACAGTCCCTGGCCATCAAGTGGGCACTCAAGTCTCTCCGCTATTATTATGTATTGGGGAGAAAGTTCCATCTAGTGACCAACCACTTCCCTCTCAAATGGATAAGCCAGGCCAAAGAGAGGAATGCTCGGGTCACCAGATGTTTCTTGTCCTTGCAAAACTTAAAATTTACAGTAGAACACGTATGTGACATAGCAAGGGGTTTTGTTTGGGAATGCAGGCATTTTCCTCCCAGCATGGGCGGCTGGGCTGATTTCCAGCCAGGTGAGATCAAATACTGGACCAGAGTTTAAGTGCCAGTCCAGGTTTTGGCAGCACCTGGCTGTCCTTTAAATAGGCAGCTGGGCTCAGAATCTAAGTCCCTGTATTGGGATCTAAAGCATGGTGCCGTGCTAGAGGGCTGAGAGCCGCATGCGGGGAAACAGGCCCCCTAAAGCCTGTTGTGGACGCTGAAAGAACCTGCTAATAAGGGGACTGTTTTTGTGCTTTGGACTTTCCTTTGTGTGAACAAACACTAAGGCCTCATGCACACTGCCGTGTTTCACGGCCGTATGCGGGCCGTGGAACCGCGGCCTGGATCCCTCCTGAGAGCAGGAGCGCACGGCGTCACTGGTTGCTATGACGCCGTGCGCTCCCTGCTGCCGGCACAGTACAGTAATACACTGGTACGATCTATACCAGTGTATTACTGTACTGTGCCGGCAGCAGGGGGCGCACGGCGTCATAGCAACCAGTGACGCCGTGCGCTCCTGCTCTCAGGAGGGATCCAGGCCGCGGTTCCACGGCCCGCATACGGCCGTGAAACACGGCAGTGTGCATGAGGCCTAAGACTGTCAATTTTACTTTGTTTTATTTCTCCTGTGTGAATAAACACTGAAGTTTTGTTTTACAAACTTTCTTTTGCCTCTGTTCTGTGTCCGCTTACCCTGCCTACCAGAGCAAATCCTCACTAACTCTATATATATATGTTCTATAGTATTTTTTTTAACTTAAAACTGTTTTATTACGTAAAAAAAATAGTCATTGGTATTGTCATGTTGTCGCGACCATAACTTAATTAGACCTCACACTCCTATTTCAATGGAAAAATAGCAGCAAGGCCTCATGCACACCACTGTATCATGTTTTGCAGATCTGCAAAACACAGATACCAACCATGAGTGTTCTGCATTTTGAGGAACAGAATGTCTCGTCCTATGATAGAAATGCCTATCATAGGGCAACGGATGTGGACAACACACACAAAACAGTGCTGTCCACATCTTTCGCGGCCCTACTGAAGTAAATGGGTCCACATCCAAGCCGCAAAAAAATAACTAAATAAAAATGCAGCGTGGATGCGGACTAAAACAGCGGTCGTGTGCTTGAGGCCTAATATGGCATCAATGTAATCGAGCTGGCCAGCAGAATAAAGTTAAAGAGGTTTCTGGTTTCCTGTATTAATGACCTATCCTCAGGATAGGTCATCAATATCAGGTCGAAAGAGGCCCGACTCCCAGCATCCCCACCAATCAGCTGTTTTAAGAGAAGGCAATGCTCATGTGAGTGCTGCCTCCTCTTCAATGTTTACCTGTTCACTATTGACATTGCAGAGGCGAGCAGTGTAATTACAGCTACGCCATCCCATTCACTTGAGTTGAATACAACTACTGATCCTTCCCATTCAAATGAATGGATGGAGGAGCGGTACTTGTCTGAAAGACAATCCAGAGCCACTGCAAACACTGCATTCTTTTAGTCCTGGGGTCAGGACTACACTGGTCGGTATTGTGTGAATGCAGTACTCTTAAATGTATCATTTACTTGTATGCACTCTGCACTTTACCATTATTCTGGCATATGGGCATACTTCCTAAGAATTAGATTGACTTTAGGAAAGATTCAGATGTTGTGTAAGGAATTTAAATCTTTGAACGCTGTGTCTATCTAGGAGTTGCATGTGCTGATAAATGACATTGAATGTGAGCCCTACTCCTTTCTTTTTTCTGTGTATCTTAGCTGCTAATATTGGATTTTAAACACTGTTATGTATTTGAACAATAAAATTACTTATTTTGTATGATATATTTAGCTGTGTGTTCTTAGGTTGGGGTGATAATTTGGATCCGTTACTCAAAGCAATTGACTCATTAGGAGCCAGTGTGTTTCTTGGTGTGATTGTATCAAAGTGTCATATCTTGTCCCATGAAAAGATATTCTAAAATATTTTCAAAAATGTGAGAGGTGTACTCACTTTTGTGAGATACTGTAATAGGCACACTGTAATACTGAAATTACTGTAGATGTTGCAGTTTTTGTTGTAGTAAAAAAAATCTAATAAAAGCCACATTGCAAAAGCCATGTGCTTCTTTAACACAACTTTTGTGATGCGGTAATTTTTTACACTTCAGAATAATTTATTTAAAATGTTTAACCTGTACAAACTGCATAGGTAATTACTGCACTGAAAAAACAGAGCAATCGCATATGGATTTTATGATGTGTTTTTTATTGCACTGTTTTTACCACAGCAAAAACCACAATGTTTAAATCCCCCCCAAAAAGCTGCTGAATATTGAATACCTGCCTTAGAAAGGACTATTACATTAATAATTAACAAATCGTGTATTCTAGTGCAAAATCATTCACAATTTGTATTGTATTACTTTATCAGATCGATGTTCTTTAGAATAAAAAAAAGAGTAAATAAAAAGATTTAAATATGCAGCAGAGTTAAAAGTCACAGTCATAACGCATTAACTAGATGTGATAACTCACCAAGTGTGACTGGTAACTCTGCTACATCTGTAGCTTAACTCTTTCATGACCAAAGGTCATTGATGCCCCAGTGTCCAGGTCAAAATTTACAAATCTGACATGCGTCACTTTATGTGGTAATAGCTTTGGAACACTTATTTATCCAAGCCATTCTGAGATTGTTTTCTCGTTACACATTGTACTTCATGACAGTCATAAATTTGAGTCAATATATTTCACCTTTATTTATGAAAAAATCCCAAATTTACCCAAAAATTTTAAATATTTGCAATTTTCAAAATTTCTATTTCTCTGCTTCTAAAACAGAAAGTGATACCTCATAAAATATTTATTACTTAACATTCCCCATATGTCACTTTATGTTGGCATCATTTTGGAAAGGTCATTTTATTTTTTTAGGACGTTACAAGGCTTAGAAGTTTAGAAGCAATTCTTAAAATTTTTAAGAAAATTTCCAAAACCCACTTTTTAAGGACCAGTTCAGGTCTGAAGTCACTTTGTGGTGCTTACATAGTGGAAACCCCCATAAATGACCCCATTGTAGAAACTACACAAGTCAAGTTACTCAAAACTGATTTCACAAACTATGTTAACCCTTTAGGTGTTCCACAAGAATTAAAGGAAAATGGAGATGAAATTTCTAAATTTTCACTTTTTTGGCAGATTTTCCATTGAGGGTTAACAGCCAAACTAAAATTAATATTTATTACCCTGATTCTGCGGTTTACAGAAACACCCCACATGTGGTTGTAAACTGACGTAAGGGCACACGGCAGGGCGCAGAAGGAAAGGAGAGGCAGATTTTGCTGGACTGGTTTTTAGATGCAATGTCCCATTTAAAGCCCCCCTGATGCACCCTTACAGTAGAAACTCCCAAAAAGTGACCCCATTTTGGAAACTACAGGATAAAGTGCCAAACTACAGGATAAGTTGCCAATTTATTGGTACTATTTTGGGGTACATATGATTTTTAATTGCTCTATATTACATTTTTTTGTGAGGCAAGGTAACAAAAAAATGGCTGTTTTGGCACCGTTTTGTTATTTTTAATATTTTACAAGATTCATCTGACAGGTTAGATCATGTGCTAATTTTATAGAGCAGGTTGTTACGGACGCAGTGATATCAAATATGTCTACTTTGTTTGTTTGTTGCAGTTTTACATAATAAAGCATTTTTGAAAAGGAAATAACGTTTTTGTGTGTCCATTTTCTGAACGCCATATATTTTTTATTTTTCTGCCGATCGTCTTGTGCAGGGGCTTGATTTTTGCAGAAAGAGTTGAGGTTTTTATTGGTACCATTTTTGGGTACATATGACTTTTTGATCATTCATTATTACACTTTATGGGGCAAGGGTTTTGGAACAGTTTTTATTTATTTATTTATTTTTACAGCGTTCATCTGAGGGGTTAGGTCATGTGACATTTTTATAGAGCAGATTGTTACGGACGTGGTAATACCTAATATGTATACTTTTTCTTATTTATTTACGTTTTACACAATAATAGCCTTTCTGAAACCCCAAAAATTATGTTTTAGTCTGAGAGCCCTAGCGCGTCTATTTTTTGGGTGACTGTCTTAAATAGGGTATCATTTTTTACGGGATGAGGTGATTGCTTGATTGGTACTATTTTGGGGTGTATATGCCTTTTTGATCGCTTGGTGTTGCACTTTTTGTGATGTAAGGTGACAAAAATGTTTTATTTTTTTACAGGTTTTTTTTATGGTGTTTATTGGACAGGTCGACCATGTTAAATATTTATAGAGACGGTCGTTACGGATGCGGTGATACCTAATATGTGTGTTTTTTGTTTTGTTTTTTGCATTTTTTATAGAAAAAGGCGATTATTTTTTTTACTATACTTTGCAATGCTTTTGCATTGCAAAGTATAATACTACCAGATTTCCTGTAGATGGCAACACCGGAGGCCTTTGCAAAGCATCTGGTTGCCATGGCAACCATCGGGGGCTGCAATCGCAGCGTGGCAGCCCCGATGGTTGAGAGAGGGAGCCCACTCTATTAACCCCATGGATGGCGCTACCACGGCATCTAAGGGGTTACAGCAGAGTGTCAGCATAGAGCTGACACTCGCTGCTGATGGCGGCGACTCAGGAATGTAGCTGTGGGTATGGCCAGCATGGAGGGAACACAGATGGGGGCAGGATAAATGTATTGGGCGGGGAGGGGTCAGGGCACGATACATGGATGGGGGGGCGGGGACGAAACGCATCAGGGACAGGCAGAGGCAGGGCTCACGGTGGTGGTGGGGGGTTGGAGGCGCACTGGAAGGGGGCACAGATCGGGGGCACAAGGACTCAGAGCATTTTAGCACTGCCGCGATCCGATTGGTTAGTCTGCACAGACTAACCAATCGGATCGATTGCCGGCAAGGGACCACTCTGATTGGTCCCTTGCAGGCATTACTGGACTGTATGCTGTCCGTGACAGCAGCAAGGCAGGGGCAGAAGCTTTAATCCAAGCGCTTTGCAGCGCTTGGATTAAAGAGCTGGCTAGACGTTTATACACGTGGTAGCTGCACGGGGCATGTGCAAATATCACATATATATAAACGGATTGCAGATGTGAAGGGGTTAAAAAATGAATAATTAGCATGTGATCTTCACCACAATTGATTCTACATAATAAAAAATATAATATAAATAATAACCTTGGAAGGATACATCATTTTTGTCTTGAGCTTTAAATATGAAAATATAAAAACAGTGTACTTAAGGACTTACTTGGCTGTAGCTCTGAATAGTAGATCTGGATTGACTGCTGCGACTCTGGAGCTGCAATGCTGATGTTTCACCCAATGCAAGGGTCTGGTTGCTACGGTAGCTTGATGAATACTGAAAAGACCCTTCAGATTTAGAATTTAGCTGTAGAGCACTCTGGGAAAGGAGGCTGGGCCCTGAGTAGAGAAACAAAATTTGAAACAATCATTGAAATTGATTCATTGTGATTATCAGACCTATTAAGTGCACCAACCTACTGGGTCAGATGTGGGTCTCTTTCACATGAGTGATACGGTTTGTGTTGGGATCTGTTCATGGAAAAAACTCACGGTTTTGCACACAATTTCCGTCAGTTTTTTACTGCTATTTCATTCAGTGTTTGCGTTTTTCCATCCAGTTTCTATCTGGATTGCATGCAATTTTCGCGTGTGAAAAAAATAAAAAAAATAAATGAAAAATAACATTCTACATCTCTTGCAACCATTAGTATAAAATGCATTCCATTTTCACAGAAGCCCCATTCACTTGTTTGGAGTCAGGGCTGCATCAAAAACACACAATTATAGAACATGCAGTGATTTTTTTTTTATTTTTTTTTCATGAATGCAGAGATTATACGTGAAAAACTGAAATTGAAATGAATGGGTCAGGAATCGGTCTGGATGTTATGCATTTGCTACATGCATCGCATCAGGATGGAAAATCTTGCTCATTTGAAAGAGGCCTTACTAAACATGTAAATGGCATAAACAATAGGCTGTCTAGAAATGCAGATCTATAACAGTGGCTCAGGATGGACGATAAATGTGGTGCATGGCTAGACACTTGTCTAACTTTTTTCCAACTACTAGTTGGCTTACTTTGCAACAAAATTGTACACCAGAATTGTGGTGCATCTTAGGCCATGCCCCCTTGGCAGGCTAGGTGCAGTTGAAATTCTGTACAAACAAATTGTATACACTATTTATCTTGAAGCCATAAACTTTTTAGGATAGCCACTGCCAAATTCCCATACCAGATCTGAGTGAGCATATGGGAGCATAATGCAGTGGTTTTTTTGTTGGCTATATATCTACAGCTGGTATCATGCATGAGGTCTCACATATAAAAGTATTCCAAATGGGGGAAAAAAATATATATATATTTTGCGTTTAGCTTAAATGGAACAGTGAGGGCTAATGAACTATATCCTAGGTAAGCTTTACAGTCAATACTGTATATTTACTAAAGAGATCTGCGAGGTCTGATAATTATACCATAACTATAATGAGTTGTGCACCTGTGCGATCAACACATGACCAAGACTGATTTTTATCCAATGGCTTATAATACTGCAAACAGATGTGTTAAGGAGTTCTCTCATGACAAACACTTTTGTGGATAGGGGTTAAGTGTTGGATTGGTGGGGGTCCGACAGCTGAGGCCCCCACCGGTCACAAGAAAAATGGCCTTTATTGTTATAATGGCAGCCTGTGCATGCAGCTGTCCCGCTCTTCTGGGTGAGCATGGATACCGCGCCCTTCAGCCTTTTCCCCCTGTGACTTCTTCCTTGCAGCCTTCTGTCCCTTAGGGCACGTACGTGCACTCTTAAAGGACCACCATGCTCACACCCTAAGTTGCACCAACCAATGGTTGGTCACCTTTAGGTACTTAAAGGAAATGTATCACCAAAATTTTTATCTGCCAGTTAAAATCAGATTGTAGCATCTGTTTTAGTTTTTGATTGTACATGTTTTATTTAATTTCTGTGAATTATGGATCCTGTCTCACCTATACACAGAGATGATATCATTACAGGCAGGATTAAAATGAGTTAACTGCAGTAAAGTAATCTATACAGACCAAGAAGTGGCATCAATTACAGTTGCAAGAAAAAGTATGTGAACCCTTTGGAATTAAATGGATTTCTGCACAAATTGGTCATAAAATGTGATCTGATCTTCATCTAAGTCACAACAATAGACAATCACAGTCTGCTTAAACTAATAACACGCAAATAATTAAATGTTACCATGTTTTAATTTAACACACCATGTAAACATTCACAGTGCAGGTGGAAAAAGTATGTGAACCCCTAGATTAATGACCTCTCCAAGAGCAAATTGGAGTGAGGTGTCAGCCAACTGGAGTCCAATCAATGAGATGAGATGGGAGGTGTAGGTTACAGCTGCCCTGCCCTATAAAAAACACACACCAGTTCTGGGTTTGCTTTTCACAAGAAGCATTGCCTGATGTCAATGAGGCCTCGCACAAAAGAGCTTTCAGAAGACCTACGATTAAGAATTGTTGACTTGCATAAAGCTGGAAAGGGTTATAAGAGTATCTCCAAAAGCCTTGCTGTTCATCAGTCCACAGTAAGACAAATTGTCTAAAAATGGAGTAAGTTCAGCACTGACTGCAAGAGCACAGCGCAGACTGCTTAATGAGGTTAAGAAGAATCCTAGAGTGTCAGCTAAAAACGTACAAAAGTCTCTGGCATATGCTAACATGCCTGTTAGCGAATCTACGATACGTAAAACACTAAACAAGAATGGATTTCATGGGAGGATACCACAGTGGAAGCCACTGCTGTCCAGAAAAAACATTGCTGCACGTTTACAGTTTGCACAAGAGCACCTAGATGTTCCACAGCAGTACTGGCAAAATATTCTGTGGACAGATAAAACCAAAGTTGAATTGTTTTGAAGAAACACACAACACTATGTGTTGAGAAAAAGAGGCACAGCACACCAACATCAAAACCTCATCCCAACTGTAAAATATGGTGGTGGGGGCATCATGGTTTGGGGCTGCTTTGCTGCGTCACGGCCCGGACGGATTGCTATCATCAAAGGAAAAGTGAATTCAAAGTTTATCAAGACATTTTGCAGGAGAACTTAAGGCCATCTGTCCACCATCTGACGCTCAACAGAAGATGGGTGTTGCAAGAGGACAACGACCCAAGGCATAGAAGTAAATCAACAACAGTATGGCTTAAACAAAAGAAAATACACGTTCTGGAGTGGCCCAGTCCGAGTCCTGACCTCAACCCGATTGAGATGCTGTGGCATGACCTCAAGAAAGTGATTCACATCAGACATCCCAAGAATATTGCTGAACTGAAACAGTTATGTAAAGAGGAATAGTCAAGAATTACCCCTGACCGTTGTGCACGTCTGATCTGCAACTACAGGAAACGTTTGGTTGAAGTTATTGCTGCTAAAAGAGGTTCAACCAGTTATTGAATCTGAGGGTTCACATACTTTTTCCACCTGCACTGTGAATGTTTACATGGTGTGTTCAATAAAAACATGGTAACATTTAATTATTTGTGTGTTATTAGTTTAAGCAGACTGTGATTGTCTATTGTTGTGACTTAGATGAAGATCAGATCACATTTAATGACCAATTTGTGCAGAAATCCATATCATTCCAAAGGGTTCACATACTTTTTCTTGCAACTGTATATTAGACATAGTGGCCAGTGCAAAAACTGCAGGATTTTTTGTTTTAGTGTAAATATAAATAGTGGCATGGAAAATTTAAAATAACATCAAAATTATTTAAAAATATGTGAAACATAAAAAGTGATTTAAAACAGCAGGTCATTTTCTGATGATATATCCCCTTTAAGGCAAGGGTGCCTGAGCAATACATTGTCTAGCTTGCTAGTTCCCTGCAAAGGTGTACTGTATTTGTTTGTCTGCCCATGTGCCGACTTCTGCCCATTTCCTGGATTCTGGCTCTCCCCTGCCTGACCTAACCTCAGACGGTTTATCAGATTGGTTGTATTATTCCTGCCAAATCCTTGGTCTGTCACTGACCCTGGTTTTACTAGGCTAGGATTGTATCAGTATACGTTCTAGGAGATTACTTGGTTCATGCCTAAATAGCATTGCAGGAGAGACCTCTCTGCAGTGATTTGGCCCTGGTGCACCCTGCTTATGGCACTGATAATTCTAACCCTGATGCAGAATTCTGTCTGCACTGGGGATAGCACTTAGTGCCAGATGATCAGCAGAGCACTGCAGGAGAGACCTCTCTGCAGTGCCGCGAACCAGATTCAAGGCGGAAGCAAAAAAAAAACAGTCGGCCCAATGTGGGTCTTACTGCTTCCCCACACGCTCAACGCGTTTCTGTAGTGGGTATAACCTTGTCATCAGGAGCTTAGGTAAGAAATTGGTGGACTGTGTCAGCCGCAAATGATGGTGTGCGTTCGGTTAGTAATCGGCACTGTGGCGATTACTATATATTGTAAATCAGCCACTCCCTGTCTTACCTCCTCAATAGCCAGTGCTGTCTACATGATCTGTCTTGCATCTCCCGGCAGCTGTTTAATTACTCAGCGCACCAGGGAAACTGTAAAATTATTCTAAATTATTTAAATTTGACATATGTGGTATGTAAAATAATTTAAGCTATTGTAAGAGATAAGCTGCTAAAGTATACTGTATGGCTGTTAATATAATGATAACCAGCATGGATTCATGCAAAAAAGGTCATGTCTAACAAACATGCTTGGTTTCTATGAGGAGGCACGTGTAATTCTGGATGTACAGATCTGGCTGTGTCATTTGACCAACTCTCTGATCTCCAACTGACACAGGACAGGAAGTCAGTTACTTCTCTATTCATTCCTACGAGACTGACATTGAGGCTCCCATAGAAATACATAGAGATACTGGCTTCCTGTCCACACATAAGATGCTGTGTTATTTGGAGAGTCAGAGTGTTAGTCATATGACATAGCTGAGAATCAGAAGGGAGGTTATAACTCAGAAATACAATCAGTGGTAAGAAAATTACCTTCAGTACAGTTAACATCATGCATCTTTATAACAGGTCATAGAATAAAAAAAATTGTTACGGTGCTTCTTTAATGTATGCAGTGATACACTTACTGTGGCGTAGGTGCATTATTTTAAATTTATTAAGTGTTCTTGCATGGAAAGACTACTTACTATTATCTCACATATATATTCTTATTATAGCCAAATTTACCACCCCAACTCCTCTCACAGTTTTCATACTACATAGACAGCAATATACAGAAACGTGCGGATTGTTTCCGATTGGTGTGCTATTACTTTGTGGAACGTTTCGCCGAATGGTTCACAAAATATCGGCATTTTTGTGGTGAAATTGGTCCCATAGGAATGAATGGCGGTATGTTAAAAACTAGAGTGGGAACTAATAAAAGCTAGAGTAAGGGCTGAAAAATCAGGACATGATTTCTAAACTGCCACCACTCCCTCATTTTTAGGCCCACCTACACAAATCTTGTATCAAAACGTTCAGCTATCCCTGATGCCACTAAAAATGTCCACAGCTAAGGCTACTTTCACAGGTCCGCTTGTGAGATCTGTTTCAGGGCTCTCACAAGCGGCCCAAAACGGATCAGTTTAGCCCCAATGCATTCTGAATGGATAAGAATCCCTTCAGAATGCATCAGTTTGCCTCCGTTCAGCCTCCATTCCGCTCTGGAGGCGGACACCAAAATACTGCTTGCACCGTTTGCATTATCATGAACAAATGGTGAACGCATTGCACCCGCACTGAATCCTGACCCATTCATTTCTATGGGGCTGTGCACATGAGCAGTGATTTTCACGCATCACTTGTGCGTTGAGTGAAAAATCGCAGCATGCTCTATATTGTGCGATTTTCACGCGACGCAGACCCCATAGAAGTGAATGAGGTGCGTGAAAATCGCATAGCATCCGCAAGCAAGTGCGGATGCGGTGCGATTTTCACGCATGGTTGCTAGGTGACAGTCTATTCACTGTATTATTTTCCCTTATAACATGGTTATAAGGGAAAATAATAGCATTCTGAATACAGAATGCATAGTATAATAGGGCTGGAGGGGTTAAAAAAATATAAAAAAAGTTAACTCACCTTCTCCTCTTGATCGCGTAGTTCCCGGTCTCTTTACTTCTTGAATGATGAGCTGTGGGCTAAAGGACCTGTGGTGACGTCAGATCACATGCTCCATCACCATGCCTTGACATTCTTGACCCCAGGGAGAAAAGTGACAATGAAATTAAATCTGGTAAAAAAACAAAGACCATCTGGCCTGCCTTGGGTTCAAACATTTAGCCGACTCCAGGTAGGCCAGATTTTTATGATCGGTAAATACAGTAATGGGATGAATCACTCCCTCTAACCAATGACCACATTCCTCAAAGGCCAACTTAATTGCCAGCAGCCAACATCATAATTTATCTCGGCAGAAAATAGTTTTTTCGAAAAAGCACAAGGGCGCCAATTGCCAGGAGAAGGACCCTGCGACTGAACTGCACCAACTCTCACTTCTGATGCGTCCACCTCAACAATAAATGGCTGAGACACATCAGGCTGCACCAAAATGGGAGCAGAATAAAAACATTTCTTTATAGTGGAAAAAGCATGTAACGCCTCTTCCTACCAGACAGAGAAATCCACCTTTCTTAGTCATGTCAGTCAGAGGTTTGACAACAGTGGAATAATTGAAGATACATTTTCTGTAGTAATTGGTAAACCCCAAAAACCTCATAAGCGCTTTCTGATTCTCGGGCAGATCCCATTACAAGATCGCACTGACTTTTTCGGGATCCATGCGAAAGCCCAAAGCGGAAAGCAGGTAACCCAGAAAAGGAATCTCTTAAACAGAAAACACACATTTTTCAATCTTGGCATATAACTTATTCTCCCGGAGGATCAGCAAGACTTATCTGAAATGATCCTGATGACTCTCCATGTCGGGCGAATAAATCAATATGTCATACAGGTATACGACGACAAACCTTCCCACCAAATGATGAAAAATGTCATTGATGAAATATTGAAATACTGCCGGGGCATTGGTCAAACCAAAAGGCATGACCAACTTTTCAAAATGACCCTCTGGGGTATTAAACGCAGTCTTCCATTCATCCCCTTCTTTGATCCTGACCAGATTATATGCCCCTCTTAGTTATAATTTAGAAAACACCTTAGCTCCAACAATCTGGTTGAACAAATCTGGGATCAGGGGAAGGGGATAAGGATCACGGATAGTGATGCGATTCAATTCTCAGAAATCTAGACAAGGTCTCAATGTCCCATCTTTTTTCTTTACAAAAAAGAACCCTGCCGCCATAGGCGACTTAGATGGTCTGTTGTTTCCCTTTGCCAAACTCTCAGTAATATACTTCCACATAGAAACTCTTTCGGGTTCAGACAGGTTATACAACCGAGACTTTGGCAACTTCGCTCCGGGAATCAGATTGACAGGGCAATCATATTCTCTATGAGGGGGTAACTCCTGATCCACACCCTCAGCAAACATATCAGAGAAATCAGAGAGAAATGGGGGCAACATCTTAGTAGATATCCCAGCAAGAGATGTGACGAGACAGTTGTCCATACAGTAATCACTCCAGCCCTTGATCTGTCTCACTTGCCAATCAATGACAGGATTATGTTTGGACAACCATGGCATCCCTAGAACCAGAGG
Organism: Bufo gargarizans; assembly: GCF_014858855.1. Classification (NCBI taxonomy): domain Eukaryota; kingdom Metazoa; phylum Chordata; class Amphibia; order Anura; family Bufonidae; genus Bufo; species Bufo gargarizans. The sequence goes on from NC_058084.1 coordinate 235,270,626, forward strand.
GGCCGGCAGACCCTTCATTATAAAACAAGAAATACCCTCAACATGAGAATCCCCCACCTTTAAATGGATATCCTGCACCATGTGAGTCAAAGATTTTAGAGAAAGTGGGGCAGAATCAATAGCAAACACTGAGATCCTTGTCCAGTGAATTAGATTTAAAACCATGCATCAGCACAAACTGGTCATCCACAAGGTTAACCCCCGCCCAAAAATACCTCCACATCAATATTCTTGGAATCTAGCGCAACCCTGGCAGGCAAGAGAAAACTGGTACTACCGGTAAAAGACAAGAGCATGTTTCTCAGATTCCCCAACTACTCTGCCAAGAGATAGAGAACAAAAATTATTGGTAACTCCTTTTTTTTTATTCTCGCCTTGATATTTTACATAGGGACAAACATTAACAAAATGACCCTCTTTACCACAAAAAAACAGAGTCTCTTTCTAGCCCTGAAGTTCTTATCAGCAGGGTCGGGAGAGACCTGTCCCAATTGCATAGGTTCATCTCCAAACATGGGTTCAGGTGTCTCAGTACCCCGAGTGTCAGAGGTGACCGACCCCCCCTTCAGGTAATACGTCCCGAGCGAACAGAGTTTTGCACCTTTCCCTCAGATGTCTATCAATTCGCACCGCAAGAGACATGGCAGCTTCTAATGCAACAGGATTTTCAAGGAGTGCTAGGGCATCTTTTAGTCTCTCAGAAAGCCCCTGACAGAACTGACTCCGGAGGGCAGGGTCATTCCACTCAGAATCAGTTGCCCTTCTCCGGAATTCAGGGCAGCAGACCGATTTCCCTGATGCAAGCCGCACAACATAAATTCAGCCAGAGAAACTAGGATCTGGATCGTCATAAATAAATCCCAGGGCTCTGAAAAAAGTATCCACCGACTGGAGGGATTGGAATCCGGTCGGCAAAGAAAAGGCCCAGGATTGAGAGTCACCTTTCAATAAAGAAATAATGATCCCCACCTTTTTACTTTCGTCACCAGAGGAGTGAGGGCGTAAGCGAAAATAAACGCTTACATTTACATGACTCTCTGAACGAAACAAAAATGTCACTTCCTCCGGCAAATAGGTCCGGGAGGGTGATCTTAGGTTCAGAGCAGGTCTGGACTCCACTGGCGGAGACAGACGCCTGATACCTTGCAACAGTTTCACGAAGGTCTGCTACCTCCAGCGACAACCCCTGCATGCGAACCTCCAGTGCAGAGACAGGATCCATGACAACACAGAGTAGTGGAAACAGTAACGGTATTTGGCAGATAATAATGTCACGGGTAGTACGGGAAGGAAAAACAACCAAAGGGAACAACAACAAAACAACTACAGACTAGGCCCCAAGGCTAGGGAATAAAGAGGTCACCTCCTAGCAAACCCCTGACTCTCCCTAAGCTGCTAACCACATGTGCAAGTCTCAAAGGTAGAAATATACATGCACTGCACCAAACCATCAGCTTAGGGAACAGTGAAAGAGGCGACCAGCTCCTTCCAATCTGAAGGAGCCAGTGTCTCCCTGAGGCCTAGTCAGGACAGACACAACAAGAAAAGGGAAAGGCCTTAGCTTGAGAAGCAACTGGAACAGGAGAATCACCACACAAGCAGAGCAATCCTCAGAAGAACTATTAGCCGCAGGGAAACCAGTAAAAGGCGAAACATATAAAGGGGCCACCTGACTGATAATGAGCAACACCTGCGAAGGGGTGGAAACCTGTCAGCAACAATGAAAACAATAGAGATCTGTCAGATCGACTCCTGAGTCTTCCGCCTATCTGAACTTTTAAGATCTCTCCCAGAGCCGGCGGTGACACAGAGGCATCGGAGTAGCAGCTAGACAGATAGATCAGCCTGGCTGCTGCGTTCAGGATAGATTGGAGAGGGAAGAGTCTGGTGAGGGGGAGGCCAATAGTTTTTTTTTGCAAATTTCATGTGGGCGCTAAAGTGTCACCATCTTTAGCGAATATTTTTATGAGTTGTTGTGAAAGCAAATATTTGGTGACACTAACACCTTTGCATGGTGGCTGCTCTGATATGGCTGCTACATCGACGAACTGCTGTTCATATGGTGTGGCGAAGTGGTGGCCATACCGGAGTTCATCCATTTTCTGAACAGTAACACCCTCAATCTTAGTTTTTACTCATTACCATCATCAGGAACATATTACTTTTTTTGGATTTAAAGTTACAAATAGACTGGATGACCCGAAAGATTATTAGTGCAACCCACAGGAAAAGCACGGCATGCAACACCATACTGCACACAGATTCCTGTCACTCATTCAGAACTATCAAGTCAGTTCCAGTTGGTGAATTTTTTTTTATTATATACATTTGTCTTTATTTCGATTTTTGTAAAATCATATACATTTATACCCAAAACACTTCAAATCGACAATATAAAAGCCCATGTTACAAATTGGTAAATATTATAGTGACCTTTTTTCTCCTTTCTGTTTTATCCCAAATACCCACCACCCTTAGGGAGAGGGAAGAGAAGAAGAAAAAAAACAAAAAAACAAAAAACAAAAACACTTTCAGCCCTAATATAACAATTTTTTCCATATTTCATCAAATTTTCCCGAATAATTTGATATAGCACTCAGGGACGCGCTCCATTTTAATCAAATTGATGACGGCTTCTCGCCACTGTCCCACTGTCGACGGAGTCTAGCTTGAAATAGTACTTTACTCAAAACCAATCGTGTCTCTCTCTTTAACTTCAGATGTTCAATTGCCCCTAATATACAGACTACTGGATCTTCAGATATTTGAACCTTCAAAAGTACCAATACTGTCTCTGCTATTTCTGTCCAATATCTAAACAGTCTAGGGCATCTCCAAAAACAGTGTATTAAATCAGCTTTCTCTTCTCTACATTTTGGGCACTTATCTGTAGCTCTCACACCCATTCTCTTTAACATCCAAGGGGATCGATGTAATCTATGCACTATAAAAAACTGTTGGTGAATTTACTTGAGCCAAAAGCAAATATTCCACAGATTGTTTCAAACAATAGTCTGTTCGCATTAGGAGGAGACTGAGTGACCTCAGTTATCCCTCATGGTTGCTAAATAGAGCAGAGAACATAATGAGGTAAAAAAAACAGAATGGATTTGTTATATTCCAACAGATTAGTCACTGTACAGGATGGTAAAAATGTCTCAAGCCCATACAGCTGTGAATTTAAGGCAATCAGTGGTACTGTGAATAAATATTTATTGGTGCTAAACACTGATCCCATGTCCTCAGAAGTTATCAAAGGTGGCTGTAACAGATCTCCTGGCACCCCGACCGGGTACCTCCGTCGATAGATGCTCCTAGTGCTTCCCGAGGACTCAAAGCACTCCACTTGAGGCCTCAAACAACAGGCCAGGGCCATCATAATCCCCACCCTCAGGTCTGTCGTGCTCAGCCATCCAGGGGGAGTGCCGAATCATATCCAACCAGAGTGCCTGGTAGGCGTTGTTTAGCCAACGCTCCTTCCATACCAGGCTCTCCAGTTCTGTCACCCACTTATCCAGGGGCTTCTCTCCCAGAAGGGGCATTCGCAGGGCCACTCGCATCCGCAACTGCTGCTCCTCACTGAGGAGACCCTCACCTCGCCGCCGCTGGACATTTTTCAGGGCATCATACCAGATTTCCTTTCTGTCTGCATCCCTGTAGTCCGCGGCTGCCTCCTCCTCCTCGTCATGGAACGCTGTCCGAAGACTAGCCGATTCCATCCTGCTGTATCCAGGGGCGCTGTACGGATACTAGCATTGCCCTCAATTTTGTAAATCCACGAGCGGTGTCTCCGAGCTGCTTCTCCTCTCACTAGGACGCCATCCCACTGCTTGCCACCAATGTAACGGATCTCCTGGCACCCCGACCAGGTACCTCTGTCGATAGATGCTCCTAGTGCTTCCCGAGGACTCCAAGCACTCCACTTGACACTGTAAGCGCTGCAGACCCCACGAACCGTCGAAGCTTGTTTGGGGTCTCACCGTCCTCCACCCATGCTGGACCCAAGACCGGGCTTCAGCTTCCACTAGGTGAACCTCTCCTAAATCCAGAGAACAGGGACCATGAACAAGCTCTTACAAGAGCTTATACTCAGGGGAGTATTGTGATATAGCAATCCCCAAGAGTGTAGTTATTCCATTCCCCAAACATGAGCCAAAACTTCATAAAGGGGTAAAAACAGGAACTCTTTATTTGAACACACAGCATTGATTTATACACATCTTCCAACAAGGTTACCAGGGTTTTGTAAAAACAGCCAATCACATGCATTTACAGTATTGACACCATCCCAGCAATTGTACACAAAACCCCATTCCCTCTATCTGTAACGCAATCAACAAAATACAATGAGCATTGTGTTTGACGCAATTAACTAACACACTGAAATTATCTGAGAGGCAATTAACTAACACACTGGCATTGTTTGAGACGCAATCAACTAAATACAATTGCCAAGCATAATGGGCTAACTTAATCACTACCAGACAGACCACACACATTTTTCCCCACCCACAGAAAACACCTCAAAACCCCACACATCCCCATAATTTATACATCCATGGATAGCTCTGATCTGGGTGAACAACATATCCAAAAATCACCCAGATCCGAGCAGGGGTTCCCGAATTCCATGGAAGTCACATTTGGCCGGCCGCAAGCATAGCTTTCCTGCCCAAAACAGTTCCACAGATTTAAGCTGTGCGGCCGGTCTGTCTTCTCCTTCAAAATTAGTATGGGCCATAATCCTGGGGCAAGAGGCTAGCAACCAGGCCCCTCCAAAACCCAGTGGCGAGGTTGGTTTCGCCACACATCTCCCAATCCCAGGGAAGACTAACCAGGTACCTGACCTCACGCCGGTCGGTACCTGAGTTAGTCTGGCAGTCCACCCGCCACCAAATACTGGACCTGTTGAATTTTGGGGCCTGGCTCTGTTCTGTATGTCACCAGCTGTTGAGTGGACATCTGCTACTCCTTGCTTCCTTGTTGTTCTCTAGCTTGGAGCTGTAGGTACTTGGTGAGCAGAGGTTGACTGCACTCTGCCCAAATGCCAGCTCTTCCGCTGGGGAAGCCGGTGTGGAGTCAGCATCTGGAGAAGAGGATAGAGGATGGCAGAGGCCGACTGCGCTCTGCCCAGATGCCAGCTCTTCCGCTGGGGTAGCCTGTGGGAAGTCAGCCTCTGGAGAAGAGGATAGGGGAGGGCAGAGGCCGACTGCGCTCTGCCCAGATGCCAGCTCTTGCGCTGGGATGGGGTCAGGGAATCCTACCCCCAGGACCTTGTTGCGGATCAGCTGTGGAGAGGAGGGATCGCTTACCTCCTCCTCCTGGCATTCCTGCGAGGTTGGTGGGGACTCTGTACCGGCCGTCCAGCCTCCCAGTAGGCCTGGTGCAGAGACTGCGGTCCCATCTGCATCATTGGAGTTAGGGGTGCTGTCCCTCTGTGGTTGGGGATCGAGACGGGTTGTCTCCTCTCCCTTCAAAGTACACTGCCGCTGGGGAGCAGGACCAACTGTCCCTACTCCCTGAAACTCCGGCTGCCATTGGGGATCTGGGCCGACTGCCCAGCATCCCTGTAGGGCCGGTGGAGAGATCTCGGTCACATCTCCACCTGCCATATGGGTTTCCCCCCAGGACCAGTCTATGAGGTCCCTTACCTCTGTAGCTGGTACTGAAGCAGGGGATACTTCAGTCGGGTCTTCCCAGCTGTAGGGTTGTAGGTCTGGGACTGCCACCCAGCTCTCTGGCAGTGTATATTGGGACTGAATTGAGCTGAAGAGGTATTGGTAATCCTGCTCCAGCTCCCACTCCTTTGACACTAGAGATGCCAGGTATTGTCTCACCTCTCTCGCTGTAGCCCAATCATGCATAGCCTCCCTGTAGTCATAGATATCCCAGAACCGGGACTCTCCAGCATCTCCGGACTTCGGTTTTGCGAAGGCCTCAAACAACAGGCCAGGGCCATCATAATCCCCACCCTCAGGTCTGTCGTGCTCAGCCATCCAGGGGGAGTGCCGAATCACATCCCACCAGAGTGCCTGGTAGCCGTTGTCTAGCCAACGCTCCTTCCATACCAGGCTCTCCAGTTCTGTCACCGACTCATCCCGGGGCTTCTCTCCCAGAAGGGGCATTCGCAGGGCCACTCACATCCGCAACTGCTGCTCCTCACTGAGGAGACCCTCACCTTGCCGCTGCTGGACATTTTTTTTAGGGCATCATACCAGACTTCCTTTCTGTCTGCATCCCTGTAGTCCGCGGCTGCCTCCTCCTCCTCGTCATGGAGCGCTGTCCGAAGACTAGCCGATTCCATCCTGCTGTATCCAGGGGCGCTGTACGGATACTAGCATTGCCCTCAATTTTGTAAATCCACGAACGGTGTCTCTGAGCTGCTTCTCCTCTCACTAGGACACCATCCCACTGCTTGCCACCAATGTAACGGATCTCCTGGCACCCCGACCGGGTACCTCTGTCGATAGATGCTCCTAGTGCTTCCAGAGGACTCCAAGCACTCCACTTGACACTGTAAGCACTGCAGACCCCACGAACAGCCGAAGCTTGGTTGGGATCTCACCGTCCTCCACCCACACTGGACCCAAGACTGGGCTTCAGCTTCCAGTGGTTGAACCTCTCCTAAATCCAGTGGTTATTCCATTCCCCAAACATGAGCCAAAACTTCATAAAGGGGTAAAAACAGGAACTCTTTATTTGAACACACAGCATTGATTTATACACATCTTCCAACAAGGTTACTACCCACAGGGTTTTGTAAAAACAGACGATCACATGCATTTACAGTATTGACACCTTCCCAGCAATTGTACACAAAACCCCATTCCCTCTGTCTGTAACGCAATCAACAAGATACAATGAGCATTGTCTTTGACGCAATTAACTAACACACTGGAATTGTCTGAGAGGCAATTAACGAACACACTGGCATTGTCTGAGACGCAATCAACTAAATACAATTGCCAAGCATAATGGGCTAACTTAATCACTACCAGACAGACCACACACATTTTTCCCCACCCACAGAAAACACCTCAAAACCCCACACATCCCCATAATTTATACATCCATGGATAGCTCTGATCTGGGTGAACAACATATCCAAAAATCGCCCAGATCCGAGCAGGGGTTCCCGAATTCCTTCAACGTTAGTATGGGCTATAATCCTGGGGCAAGAGGCTAGCAACCAGGCCCCTCCAAAACCCAGTGGCGAGGTTGGTTTCGCCACAGTGGCATTCAATGTATAAAAAAAAAAAAAGGTTTTAGAGGAGGAATCAGAAAACACCAAAGGTTTTAGAGGTTCATTAGACCTCATATCAGATCCTTAGATCAGACATCCATAAATATCAGGACATAAGATCAGACCCCCAAATCAGCCCTCCATTTCAGAACCCCATCAGCCCTCAATGTGAGACCCCCATCAGACCTCAGTTCAGCCCTCATTGTCAGATTCCCCCAGAGTTCCTTGTCAGACCATCAGACCTCAGATCAGAATTAAATAAAAAAAACTCCTCTTACCTCTCCTGTGCCGCCGGCTCTTCTCTATCTCTGGCAGCGCTCCCATGTCTTCTCCGGCCGCTCTGCACTGTCACCTGACTGCGTGCAGCGTCAGGTCCTAGTGAGCGCACTACGTCCTGATGCTTTCCTTTCCTTTGTCCCCTACATTCAATCACTTGCCCAGTTATGTCGCCTGCACCTGAAAAAATATCCCTAGAATATGCCCTTTCCGTACTGTGGAAACAACAAACACTGTCATTGTTGCCCTGATGCATTTCAGTCTTGATTACTTTAAGCCGTTACTAATTGGCAAAGAGATAATCATGGCCAGCTTGAATACAAAGGTCCGGGGCATGGAAAAGCATGGCACTCCAACAAATGCAGACTGAAGAGAAAAGTTCATTCCAGCCTCTGGATAAAACTAGCCCTGTCTATAGAGATAGTACTGCAAATTAAATCGCAAATAGTATGTTGTTTAATTGGATCTCCAGTCTATAGTCTTTCCCTCTCTGCTGAGAACCTCCACAGTGTTTCTGTTACATCTTTGCAACAGACCTCTTTTGACTTTGACAACTTAAAATGTATTTTCAAAAATGCCAGAATTCTAGCAAAATAAGAGCGCTTGGGGCCTTGGTACTAGAGAAACATATTGATGTAGTTGGTGTTGTTGACACATGGCTGGACTCTTCTCATAATTTAGTTGTAAATCTTCAAGGTTTTATACTCTTTATAAACAATAGGTCTAACCGCAAAGGTGGTGGTGTATGTCTGTATGCTAGGAGTGATATAAAAGTAAGTGTGAAAGAAACAATTTTGGATGAAGGTTGTGAGGATGTGGGTGTGATCTATAGACTCCCCAATATCACTGAAGAGATAGAAGATCAGCCGTATGCACAAATGGAGCAGGCGGCACAAAATGGCAAAGTGGTGATAATGGGAGATTTTAAACATAGATTGGGAACATTGTTCTGCCTCTGCTGCAAAAGCGAGAAGATTCCTCAGCTATTTGCAGGATAATTTTATGGGCCATTTTGCAGAAGATCCTACTAGAGGCGATGCTCTTCTGGATCTAGTAATTTCTGCTTTTTAGTTTTTATGAAAAAAAAAAAAAAAGAACATACAAATTTATTTACTATACAATTCAGTCTTTATCCTTACTATTTCCTAATATTAACCCCAATGTTCCCCCCCCCCCCTCTTCTTTACGATGTATCTTCTATCGAATCTGTCTGCCAAAACGGATCAGGGATACTGGTGAGGTGAAGGCAAGGAATTAAAGTTTTCCAAATCCCCCATACCTTATTCCATTTCTCCTCAATATTTCTTTGTTTGTATAGAATTATTTCATAGTTTTTGATCTTGTTAACCAGATTCAACCATGTATGCACACTTGGAGTATTTGGAGAAAACCAAAAACTTGCGTAATTAAGAGTCTTGGCAAAAAGAGTATTTTGATCAAAAGGAATCTCCTATACTTATCACAAAGATCCCAGGATCAAACATTCCACCGTATATGGAATCACTATATTCAGTTTTTGGGTAATAATTTTATCTATTGACTCCCAATATTCTGTTAGTTGTGTACAGAGCCAAAACATGTGTAGAAAATCAGCACCGAGTGAATCACACCGTGGGCAATTAGCCATCCTTCTCAATCCACATTTATTAAGCCATACTGGTGTGACATATAATCTGCGTATAATACAAACCGGATTCCCAAAAAGTTGGGACACTATACAAATCGTGAATAAAAACTGAATGCAATGATGTGGAGGTGCCAACTTCTAATATTTTATTCAGAATAGAACATAAATCACGGAACAAAAGTTTAAACTGAGAAAATATACAATTTTAAGGGAAAAATATGTTGAATCCAAATTTCATGGTGTCAACAAATCCCCAAAAAGTTGGGACAAGGCCATTTTCACCACTGTGTGGCATCTCCCCTTCTTCTTACAACACTCAACAGACGTCAAGGGACCGAGGAGACCAGTTTCTCAAGTTTAGAAATAGGAATGCTCTCCCATTCTTGTCTAATACAGGCCTCTAACTGTTCAATCGTCTTGGGCCTTCTTTGTTGCACCTTCCTCTTTATGATGCGCCAAATGTTCTCTATAGGTGAAAGATCTGGACTGCAGACTGGCCATTTCAGTACCCAGATCCTTCTCCTACGCAGCCATGATATTGTGATTGATGCAGGATGTGGTCTGGCATTATCTTGTTGAAAAATGCAGGGTCTTCCCTGAAAGAGATAACGTCTGGATGGGAGCATATGTTGTTCTAGAACCTGAATATATTTTTCTGCATTGATGGTGCCTTTCCAGACATGCAAGCTGCCTATGCCACACGCACTCATGCAACCCCATACCATCAGAGATGCAGGCTTCTGAACTGAGCGCTGATAACAACTTGGGTTGTCCTTGTCCTCTTTGGTCCGGATGACATGGCGTCCCAGATTTCCAAAAAGAACTTCGAATCGTGACTCGTCTGACCACAGAACAGTCTTCCATTTTGCCACACTCCATTTTAAATGATCCCTGGCCCAGTGAAAACGCCTGAGCTTGTGGATCCTGCTTAGAAATGGCTTCTTCTTTGCACTGTAGAGTTTCAACTGGCAACGGCGGATGGCACGGTGGATTGTGTTCACTGACAATGGTTTCTGGAAGTATTCCTGAGCCCATTCTGTGATTTCCTTTACAGTAGCATTCCTGTTTGTGGTGCAGTGTCGTTTAAGGGCCCGGAGATCACGGGCATCCAGTATGGTTTTACGGCCTTGACCCTTAGATTGTTCCAGATTCTCTGAATCTTCGGATGATTTTATGCACATTTGATGATGATAGATGCAAAGTCTTTGCAATTTTTCGCTGGGTAACACCCTTCTGATATTGCTCCACTATCAGCGCAACATTGTGGGAATTGGTGATCCTCTACCCATCTTGGCTTCTGAGAGACACTGCCACTCTGAGAAGCTCTTTTTATACCCAATCATGTTGCCAATTGACCTAATTAGTGTTAATTGGTCTTCCAGCTCTTTGTTATGCTCAAATTTAATTTTTCCAGCCTCTTATTGCTACTTGTCCCAACTTTTTGGGGATTTGTTGACACCGTGAAAATTTGAATCAACGTATTTTTCCTTTAAAATGATACATTTACTTGGATTAAACGTTTGATCTGTCATCTACGTTCTATTACAAATAAAATATTGACATTTGCTATCTCCACATCATTGCATTCAGTTTTTATTCACAATTTGTTTAGTGTCCCAACTTTTTGGGAATCCGGTTTGTATTAAAATGAACCAAAACATGGTTAAAATTATGTGACACTAACCTTAAATTAGTCATTATTTTCCCCGAATCATCTGGTTGGCTCCTTAAAGAAGATTCCCAAATCCTTTGTCTGGGGGAATGTATATTGATAAATAGTGCTCGGAGAACAATTTATAAAGTTGAGAAATTTTAAACTTGTGCCCCAGCTTACCCATTAAATCATTCAAAAGTGCATCAGTATCTCCCCTTTAGATTAGAAAGTGCCGAACGTAACTGTAAATATCTAAACCAAGATAAATTATTTATGTGCTCTCTTTGTGTCAGCTCCAAAAAGGAAGTGTACCTCCATTTTTCACCACTTGTGCAACATTTAGAATATTGTTTTTCTGCCAATATTTGTTGTCAGCTGGATCGTCCAACTCCTGTAGATAGTAATTATGCCAAAGGGGTGTACATTGGAGAGATCCCTTTATCCCCAACTAACTTCTAACAGTGCTCCACTTCTAACTAAATAGTTTCTAGATTCCCTATAATCCCGTTGAACTCTGAATAATTGGCCAGACTCTATTAATGTAAAGATATCATAAATAGATCTACTCAACAATTTTCTACAAAGTAGACTATCCACCCAGTGATTATAAAGCCAAAGTTGTGAAGCTCTAAAATAACCCTTAAAATAGGGAAGGTTCAACCCTCCCTGTTCAATTAGCTTATATAAATATTCCAATTTTAGCCTCACATGCTTTCTTCCCCACAGCAGATCATTAACAATTCTCTCAATTAACTTAAAGAACTTATCCTCAATCCACACTGGAGAATTCCTTAGAATATATAGGTGTTGCGGTAGAATCACCATCTTAACTAGGGATATCCTGTCAGCTCTACATAAAGGAAGTCAAAGCCATATCGTCACTTTTGACCTCAGCTTTCTTATCAATGGAATCAGATTTAGGTGTAGAAAATCTTTAACGTTAGGGGATATAATCATGCCCAAATATTCAAATGAATCAGAGATCCTAAGTAAACTCAAGGGCCCCTCAATAGAATAGTCAGGTCTATCCACCGGCATGAGTGTCGTCTTTGACCAGTTAATATCAAAACCCGAAACTGCACCAAAGGCATTAACTATATTAATAAGTTCAGGAAGTGAGGTAATAGTATGATTTATAAAAAAAAGCTTCATATTTGTATTAAAGGGGTTATCCCATCTTAGACAATGGGGGCATATCGCCACCTCTGGGACCCGCACCTAAAGGAGAACGGAGCAGAGAAAGTTGGGGAGGGCGCACTGCGCATGCGCAGCCCCCCTCAATTAATTTCTATGGAGCCAACGAAAATAGCCGAGGGCAGGCTCAGCTATTTCCGTCGGCCCCATAGAAATGAATGGGAGAGGTGGCCGCTCATGCACGGTGCGCTCCCGTTCACTTCAATGGGAGAGGCGGGGAGCTGCCCCTGGTGGTGGACGGACCCCAGGTTCAGCCACAACTCTCCCTGGCTTCCTTCTCCTTGTACCTATCAGACAATGGGGGCATATCCTAGTAATATGCCCCCATTGTCTAAGATGGGATAACCCCTTTAAGTAAGGAAATAGGCCCATATGACCCCATATCTAAAGGACCCTTTCCTTTTTTCAATATTAATATTACAGCCTCTGTCATTGATTCTAGAAGGGAACCCTCCTCAAATAAACCTAAAAACACCCTCAACAAATGAGGGAGGGTGTTCACCCTATATTTACGATAGAATTCATATGGAAGTCCATCTGACCCAGGGGAAGAATTCCCCGAACATGCCTTCAGTGCAGACTCTAACTCCTCTAGAGAGGGATCTCGATCTAAAAACTCCCTCTGAGTATCAGTAAGAACTGGAAGAGAGATAAAGTCTAGGTATAAATTCATCTATTCATCTGATATAAGCTTATCTGAGCTATACAATTCAGAAAAATGTTTCATAAAAGATCCTTTTATACGCTTTTGTTCTTCAATAATTATACCTTCAGAAGACCGAATACTATCTCTTTTTTTCTGTTCTTGATTAGAAATCACTCTTGCCAGAAGTTTCCCTGGTTTACCCGCATCAGAAAAAAATAAATTCCCCCCCCCCCCCAAAAAAAAATAATAAGTCTCTGCTGGGCCTTTTCCAAGAGAAAGTCAACATACACCTGGCTTGCCTCCTGCATAATTACTTTATTTCCTAGGGTTTTATTCCTAGAGAACTCATTCATGGCAGCTAACGCTGCTTCTTTTTACTCACCCTGCTTCTTGCCATATCCCTTTTTTAGATTGGAGATCTTAATAATAAAGATTCCCCTCATAAAGGCCTTAAATGTATCCCATACCAATTGGGGTCTAGCCGTGTTCTCATTACTATCCCCCCCCAAAAAATTTAGTGTTGATAGAGCACCAAAGTGCTCGTGTAGAACACTTCTCGATGCTCGGGTGCTCTATTTTTTTATTTAAAGGGAGTCTGTCACCTCCATATGGCCATATACAGTGCTTACATGGCTCTGTAGCACACCTATACAGGATTGTAATGGTACCTTTGTTCTCTTCTTTAGACTTGCACCAGCAGGAAAAACGAAGTTTAATTCATATGCAAATGAGCACTCGCAAGTGCCCAGGGGTTGCGTTCAGTGTGTAAGTGCCCAGGCTGCTCTGCCTTCTTTTCACTTTACCCCTCCCCAGCCTCTTCCTTTGCCCTATCGATGAGGCAAGAGACTTGGAGGGCGGGCAAAGGAAGAGGCTGGGGAGGAGTAAAGTGAAAAGAAGGCAGAGCAGCCTGGGCACTTACACACTGAACCCCTCCCCTGGGCACTTGCGAAAGGTCATTTGCATATGAAATAAACTTTGTTTTTCCTGCTGGTGCAAGTCTAAAGAAAAGAACAAAAGGTACCATTGCAATCCTGTATAGGTGTGCTACAAAGCCATGTAAGCACTGTATATGGCCATATGGAGGTGACAGACTCCCTTTAATAACTTTTTCCCCCCTTAGGGGCTAGAACCTGGGATTTTTTTTCATCCCTTGTCCTATTCACCCTGATAGAGCTCTATCAGAGTGAATAGGACTTCACACTGTCCCTGATGCTCTGTGCTCTGTGCACACAGCATCAGGGATGTTACCATGGCAGCCAGGGCTCCAGTAGCGCATGGCTGCCATGGTAACCGATCGGAGCCCCAGGATTACACTGCTTGGGCTCCGATCAGAAGCTGCCACTGCACCACCAATGAGGGGGAGGGGAGGGGACCCTGTGGCCACTGCCATCAATGATTTTAATACTGCGGGGGTTGAGAGGGGCCGGCGCACTGTGCCACCAATGATTTTAAATGGGGTGGGGGGTGAGGGGGGAGCGCACTGTGCCACCAATGATAATTACCCCTTAATACAGGAGGCAGGTACTGGCAGATCAGTGTCAGTTAACCCCTCAGGTGCCGTCCATTGGTCCACAAAAGTTTATAGGCAGTTAAGTACATGTAAGGAAAAGGGAGGCGGAATATAAACGAAAGCTAGAGTACACAATCTTCCAGAAATCCTCCATAAACACAAATCTCCCCTGCTTATCAATGGAAGATGCCTCGCAGACAAAATCAATCCCCATATGGATCAAAACTGTAACAACTCGGGAATGGCTAGTAAAGGTAGAATGACAAATCTGCGCAGACCATCCCCTACCAAGTTGCAGAACAGAGTCCTCAGTAACATGGGTCTCATCCAGACAGACAATCGTTGGTAGATGTGTCTGAATCTGGTCAAAAACCTCCTGCCTTTTAATCTTGTCCCCAAGGCCTCGCACATTCCAGGTGAAAATTCTAACTACCATCTAAACCAGTAATAATATATTAGTTAGATGCACAGGATGGTTGATGCACCAAACAGGGTGCTCTCAGTTTAGCAGCGTCACCCCGCTGCTAGAAGAAACAGAAATATAAAAGAGATCTTTAGATCTTAACTTTAGATATGAACAAACATATGGATTATTCGGATGTATTTCCGGAATTTTAGAAAAAATCTATATATGAATATATATCAATATCCATATCCACTTATTTTTATTTTGGTTTCATTTATATTTATATATTTTTATTAACATATGGATATACAATCTGACAGAGGTATAAATAAATGTTTTTCCACGACCAGAATCTACATATATTGCTATATTTGAATTATGGGTGCCGGTTTTACATTTACTTGACAAAGAAATGATTCCCCTTTTTTCCCCCTTCTCTCTCCCCTCCCTCATTTTAACCCCTTTTTTAAATTTTTAACCATTCGTCTTTCCATTCCTCTTTTTATAGAAATTTCCTATATACAGCGGTTGAACATTTAGATAAATGTCGATAATACCTTTGAAATGTCCTTTATATGTGATACACCTTTTATCTATATATGTAATATTTTATATGCAACTATTTGGGCGGTTTTAGGCGACAACAAAAAACGCAAGTGAATCGCAAACGATATCATTTATGTCTTATTTATTGCAATAAGCATACAAGAAACTATGAATTTAGAGGTGGGCATACACATTAACAACACTTCAAACAAACAGAATATGAAAAGCGGCAATATGATACTTATAAGGGAAACATTCCCCGACGGGATAATGACTTTTACAGGACTTCCGGAACCAAAGTCCGAACCGGGCTTTGTAAAGCTCCTTGGTAGAGCATAAAAGAATGGTCTTTTGGGGAGGTCGGATAGCCACTGAGGAAGGGGATACTCTAACCCCGAAACGCGTCTGGTCTGACCCCCCAAGTATAATCTTATGCGAGTGCACCGCATCGACTTCACCCAGGAACAATTCTGAGCCGATTTACAAAGCACAGCCGGTCTGAAACCTCTACCCGGAAGGTTGGGATACTTCATCTGGATCCAAACAAGCGGGACCTCGTGCAGTGATCTGATTGCCAACAGGTGACCCACAGCATCCACCGCAAGATTCACCTGACTGCACTAAAACCGGGATTAAGGTTCGATAGACGGCAGAGGTTTCTCTCAACTGTGAGAACCATTCTATATCGGTAAGAACGTTCCTTTATGTACTACTGCCTTAATGTTGGATTAATTTCGGACCGAAAGCGGGACGCCGCTGGTTCAATGACTGAATAAACCAACATATTCTACTGCTGCTAATATATCATACACGCACTGTGCCATCTTATATTGGAAATACGAACTTGTGGGTACCTTGGTTCATTTGGACATTCGGAAACCATCAGGACAAACGAATTTCCATTCTACCATATGGATACCTGATTTACATTACTATCTATTGGTATCTGATTTTACCCCACCTGCACCAGATCACTATTTTTACCGCCAATATATTATTTTATTATTGTAATTTTATTAAATGTAGTCTATATTTTATGCAATATTTTTCTGCCTATGCTGGGAATGGATTGAGGCTGTCGGGTCCGATATACAACCTAAGGTGACCAGTTCAGCATCATTCCAATCACTAATACGCAGAAAATTTTTACTTTGTATGCTGCTTAATAGCGTGACAGTGATTTAAGTTTTACTTCGGTACTATATATCTCCATTTCAGATCTATTCCTTAATCATTTCGAGTACTCTTAATAAACACTAGTTACAAATATCCTAGGTGTGCCCAGTCATCTCTTTTATACCATCTAAACCAGCCACCAGATTCCCTTGGTGAAAGGCGGCGGCTGCGAAGCACCAGATTTGTGCGGCAGTTTATGACAGGTTTATATAAAGTAAAAAAAAGCCTGCTCGCCCCTGCAGCCAGGTTCAGCCCTCCGCGCGCTAGTAGTAATGCAGGAGGCATAGGCCAGTGACCGGGAATTGTAAGCAGGTGGCAGGAAGCGGACATTTTAGTAGCGGTCAGCACACAGGCAACCACTTCTATGATTTCATTAAATACTGCGATCATTAGGAAACGGCGATATCGCCATTTTTTTATATCGTGGATACCGGTATATCGCTCAACCCTAGTGTCACCACCAGACATCTGAGAAGCTTTGACAGACGTTCTTCAGAACCTCCTACTTGAGGTTTCTTTTGTTTTGCTTTTGTTTCCTCATCTCGTTAGCCTCTCTCAGCTGTCATGTAGTTGCACTGATTGCATCCCTTTAAATCCCTTCCCATACTGCATCACTTTGCGGTTTATACAACTTCCTGGAGTATGTGCATGCTGGATGCTACTACTGAGTCTTCTACAGGTAAGTTTGTTCATTAATTAGTGTTTTCCTGTTTTCCGGATCCTAGGTGACCCTGACTCCCTCCGTATTAAGTGTAGGGAGCCGGTGGTCGTGTCCCCTCACTTAGGGTGTTCAGGTGTCATACAGTCGAGGAACGAGGATATGCAATCATCTACCATAGAGATTGTTGCATAGGCTGAGCAGTAAGGGAGAGAGCCAGGTCTGTTACAGGGCTTACCCTTTGGTTCCTTAGTTTTGGATCTGGTCAGTCGGATCTTCATTTTGTGTCTTCTAGTTTCTGTACACCTTCCGTGACACCTAGTCTATAGCAGAGTGCGCAGTATCAAAAAACTGCGCTTCCCTATTAAATATTATTCGCAGTTTAGCTTGATAAACAAATTAGTATTCTATATCCTTTTTCCGTAAACGTTTTTTTGCAGCCATAAAACTGCGTCTCCTTTCCTGGATCTCTTTTGAGAAATCCGGAAAAAAGAGCAGTTTGTTTCCATAATATACAATAGGAGGACACTCTCTTGCTCTTCTCAAAGCCGTATCTCTGTCCCGTGACGTCAGTATCTTCAACAATAACATCCTTGGCTGTATCTAGTAATTTCTAATGCCTCTTTCACACTTGCGTTGTCCGGATCCGGCGTGTACTCCACTTGCCGGAATTACACGCCGGATCCGGAAAAACGCAAGTGTACTGAAAGCATTTGAAGACGGATCTGTCTTCAAAATGCTTTCAGTGTTACTATGGCACCCAGGACGCTATTAAAGTCCTGGTTGCCACAGTAGGAGCGGGGAGCAGTATACTTACAGTCCGCGCGGCTCCCGGGGGGCTCCAGAGTGACGTCAGAGCGCCCCATGCGCATGGATGACGTGCCATGCGATCACATCATCCATGCGCTTGGGGCGCCCTGACGTCACTCTGGAGCGCCCCGGGAGCCGCACGGACGGTAAGTATGCTGCTCCCCGCTCCCCACTACACTTTACCATGGCTGCCAGGACTTTACCGTCCCGGCATGCCATGGTAACCATTGAGAAAAAAGCTAAACGTCGGATCCGGCAATGCACCGAAACGACGTTTAGCTTAAGGCCGGATCCGGATCAATGCCTTTCAATGGGCATTAATTCCGGATCCGGCCTTGCAGCAAGTCTTCAGGATTTTTGGCCGGAGCAAAAAGCGCAGCATGCTGCGGTATTTTCTCCGGCCAAAAAACGTTCCGTTCCGGAACTGAAGACATCCTGATGCATCCTGAACGGATTTCACTCCATTCAGAATGCATGGGGATAATCCTGATCAGGATTCTTCCGGCATAGAGCCCCGACGATGGAACTCTATGCCGGAAGACAATAACGCAGGTGTGAAAGAGCCCTAACAATGAAGATTGTGAGAAATGTCATTGTCCATGAAAACATTGTTAACAGTGACCAAAATATAATTATATTCCAACTAAACTGTAAAAAAAACAAAACAAAACTAAACAGGTTGGTAGGGGAAAAATATTCAATTTTAAAAAGGCCAATTTCACAGGGTTGAGTGCTGCACTTCAGTACATAGACTGGGATCAACTATTGTCACATAATGACACTAATGCTAAATGGTAGTGCCTTCAATCGACTTTGGATAAGTATATTGTTAAATACAATCCTAGAGGTAACAAGTACAAGCGAATAACATTCAACCACACATGGCTTACAAATACAGTCAGGTACATAAATATTGGGACATCAACACAATTCTAACATTTTTGGCTCTATTCACCACCACAATGGATTTGAAATGGAACAAACAAGATATGTTTTAACTGCAGACTGTCAGCTTTAAAAATTGAGGGTATTTACATCCAAAGCAGGTAAACGGTGTAGGAATTACAACAGTTTGCATATGTGCCTCCCACTTGTTAAGGGACCAAAAGTAATGGGACATAATAATAATAAATCAAACTTTCACTTTTTAATACTTGGTTACAAAACCTTTGCAGTCAATTACAGCCTGAAGTCTGCGATGCATAGACATCACCAGATGCTGGGTTTCATCCCTGGTGATGCTCTGCCAGGCCTCTACTGCAACTGTCTTTAGTTCCTGCTTGTTCTTGGTGCATTTTCTCGGTTTTGTCTTCAGCAAGTGAAATGCATGCTCAATCGGATTCAGGTCAGGTGATTGACTTGGTCATTGTACATTCCACTTCTTTCCCTTAAAAAAAACTCCATGGTTGCTTTTGCAGTATGCTTGGGGTCATTGTCCATCTGCACTGTGAAGCACCGTCAAATGAGTTCTAAAGCATTTGGCTGAATATGAGCAGATAATATTGCCCGAAACACTTCAGAATTCATCCTGCTGCTTTTGTCAGCAGTCACATCATCAATAAATACAAGAGAACCAGTTCCATTGGCAGCCATACATGCCTACGCCATGACACTACCACTACCATGCTTCACTGATGAGGTGGTATACTTAGGATCATGAGCAGATCCTTTCCTTCTCCATACTCTTCTCTTCCCATCACTCTGGTACAAGTTGATCTTGGTCTCATCTGTCCATAGGATGTTGTCCCAGAACTGTGAAGGCTTTTTTAGATGTCGTTTGGCAAACTCTAATCTGGCCTTTCTCACCAATGGTTTACATGGTTTACATCTCGTGGTGAACCCCCTGTATTCACTCTGGTGAAGTCTTCTCTTGATTGTTGACTTCAACACACATACATCTATCTCATGGAAGGTGTTTTTGATCTGGCCAACTGTTGTGAAGAGTGTTTTCTTCACCAGGGAAAGAATTCTTCGGTCATTTATCACAAATGTTTTCCGTTGTCTTCCGGGTTTTTAGTGTTGCTGAGCTCAACGGTGTGTTCCTTCTTTTTAAGAATGTTCCAAACAGTTGTTTTGGCCACGCCTAATGTTTTTGCTATCTCTCTGATGGGTTTACTTTTTTCAGCCTAATGATGGCTTGCTTCACTGATTCCAAACAGCAACAGATGCCAAATGCAAATAGCACACTTGAAATGAACCCTGGACCTTTTATCTGCTCATTGTAATTGGGATAATGAGGGAATAACACACACCTGGCCATGGAACAGCTCAGAAGCTAATTGTCCCATTACTTTTGGTCCCTTGGGAGGCACATATGCAAACTGTTGTAATTCCTACACCGTTCACCTGATTTGGATGTAAATACTCTCAAATTAAATCTGACAGTCTGCAGTTAAAGCACATCTTCTTCATTTCATTTCAAATCCATTGTGGTGGTGTATAGAGCCAAAAATGTTAGAATTGTGTCGATGTCCCAATATTTATGGACCTGACTGTAGTAGTGTAAAAAGGGCAATAAATGACAAAAAGAGGGCCTTTAAGAAATACAAATCTGAGATACCTTGGAACCGTACTTCAGTATCAAGGTTTTTTACAGTAATAATTATCAGAGCTAATACATTCTAATACTCCCACTCCGTACAATATTACAACAAAGTTTTATGCAAATCGACTTCGGATGAGGCATCTGAAGTCGATTCGCTCATCCCTAACCACCTCCGGACCACCTAACGCAGGATCGCATCTATGCGTCATCTCGCGAGACGCAAGATTTCCTGTGAACGCGCGCACACAGGCGCGTGTGCTCACAGGAACTTCAGGTAAGCGAATGGATCTACAGCCTGCCAGCGGCGATCGTTCGCTGGCAGGCTGTAGATGCAATTTTTTTAACCCCTAACAGGTATATTAGACGCTGTTTTGATAACAGCGTCTAATATACCTGCTACCTGGTCCTCTGGTGGTCCCTTTTGCTTGGATCAACCACCAGAGGACACAGGCAGCTCTGTAATAAGTAGCACCAAGCACCACACTACACTACACCCCCCCCGTCAATTATTAACCCCTTATTAACCCCTGATCACCCCCCTGAAGGGGGGTGATCAATGACAGGGGGGTGATCACCCCATATAGACTCCCTGACCACCCCCTGTCATTGATCACCGCCCTGTAAGGCTCCATTCAGATGTCAGTATGTGTTTTACTGGTCCACGGATCCATGGATCGGATCCTCAAAACACATACGGATCTCTGAATGGAGCCTTACAGGGGGGTGATCAATGACAGGGTGGTGATCACCCCATATAGACTCCCTGATCACCCCCCTGTCATTGATCACCCCCCTGTAAGGCTCCATTCAGACATTTTTTTTGGCACAAGTTAGCGGAATTTTTTTTTTTTTTTTTTTTCTTACAAAGTCTCATATTCCACTAACTTGTGACAAAAAATAAAATCTCACATGAACTCACCATACCCCTCACGGAATCCAAATGCGTACATTTTTTTAGACATTTAGATTTCAGACTTCTTCTCACGCTTTAGGGCCCCTAAAATGCCAGGGCAGTATAAATACCCCAGATGTGACCCCATTTCGGAAAGAAGACACCCCAAGGTATTCGCTGAGGGGCATATTGAGTCCATGAAAGATTTAAATTTTTGTCCCAAGTTAGCGGAAAGGGAGACTTTGTGAGAAAAAAAAAAATTGCCGCTAACTTGTGCCCCAAAATTTTTTTTTCTATGAACTCACCATGCCCCTCTTTGAATACCTTGGGGTGTCTTCTTTCCAAAATGGGGCCACATGCGGGGTATTTATACTGCCCTGGCATTTTAGGGGCCCTAAAGAGTGAGAAGAAGTCTGGGATCCAAATGTCTAATAATGCCCTCCTAAAAGGAATTTGGGCCCCTTTGCGCATCTAGGCTGCAAAAAAGTGTCACACATGTGGTATCACCATACTCAGGAGAAGTTGGGCAATGTGTTTTGGGGTGTCTTTTTACATATACCCATGCTGGGTGCGAGAAATATCTATAATGACAACTTTGTATTAAAAAAAAAAGGGAAAAGTTGACTTTTAGAGAGATATTTCTCTCACCCAGCATGGGTATATGTAAAAATACACCCCAAAACACATTGCACTACTTCTTCCGAGTACGGCGATACTGCATGTGTGACACTTTTTTGCAACCTAGGTGGGCAAAGGGGCACAAATTCTAAAGAGCACCTTTAGGATTTCACAGGACATTTTTAACACATTTGGATTTCAAACTACTTCTCACGCATTAGGGCCCCTAAAATGCCAGGGCAGTATAACTACCCCACAAGTGACCCCATTTTGAAAAGAAAACACCAAAAGGTATTTTGTGATGGGCATAGTGAGTTCATGGAAGTTTTTATTTTTTGTCACAAGTTAGTGGAATATGAGACTTTGCAAGGAAAAAAATAAACAAAAAATAATAATTTTCCGCTAACTTGTGACAAAAAATAAAAAGTTCTATAAACTCACTGTGCCCATCAGCGAATACCTTAGTGTGTCTACTTTCCGAAATGGGGTCATTTGTGGGGTTTTTCTACTGTCTGGGCATTGTAGAACCTCAGGAAACATGACAGGTGCTCAGAAAGTCAGAGCTGCTTCAAAAAGCGGAAATTCACATTTTTGTACCATAGTTTGTAAATGCTCTAATTTTTACCCAAACCATAGTTTTTTTTTTTACCCAAACATTTTTTTTAATCAAATACATGTAGAACAATACATTTAGAGAAAATTTTATATAGAAATGTAGTTTTGTTTGAAAAATTTCGATTAATAACAAAAAAAAATTAAAATGTCAGCAGCAATAAAATACCACCAAATGAAAGCTCTATTAGTGAGAAGAAAAGGAGGTAAAATACATTTGGGTGGTAAGTTGCATGACCGAGCAATAAAAGGTGAAAGTAGTTTAGTGCAGAATTGTAAAAAGTGGTCTCGTCATTAAGGGTGTTTAAGCTAGGGGAGCTGAGGTGGCTAAAAGTCACCCTCAATTTCTCAATACATTTATCACAATACCTGCATGATGTTTTATCTTATCCTCTGATTCCCAGTCCCATCTTCATGACTGTAAAATGACTTATCTATTGCTCTACGCACAGTGTGTTTTGGTAGTCTGAGACACTTCCCTGTGCCATCAGCCTGTCCATCCAAATGGGAATTGTCTCAGACTACTCTATGCACACTGTGCTTTGGAAGTCTAAAGCACTAGCCCTGTCTCTCTGCTGGTCCATCCAAGAGCAGGGGAAGTGTCCCATACTGCCTTAGGCCTCTTGCACACGGCTGTTGTGTGCACGTGGCCATACTGCGGCCCGCATACGGCGGGTCCGCAATACACGGGCACGGCCAATGTGCACTCTGCATCACGGATGCGGACCCACTTGAATGGGTCCGCAATCACAGAGATGCGGAATGGAAGCACGGATTGCAACCCCACAGAAGCACTACGGAGTGCTTCCGTGGTGTTTCTGTCCGTGCCCCCATACTGCAAAAAAAATACAGGGTGGGCCATTTATATGGATACACCTTAATAAAATGATTGGTGATATTAACTTCCTGTTTGTGGCACATCAGTATATGTGATGGGGGGAAACTTTTCAAGATGGGTGGTGACCATGGTGGCCATTTTGAAGTTGGCCATTTTGAATCCAACTTTTGTTTTTTTAATAGGAAGAGGGTCACGTGACACATCAAACTTATTGGGAATTTCACAAGAAAAACAATGATGTGCTTGGTTTTAACTTAACTTTATTCTTTCATGAGTTATTTACAAGTTTCTGACCACTTATAAAATGTGTTCAATGTGCTGCCCATTGTGTTGGATTGTCAATGCAACCCTCTTCTCCCACTCTTCACACACTGATAGCAACACCGCAGGAGAAATGCTAGCACAGGCTTCCAGTATCCGTAGTTTCAGGTGCTGCACATCTCGTATCTTCACAGCATATGCATGATCAACTCTATTAAACCAGTCATATAGCCTGGTAGAGTTGATCAGGCTAACAAAAACAATTCCCTAGATTATCTATGTTTGGTTTACCATTCCCGAGAAAAGCACAGTTTTATTGATATGTAAATTAAGTTACTGGAGCTCTCGTTGGACCCTCAGTACTATAGTAAGCTAATTTACATATCAATAAAAACATGCTTTTCACAGGAATAAGAAACCATAAATACATAATCAGGGTACCTGTTATATCCCTACCCACTTTGCAGGCATGCACGCTTCCCTGTATACAGTGCCGTTGGTTTCTGATTTCTATGGGAACCAGGCCAGGCCTCCAAGCACAGGAGCGCTGACCAATAAGATTAGCTTCACCTAGGATTCTGACTTTGGTTTTGGTTCCTGGACTAACTTCCTGCTGTTTTTGGTTCTGACAGATCTTCCTGGACTCCATTTTGTAGCCCATACACTATTACGACGGAATGAATAACGGAATGCCTCTAAAAGCATTCCGTTATGCATTCAGTCATATAATTGCATTATGTTACGTGGTAATGGAATCCATAACGCAATTCACCTTTAACCAGCAAATGGAGTGTGAATGAATTTCAAAATATGAAATTTGCTCATCTCTAGCCACATACATAATGTCCCCCACTAAATAACTGTCATGCATTGTGAGCGCTGCAAAAAAATAAAAAAAAATAAAGCATAATATATAAAAGCATTATATATATATATATATATATATATATATATATATTATTTTTTTTGATATTTTTTTATAGAAAAAGGATCTTTATTGCACAAAACTAGTACAACTTAAAAAAATCTACATATATTTTATATTATATATAGCATATGGACTTTAAAAAAACTACAGATATTTTGTATCATATATACATTATGACTTTAATCGTACTGACCTAGAGAATAAAGTTATGTTACTTATGATACCATCCCCCAGAAAGAGTTCATCAATGAGTTATGTGTACCCAAGTGTTTCACTAAAACTACAACTTGCAAAAAAAAAAGCCCTCATACAGTTACATAAACAGAAAAATAACAAACTTATAGATCTTAAAAAAAATGCTTGGATACTAAGACCCAAAACAGGCTGGTCACTAAATGGTTAAGATGTCATATCATTTATATAACACGGTGAACGATGTAAACAACAAAATCTAAAAATAATGGCATTGACATTTTCTCACTTTTTTCCATTCCCCATTACCTGTTTTTGCTGAAGTGTCCGAAATAAAGCACAAGTTTGAACATTCTACCCTTGTCTGGTGAAGTAATCTGTGATGGCGACCCACTAAGAGTAAATGATCCCTTACAATTGGTGGAGGATGTGGGCTAAAAAGCCTGGTTGCTGGGGGCAACGACATGACAGAAAAGAGCAGGCGCTGCTGAATACTGCTGTGTTGGAGTTAAAGGGCCAGAAGCACAGAAAAATAAAAAAAACAGATTGACCTGTTGAAAAATAGTTTTTTAGTTTTTGTTTTGGTAGTCACTATAAGGTCTGTGCAGATCCACCTGCAGCAGGACTGCACAATGGATTATTCTTTAATAAGGAGATCTGATAAAGAAAGTGAACGGTCATGCGAGTTGGTGATTGGGTGATTGCCAGCTTTGGGTCACGCTAGACTCCCGCTAATAAGTGTCTCAGGTAATGACCGAAACTCTGGACTTTATGAAGAGGGGTTCCGAGACAGATACCACTGTGTTAATATAGCAAACTACTGGAGCTCAGCCTACCAGTTACTAGTGATGAGCGGCAGGTCCCATATTCGAATTTGCGATATTTCGCGAATATTCTCTAGAATATTAGTTTCATATTCGCGAATATTCATATTCAAGATTATTTTCGCGATTGCGATTAATCTAAATTTTAAAAACTGCGTAATGCAAAGTTGATCACAAAAGGATATATAGCAGTAAATGTAGTGCTATATATTAGTTTTAAGAATATTCGTCATATTCTAAAACAAGAATATATAATAATATAGCGAATATTCGAGAAAATACAAACAGAGCACTGTTTAATAGTGTACATTTTTTCCAAATCTGAAGTTCAGAGGAGAAAAAAATTATAATAAGACTATAAAAAAAACACTATATTAGCTAAATTGCTCTATATTTGTATTTAGCGAATATTCGCTATATTGCTATATATTCTTGTTTTAGAATATGACGAATATTCTAAAAAACAAAGTTATAACAATATAGCGAACATTCGTAACATACACATAGACTGCAATTTAGCTAATATAATGCTATAACCTTGTTATAATTTTTCTTGAAATCTGAAGTTCATAAGATAATTTTTTTGTACAACTATGAAAAACAGTTTGTAGCACTATATTACCTAAATTGCAGTTTATGTGTATTTTACGAATATTCGCTATATGTTTTTGTTTTAGAATATGACGAATATTCTAAAAAAAATAAGTTATAACAATATAGCGAATATATTCATTATTTAGTATATTCATCTATTTATTTATTTTTTTTCAATCTGTACTGTTATTCCACTTTGGCATACTCCTCCCCGACAAGCGTCCCCGTCAACATGGGAGCGCCTCTGGGTTAGAATATACCATCGGATCTGAGTTTTCACGATCTCAGGGGAAACTCAGATCCGATGGTATTTTCTAATCTAACCCACAGGCGTTCCCATGGTGAAGGGGACGCTTGTCGGGGATAAGTATGCCAAAGTGGAATAACAGTACACATTGGAAAAAAAAAAAGTCATAAAAAATAAAATATTCTAAATAACAAATATATTCGCTATATTGCTATATATTTGTTTTTTTGAATATTCATCATTTCCATATGAAAACATGATTCCTTCCTGCTTAAGTTGCTTGTGGGCAAATAACTCATTGACCCAGAAGAAAGACGCATGGAGGAATCTGTTTTCAGGTGTTAAAAAATGTTGAATATTCGATATAGTGAATATATAGCATTATATTGGAAATATTCGTGAATTAGCGAAGTTGTGATATTCGCAATAAACATTCGCTATTCGAATATTCGCGCTCAACACTACCAGTTACCAGCTGGCTGTAATCACACAAATGAATAATCTAATAAACTGCTGGCTCACAGTAATTTTGCATACAATATTACTACCACAATCATACTAACATTTATTATAAAATAAACATCATATCATTCCATGTATTTCATCGATCATTAATCCATTCTAGCAACAATAAACGCATATAATTAAAACTGTACTTGGAGTTCTCCAATAATATACTATGGCTTCTAACGGCAATATAACACCACAGTGGTAAGGATGTATCTATAAGGCTCCTTTCACACGTCCGTATAATGGATCACATCCGTTCCACAAACTGCGGAACGGGTGCGGACCCATTCATTCTCTATGGGGACGGAATGTGTCTACTGTGTTCTAATTAGCACGGCTAGTACTTGCTGCATTGACCTTTGGCACCTTGCTGTGTCCACTGACGGTATCTTGCTGTGTCTACTCCTGGTTTTGAGATCTTTACTGGCAACACTACATTACGTCAACTAGCACGTGGAATCAAAACTAAAGTCCCTTTAGAGACCCTCAGGATATAATATTCAATTTACTCAACGGTCTATCGGACCAAAAAAATCCCTTTAGGGGTCTCTAACTAGTAATAAAGTATATCTTTATTTCAACCTATTAAAATATACTCAATAAGGAAACTCTTAATATTAAAAATATCAGGGTTTCAGTGATATATCAAAATTTTAAAATTTCTATCTGTTGATGGTTGCCAATGGCAACTCATGGAAATAGTCCAAAATCAGCCCTTATGATGAATGGTAAGCCTCACCATTAGCTATGAGCGTGTTGGGATTGGGAGACTGATAGAACAATTTTTATCAGCCGACGTGGAATATTCCTGAGATGTAGATTTTATTTATTATTTTGTTTTTATTTCTTATTTTTTGTATTTTTATTGTTTATTATTTGTTATTTTTATATTTTATTATTTGTTTTATTTTAGATGTTTGTATGTTGATCTCATATTTACATATTGATGTCACCAGCTGATTTAGCATAGCAACTTGCACACAATCCAAATGTAACAGCTTATCAGGGCATTCAATGGCTCTTGATATGCCTGTGTTCTGAGGAGGTTGCAACTTAAAGGGAACCTGTCACCGGGATTTTGTGTATAGAGCTGAGGTCATGGGTTGCTAGATGGCTGCTAGCACATCCGCAATACCTAGTCCCCATAGCTCTGTGTGCTTTTATTGTGTAAAAAAACTATTTGATACATATGCAAATTAACCTGAGATGAGTCCTGTATGTGAGATGAGTCAGGGAGAGGACTCATCTCAGGTATGTTTGCATATGTATCAAATCGTTTTTTTACACAATAAAAGCACACAGAGCTATGGGGACTGGGTATTGCGGATGTGCTAGCAGCCATCTAGCAACCCATGTCCTCTGCTCTATACACAAAATCCCGGTGAAAGGTTCCCTTTAAGCAACAGAATATCAATTCCTATTTCATCCAGCACGCCCACTCTGCAAGCCGATACAAATTACTGTGTGTACGCTTCTTTCCTGCTGCTTGCTAGTTGCCTGATACATTCTAATTGCTATATTCCCTATGAGGATCGCTCTTTTCTCTGTGAGGATTTTATTCAAAGGGGTTGTCCGAGTTATGAAAAAAAATAATATAGCACTGAAAATCTGATATATAACTGAGCTAAGCAAGTTTTATGCAAAAAAAAAAACCCTAATATATATTTCCTCATTTCCCTGGTTCTTTTCTAGCCCTTTGTTTACATGCAATAAAAACAATCTCTGCCCCTCCCCCTGCACTGCTAAGGGAGTGAATACAAGAGCTGCCCTGAGAGACATGTCTGCCTGCTGGCAGACTCTGCAGCATGTTGTATGTGTAGGACTACAAGTCCCAGCTGTATAATGACACTGTTAAGGGAGTGGCTACAAAAGCTGCCCTGAGTGCTGAGAGAATCAACAGCAACTTGTAAGTGTAGAACTACATGTCCCACCTGTATAATGACACTGCTAATACACAAGGGATCTTCCCCCTACCTTCTCGTGCAATGCTCTCTCTAGTCCTTCAGCTCCAGTTCCGAGCATTGTCTCCTCACTGCCTGCAGAGCTGTGCAGCTGAAGGGGTTAAGAATCCTAGCAGAGAGTAGACGGCAGTGAAGGGGGGCGTGGCCAGCACAGTGATGTCTTGTTTATAGGGTTGTAAACGGCCTTCATCAGAGCAGGGAGAGAAGCTGACATCACAGGTCATGTGACCCTCAGTGAAATCTGAGAAACCAGCCACTGGAGATAAAGTGAGTGAATTGGAAAGCTGTTATATTTGCTTAGTTAGGAACATAGAAAGAACAAAAAAATAACTCGGACAACCCCTTTAACTCATTGTAGATGAGCTGTCCATTTATACATCAACAGTCACACTGCCCCTTAGTTTGCTAATGATCGCTCCTAATGCTTGTGGGTCTTTATCACTGGCCACTGTCTAAAAAGATGAGCGCTATACTAATGCACCCCTCCCGACATGTTTCGCCACTGGCGTGGCTTCGTCAGGGGAAGTGGGGTATTAGGCTGTACAGGCCGCGCACACATTGAGGAGAGACAAAGCAGAAGGGGCGCACAGACAAACAGAACACTCCTAAGGGAGGAAGATTGAGTGTTGGCAAGTCAGCGGAGCCGAGTGCAATCACTCGCATTTTTATATGTTTATTGTTGCTGGAATGGATTATGATCGATGACATACATGGAATGATATGATGTTTATTTTATAATAAATGTGTTAGTATGATTGTGGTGGTAATAATGTATGCAAAATTACTGTGAGCCAGCAGTTTATTAGATTATTTATTTATGAGATACCACTGTGTCTCTGACCTTTGCAACGGACTATGGCTCTGTGCAATAGGAGCTCTTGAAGCGTGAGACCCTAAAAGTGGAATTTGTGCTGGGCAAAGACTTTCCTTTGTTTTGGCAGCTGTGGAGCGGAGAAAATGCTACAAATCGTGCAGCTGGAGAATCAAAGGAAAAGATGTGTGCTGTTGCTAAGGGCAACCAGCAGGAGCCAAGTGAGATGGAGAGCGGTTTGGTTCTCAGGAGCCCATATGTTCCCTGCCAGTGTGTATTGAGTCCTAGAGAGGATGGGCGGAGGTGCCACAATGCTGTTGCTAGGAGCAACCACTACTTTGAGGAGTCGGCAGGAGAGAAAGTCACTGCTTTACCGGAATTGTCAGTTACCAGAGGTAACGTTGGGATAGCTTACCTCAGAGATCAAATGCTAACCCGTGTAAGAGGAAGCAGGATCGTGAGTCCTGAGGTTGACAAAGCTATTATAAGATTGGAAGCAGGTTACTGAACCTACTGAAGAGGTTACTGAGGATGATGACCTTCGGACGAGATATTCCTGGAAAATCCTCATCTCCGGAGACTGACAAACCCGTGAAGTGAATGGGGAAGACTGTTCCTATTATTGCTTGTGTAGCTGGGGACTATGTGCGAGACATTCATGCGGATAGTACAGACTATCCTGTGGCTCTCACTGAGTGTGAGACTACAGTAGGAACTGGGACTGATAAACTTGAAGTTGCAAACACACTCAGGCATGACGTAATGTTGGGCCGTGATTTTACCTTGTTTTGGGAGTTGTGGGGAAGTGGAGACACTTCTGCGATCAGTGGCGAAACTCCTGCAGAACTTGTAACGATCCCTTAAAGGGTTTCTACCACCAGATTTGGTCCTATTTAGCTGACTGACACTAGCGATGTGCTAGTGTCAGCAGTCCATAACAGTGTTCTTACTTATCATCTGTCTGCTGCCGTTCACCTTAAAAACGTACTTCTATAGATTTGCTAATGAGCCTCTAGGTGCTATGTGGGCGTCATTAGCCCCTAGAGGGCTCCATCCACTAACCATTTCAGCCGCCCATCACGTCCCTCCAGCCCGCCCCACTCCTGTTGACTGACGTGAAACTTCTCAGTATGTCGTACCAATTCCCACGCCTGCGCCGTGCGCTTCTGTATTCTCCCGGCGCCGGCTTCCTCCATGTGCCTGCGCCAACTACGTTACAGTGAGGAAGCCGGCACGAGGAGCGCTGCATTCACTCACTGCGCCTGCGCCGAATACAGTAGCGCACGGCGCAGGCGCGGGAATTGGTACGAGATACTGAGAAGTTTCACGTCAATCAACAGGAGCGGGGCGGGCTGGAAGGACGCGATGGGCGGCTGAAATGGTTAGTGGACAGAGCCCTCTAGGTGCTAATGACGCCCACATAGCACCTAGAGGCTCATTAGCATATCTATAAAAGTACGTTTTTAAGGTGAACGGCAGCAGACAGATGATAAGTAAGAACACTGTTATGGACTGCTGACACTAGCGCATCGCTAGTGGCAGTCAGCTAAATAGGACCAAATCTGGAGGTAGAAACCCTTTAAAGTGAAGTGACCATTGGAAACAGCGGTGCCGATGCGATGCAAAGTTGTCTGAAATGCATAATGATAATGTGGATTTACACTGAACAAAAATATAAACGCAACACTTTCGGTTTTGCTCCCATTTTGCAATATTCATGCTGTCTAATCAGCACCTTAATATGCCACACCTGTAAGGTGGAATGGATTATCTCGGCAAAGGAGAAGTGCTCACTAACACAGATTTAGACAGATTTGTGAACAATATTTGAGAGTAATGGGTCTTTTGTGTATGTAGAAAATGTGTCAGATCTTTGAGTTCAGCTCATGTAAAATGGGAGCAAAATCGAAAGTGTTGCATTTATATTTTTGGTCAGTGTATTTAGCATATAATTAGTTATGCAGATTTTTGTCATAACTGCATTGTTACTTTGTTGCATCTAAATTAAAAATGTTATTATTTTGTTTGTATTTTGTAAATCCACCTTTTGGCTTTCATCACTGTCTGAATCCTTCTTGGCATACTCTCGATCGGATTCAAGCATGTCTCGACCAAAATCTGTTTCCAGGTCTCTTCTACACATTCCCAATGTTGGTGCATACTGGTGGACTCACTTGGGTATGAACATAGCTTTTTCTTCAACTCTACCCACAAGTGTCCGATTGAGTTAAGGTCTGGAGACTGCTGGGGTCAACACTATCATTGAACCATTTCTTTGCCAATCTCAACCTATGCTTGGGTCATTGTCCTGCTGGAACACTGTGTCGTCCTTTTCATACCCATGCACTCGAGTGTACAAAGTAACATAGTAACATAGTACATAAGGCCGAAAAAAGACATCTGTCCATCCAGTTCGGCCTGTCATCCTGCAAGTTGATCCAGCGGAAGGCAAAAAAAAAAACGGAGGTAGAAGCCAATTTTCCCCACTTTAGAGGAATAAAAAATTCCTTCCCGACTCCAATCAGGCAATCAGAATAACTCCCTGGATCAATAACCCCTCTCTAGTAGCTATAGCCTGTAATATTATTACACTCCAGAAATACATCCAGGCTCATCTTGTAGGATACTCACATGTAGCTCAGCATTGAGAACACTATTAATCCTGGTCAAGTATCCAACACCTTTGGCTGTGAAACAACCCCATATCATCATGCTTCCTCCACCAAACTTGACAGTTCCTCAATCTGTTAGTCCCCTTTTCCCTTCCAGACCCATTTGCACCCATCAGAGCCCAGTCTATTGACTTTCGTCTCATAGCTGCAAATCACCCATTTCTAATCTTCTACTGTTCACTGTTAATACATTTTTGCAAACTTGAGCCGACGCTTCTTAAGTTGAGGCTTCTTCGCCTTTTTTCGGGACACTATTCCAGACTTGTGTAATGCGCGTCGCACTGTGCTTGTATAGACATTTGTGTTCCCGCTATTACAAAGCATACGAGCCACCTCAACTGCTGTGTTTGTCGTGCCAAAACTGATAGACCTTGTGATGTGCAAACTTTTTGACTATGATATTTTGCCTGGACGTCCACTTCTTGACTTTGGAATGTATCGACTGACTTCATTTTGTATTCTTCCAACTGTAATGGCACTCACATGATGCAGTTTGGAAATGTTCTTAGCCAAAATAACACTATTGATGAGCTGGATGATGCCGTTTCTCTTTTCTTGGGAAATCTTCTTCATGGCTGACCTTTCACCTTTCAACCTAATAACACACTGAGCTATTAGGGAATGTGAGAACTGGTTGTAATTTGTAGTATGCAAGAAAAAAAAGATTGTTCCACCACCAGGAGCAAAACAGTAACAATGCAATTCCATAACAAGAATCAGCATAACTAATCATATGCTAAATAGTTGCAAGTCCAATTTACATATGAGATAGCCAAGATGATTGTCTATAAAATGATGGCAGTCTCATGTTCGAAGCTGTAGTGGATGGTAAGATATGGAGCCTGAAAGTCAAAAGTTCAAAACATTGTTACCCTTTTGCTCCTCAGTGTATGTGGTATGTATTAACTCCACATCTTACAGTCTTGTTGCTGAGTATATTTTATTAGCATAACAACTCTACAAGACTATGCATTTTAGTTCTAAATTTGAAATTTCAGCACCTTTTTGCTAATAATCACTGTTTGCTGCAAAATTCTATGAAGGTGGTTGTGTGTATTGACATCTTAAGGACCTTGCCATTTTTCACCTTTAAGACCATTTACCCTTTACATTTCCTATATGTCCGCTTTCATGTTTGCATAATTATCACATCTGATATGGCAGGTAACAGATGTGCGGCACAGAGGGGAAGGAAGTGGAATACTCTTTCACTAGGGAGAGGGAGGGGTGGTGACCCTAACTCACCTAGCACTGGCACTTAGTTGCCCTGACATCACTAGATGGGCTGATAACCCTGTTCGCCGGTCACGTGCCTTGTCCCTGGCCTACCCTGAAATTAGCTCTAGGTAGGGAATATGGCGGTGGGAGCACTAGTCCTCACTAGTGTTGATCACGAATATTCGAATTGCGAATTTTAATCATGAATATCGGCACTTCGAGAATTCACAAATATTTCGAATTTTGCTAAATATATTCGTAATTGCGAATATTCGATTTTTGCGAAATACCAGTTCATGCGAATTTTTATGCGAAAATTTGTATTCAAATTTTATGCGAATTTTCGCAATCAAGAAAATAATACCTGGAGATCATGAATTTGCGAATTCTCGAATATATGGCGAATATTCGCCCAAATATTTGCGAAATATCGCGAATTCGAATATTGCCCCTGCCGCTCATCACTAGTCCTCACCACTGACACCTAGGGTAACAACAGGGAAAGGACAAACACCACAAACAATCCCCAAAGGGAGACAGCAAACAATAGACAACAACAGGAGTGAAACAGAGATTCAACAGCTCCAGTACCAAAACCCTCAACAGCAACTCCAATTCCACCAGAGGTCAGAATAGAAGATCTGGAAAGGTGGTCTATATCTGGCAACAAGGGAAGCAGAAAGGGAGAATATATAGTAGCTGGGAGTGGCTGACAGAGAACATCTGAAAGGAAAAGCTACAGATTCCTAAATGGGACAAAAAGGATCACAAACCTAAGCAGGAAAACCTGAACCGGAATCCATTCCCACCACCTGCTGCGACCTCCTGACCCCAGGCACAACAGGGTCAGCGATAGATCGTAACACCCTCTTGACAGTATCCTCCTTTCTGCGAGGGGCCATCGGACACTCAGGACCAGGTCTTTCCAGATGAGACATGTGGAAAGAACTAATTAATATGCTAGTATTTACTTCCAATGCTGGCACCCACATTCCTTCTTCCGGACTGTAACTGTCACAGTGGGGAGTGGGGGAAACCCCCACCGTACAATGTGGAGCAGGCGGGGTAGCAACTAGGCCAGGGACTGGGATAAGGGGAGCAGGTCACCTCCTATGCTACCTTAATCCTTGCCCTGGCTCCTAACCGTATAAACAGACCTGGATGGTAGGACGGCTCATACCCAGGAACCGCAGACCCTGAGTCGCCCTCATAATCCCTCAAACAGAGAAATGGCTGAGACGACCTGTTAATCCCAGACACAGATGAACAGAAGTCTCCAAGGCCAAGCTGCAAAGAAAGGGACAGGCAGTGCACAGCTACAGAAACGGCAGGTAAGATCCCAGAAAAAACACGCACTTACCTGCCGCGGCAACAGCGACAACCGGAGCCCCATGCGGACAGGGTGCATGGCGGCCCCCAGCAGAGCTGCACACTGACTAATGGTTCCCCCTCCGGGGAAATCTGACACCCTCTTCCGGAAGGGACAACAGATAGACAGGGGGGTGTCTAGCAAACATGCTGGACAACAAACACCACCAGACATGTAACAACAACTAGACATCAAACACCAACCCATACAAACAACATTACACATAGAGACATAATAAGAAGGGAATTTGACACAGGGAAACATTGGGATGAAATTGATGTCCCACTAGGTGGCCCTGACACTGGAAGATGGTAAATCCAGACCAGCAGCATAACTCCAGAACACACCAAGGCCGGTATGAGAAGCACCTAGTGACTACACCCAGAAAGGTGGTTAATCCCTAACGCACCAGTTAGGGAAGGAACAGGGGTAACAGGAGCAGATCACACACATGCCAATCACCAAACGTTGCCCCTGGTAACACTGAGACCGTGACACTGCTGTGACAGTAACCACTCTAATGCACCAGATATATGGACAAAATGAGAATCAACAATTCTTGCCACCTCAAACTCAAAATTGCCATCGACAATGATTGGAGGGGGCGGTAACGATGATTGGTTCCAGAGGTGCAACAATTTATGAAAGATAAATTATGAATTTTGAATGTTTGAGGTAGCTCCAGGTCAAATGCCACTGGGTTAATGATGGCAACTATTTTATAAGGACCGATAAACCTAGGACCCAATTTCCAAGATGGAACCTTTAACTTAATATTTCTAGTCGACAACCACACATAGTCATTCACACCTAGGTCCGGAACTAGCGAACGTTTTTATCAACCATATGTTTATATCTGTCTCCCACATTTTTCAAATTGCTTTGAACTTTCGCCATACAGAAGAGAGTAACTGTTGTTCCTCAGGGATCCCAGAAGGTTCCCCCTCACTGAAAGTGCAAAATTGAGGATGAAAACCATATGCACCAAAAAATGGTAACTTACCAGTTGTTTCTTGAGGGCAATTGTTTATAGCAAGCTCTGCTAAAGGTAAGCAAGATAACATTCCTCCTGATTTTCAGACACAAAACACCTAAGATAAGTCTCTAGGTTTTGGTTGGTGCGTTCGGTCTGGCCATTCGACTGCGGATGGAAGGCTGAGCAAAAGGACAAATGTACCCCTAGAAGAGAACAAAAAGCTCTCCAGAATTTAGAAATGAACTGGGTTCAACAACAATCTGAAACAATATCAGAAGGGACCCCGTGAAGATTTATTATTTCACTGATAAAAACCTGAGCCAGGGTTCTAGAATTTGGCAACGCGGGTAATGCAATGAAATGCACAATTTTACAGAACCTGTCTACTACTACCAGGATAAGTTTTTTTTTTTTTTTTACTTGTTTTATTGAACAAGTAAAGTAGATATAGCAGACATTGAAATTGTAATGTAAGTTACAGGCGAAGCATGATACCAGGATAAGTTTTACCTACAGATGCAGGTAGGTCAGTAAAAAATAAATCCATCGACAGGTGTTTCCACGGTCGGTTGGGAATAACCAGTGGCAACAGAAACCCCGCTGGACAAGTATGAGTGACTTTAGCGCGTGCACAGGTAGACACAAAATCAACTACATCCTGGTGCAACCTCGGCCACCAAAAACGACGAGACAAAAGCTCCAAGGTTGCCCTGCTACATGGGTGCCCAGCGAGTGCAGAATTATGATGTTCTTTTAATATTTCAAGGCACAAACGACTTTCCTGGGGGACAGGAGACCGGGACGTCCCCCCGAGCCTCCAACACCATCCTCTCGGGGTCTGAGTGAAACGCAGAGACGACAACCCCCCCCCCCCCCCTTTTGCAAAATTGGCACCGGATCGTCAACATCACCCCCTCCAGAAAAACTTTGGGATAACGCATCAATTTTGGCATTTTTTGACCCCGGATGATAGGTGATAACAAAATTAAACCTGGTTAAAAACAAAGACCACCTAGCTTGTCTAGGGGTAAGACGTTTAGCAGATTCAAGGTATAACAGGTTATTATGATCCATAATCATCGTAACAGGATGAGCTGCCCCATCCAAAAAGTGACGCCATTCCTCAAATGCTAATTTAATAGCTAAAAGTTCCCTGTTGCCTATATCATAATTCTTCTCAGCTGCCGACAATTTCTTAGAAAAGAAAGCACAAGGATACCATTTACTTGGAGACAGAACCTGCAACAGTACAGCCTTCCTCACCTCTGATGCATCAACCTCCACAATAAAAGCTTGAGAAATATCATTCTGGACCACTACGGGTGCCGAGGTGAAAATCTCCTTCAGAGAGGAAAAAGCCAGTTTAGCAGCGTCAGACCATTTAGAAAAATCAGTCCCCTGATTTGACAATCGCAGAACCCAAAAAACACTGTAGGTTCTAAGGAAGATACCATCCTAGGATCCTTCTCTGGATCCATACGGAACCCCGAAGCTGATAGATACCCCAGGAATTGTACCTCCTGTACGACGAATACACATTTCTCCAATTTAGCATATAACTTATTCGTCCGCAAAATCTGCAACACCTGCCTGACATGTACCTTGTGTGTCTCCAGATCGGGCGAACAGATCAAAATATCGTCAAGATATATCACCACAAATCTGCCGACAAGATGTCAAAAGATATCGTTGACAAAGTGTTGAAAGACAGCAGGAGCATTAGTCAGGCCAAATGGCATGACCAGGTTTTCATAAGGCCCCTCAGGAGTGTTAAAAGCTGTCTTCCACTCATCCACCTTTTTGTTGCAAATCAGATTGTAGGCTCCTCTTAAATCCATTTTGGAAAACCATTTCGCACCCGCAAACTGATTAAGGAGGTCGGGAATGAGAGGAAGAGGATAGTGGTCTCGGATAGTTATCCGATTTTGTTCACGAAAATCTAGGACGCAAGCCCCTATCTTTCTTCTTCACAAAGAATAATCCTGCAGCCACGGGTGAAGAAGAGGGTCTGATATGTACTTTAGCCAGACTCTCGGAAATATAGTCCTTCATGGCTTTGTCTTTCAGGGCCAGAAAGATTATATAACCTGGTTTTAGGTAACTCTGCTCCAGGGAGCAGGTTAACTGAGCAATCATACAGAAGATGGAGTGGTAACTCCTGAAACCCCTTCTCAGAAAAAACATCTTCAAAATCGGACACAAATGCTGGTAAGGTTGTATTTAGAGATGAGCAAATTTCCGCTTATGAAATTATCTAAATACAACCTTACCAGCATTTGACGATACGTTATGTGACAGTACGTCCTGAGAGTGGGGCCCCTAGATCTCTCTCTCAGGCGTCTACTAATTCGTTCTGCAAGAGACATGGCGGCATCCAGAGAGGGATCCTAAGAGATAATAAATTGTACGCAAAATTAGAGAAGTGTGTTTTTGCTGTACGTGAGGTGCAATTCTTGCACTACCTGCTGTTATCTACAGGTTTTCAAATGGATCCAGAGAAAGTCTGTGCTGGATCTGGGATTGACCTAAAAATCTGAAGGCTCTTATGCGTTTTTTTGTGTTCACCAACTATTGCCGAAAATGTATTCAGTACTATTCGACAGTGGTGAAACCCTTAACGGACATGACTAAGAAAGGGACGTTGTTTCAGTGTGGTCTGATTCGGCGTTGAAAGCCTTTTCTTCTGTTAAGGAGTGCTTCGCTTCTGCCCCTATATTGGTGCAGCCGGATGTACAGTGGGATGCGAAAGTTTGGGCAACCTTGTTAATCGTCATGATTTTCCTGTATAAATCGTTGGTTGTTACGAGAAAAAATGTCAAATATATCATATAGGAGACACACACAGTGATATTTGAGAAGTGAAATGAAGTTTATTGGGTTTACAGAAAGTGTGCTATAATTGTTTAACCAAAATTAGGCAGGTGCATAAATTTGGGCACTGTTGTTGTCATTTTATTGATTCCAAAACCTTTAGAACTAATTATTGGAACTCAAATTGGCTTGGTAAGCTCAGTGACCCCTGACCTACATACACAGGTGAATCCAATTATGAGAAAGAGTATTTAAGGGGGTCAATTGTAAGTTTCCCTCCTCTTTTAATTTTCTCTGAAGAGTAGCAACACGGGGGGTCTCAAAACAACTCTCAAATGACCTGAAGACAAAGATTGTTCACCATCATGGTTTAGGGGAAGGATACAGAAAGCTGTCTCAGAGATTTCAGCTGTCTGTTTCCACAGTTAGGAACATATTGAGGAAATGGAAGACCACAGGCTCAGTTCAAGTTATGGCTCAAAGTGGCAGACCAAGAAAAATCTCGGATAGACAGAAGCGACGAATGATGAGAACAGTCAGAGTCAACCCACAGACCAGCACCAAAGACCTACAACATCATCTTGCTGCAGATGGAGTCACTGTGCATCATTCAACCATTCGGCGCACTTTACACAAGGAGATGCTGTATGCGAGAGTGATGCAGAGGAAGCCTTTTCTCCGCCCACAGCACTAAAAGTGCCGCTTGAGGTGGGCTAAAGCACATTTGGACAAGCCAGCTTCATTTTGGAATAAGGTGCTGTGGACTGATGAAACTAAAATTGAGTTATTTGGCCATAACAAGGGGCGTTATGCATGGAGGAAAAAGAACACAGCATTCCAAGAAAAACACCTGCTACCTACAGTAAAATATGGTGGTGGTTCCATCATGCTGTGGGGCTGTGTGGTCAGTGCAGGGACTGGGAATCTTGTCAAAGTTGAGGGACGCATGGATTCCACTCAGTATCAGCAGATTCTGGAGACCAATGTCCAGGAATCAGTGACATAGCTGAAGCTGCGCCAGGGCTGGATCTTTCAACAAGACAACAACCCTAAACACTGCTTAAAATCCACTAAGGCATTTATGTAGAGGAACAAGTACAACGTTCTGGAATTGCCATCTCAGTCCCCAGACCTGAATATAATTGAAAATCTGTGGTGTGACTTAAAGAGAGCTGTCCATGCTCGGAAGCCATCAAACCTGAGTGAACTAAAGATATTTTGTAAAGAGGGATGGTCCAAAATACCTTCAACCAGAATCCAGACTCTCATTGGAACCTACAGGAAGCGTTTAGAGGCTGTAATTTCTGCAAAAGAAGGATCTACTAAATATTGATTTCATTTCTTTTTTGTGGTGCCCAGATTTAGGCACCTGCCTAATTTTGTTTAAACAATTATAGCACACCTTCTGTAAATCCAATAAACTTCATTTCACTTCTCAAATATCACAGTGTGTGTCTCCTATATGATATATTTAACTGACATTTTTTATCGTAACAACCAACGATTTATACAGGAAAATCATGACGATTAACAAGGTTGCCCAAACTTTCGCATCCCACTGTATCACAACCTTTCATTGTAGAAGTAGACGTGTCCGAGGTGGGGGTAGGAGCAGTCTTAACTAGAGGCGGGACGAATCCAATTTTTTTCGAATCTGAATCCAAAAAGGTTCTCGAATATATCGAATCTTTCGAATCTCGAATCCTACGAATCCTGTACATAATTGTGTGAGCGGTGTAAGAAACAAAGTCAGACCGCGTCAGTTTGTCTGAACCTCCACCTCCCAGTCACGGTCGCACCATTCATAAAGCAGGCGGTGCAGGCAGGTGACGTCAGTCAGTGACGCTGCCGCTCGTCTGCCCTGCCGGCCGGCCTGCATTACGATAGCAGTAGCCCTGTGAGTAAGATTCATTGAATGTTATACTACAGACAGAGGGGGCAGCATGATTATTAATCAGAATTACACATTTTATAACTGTACTGGAGCGGAGGGGCCGGAGCACAGTGAATGCACCGGGCCCCAGCTCCGCCTCCCAGTCCCTCCCACCGGGATTCGTCGGATTCGTTTCAGGCAAATTACGTCGGGATTCGAGTCCACGAATCCCACTAATCCAGCAAGATTCGAGGGATTCGTGGATTCGACGAATCCCCCGTCCCATCTCTAGTCTTAACACAGGGCACCTGGTAAATGGTGCCCATGTGCATTTTTCTCTAAACAACTCTGCCGCAGACAGAAATTATGATGTGGGTAACAGACAGTTGCTGGCAATTAAGTTGGCTTTTGAGGAGTGGCATTATTGGTTGAAAGGGGCGATTCATTCGATCACGGTGTTCACAGATCACAAAAATCTGGCTTACCTGGAGTTGGCTGAAAGACTGAACCCGAAGCAGGCCAGATGGTCTTTGTCTTTCGCCAGATTCATTTTCATTGTCACTTATTGTCCTGGAGTTAAGAACGTCAAGGCAGATGCATTGTCACGTAGTTTTCCTGGAGGTGGTGATTTTGAAAATCTGAGGTGAAGGTGTTAGAGGCTCAGGGAGATGCACCGGAGTCTTGACTCTCTGGAAAATTGTTTGTTCCATCACAATTGCATCATAAGGTGTTTGAGGAACATCACTGCACAGTTCTTACGGGACACCCTGGGAGCAGATCCACTGCCAACCTCATCTCTCGTATATTCTGGTGGGGTTGCGTAAGTGTGCTGAGGACAATCTATCGACCTGTAGTATCTATGCACGTGCTCAGGTGACACATACTCAACCTTCTAGAGCTCTACTTCCGTTGCCCATACCTTCTAGACCATGGAGTCACTTGTCTATGGATCTTATTACTGATCTGCCTAATTTGTCTGGA
The DNA here is from genome assembly GCF_014858855.1 of Bufo gargarizans. Lineage (NCBI taxonomy): Eukaryota > Metazoa > Chordata > Amphibia > Anura > Bufonidae > Bufo > Bufo gargarizans. The sequence continues at coordinate 235,312,105 of NC_058084.1, forward strand.
AAAACTGTTATTCTGGTGGTAGTTGATAGTTTTAGTAAAATGGTGCACTTTATATCACTGCCTGACCTACATAATGCTAAAACATTTGCGCAAGTGTTTGTTGACAACATTGTGAAACTTCATGGCATTCCATCTGATGTGATCTCTGATTGTGGGACTCAGTGTGTGTCCAGATTCTGGAAGGTGTTCTGTACTTGGCTGGGGGTACAACTGTCTTTTTCTTCTGCTTTTCATCCTCAGATGAATGGACAGACGGAGCGCACTAATCAGAGTCTGGAGACTTACTTGAAATGAGAACCAGGAGGAGTGGTCTTTGTTTTTGGTAGAGTTTGCCATAAACAATCGTAGACAGGAGTCCACTGGTAAGTCGCCATTTTTTGGGGCATATGGGTTTCACCCGCAATTTGGCACATTCTCTGGTTTGGAAACTTCCGGTATCCCTCAGGAGCAAAGTTTTTTGTCATCATTGTCTTCTATATGGTGGAAAATTCAAAATAACTTGATGAATATGGGCAACATGTGGCTGACAGGAAACGTATGAATGGTCTGGACATAAGTGTGGGTGATTTTGTGTGGCAGTCCACAAGAAATAGTAAGTGGAATGTTACTTCTTGGAGATTGGGTCCAAAGTTTATTGGTCCATATAAGATCACTGGCATTAATAATGCTGTAGCTTTTCTTCTTGAACTTCCTCAGGCTCTGAAAATTCATAATGTGTTTTACAAATCTTTGTTAAGCTAATATTTTGAACCTTTAGAGTTGTCCCCCTTGCCACCCGCTCCAGTCATGGTGGACAGCAGTTTGGAATTCCAGATCGCCAAGATTATTGACTCTGGAGTTCTCCGTAGATCTCTTCAGTATCTTGTTCACTGGAAGGGATATTGACCAGAGGAGAGGATGTGGGTACCGGTATCTGATGTGAATGCCAGTCGTTTGGTGAAAGCCTTTCACAGGTCTCATCCGGATAAGGTTGGTCCTGGGTGCCCGGAAATCACCTGTAGAAGGCAGGGGTACTGACACGGAAGTTCCTGCGACAGGTGGCAGGAGATCGGTGAGACTGGCAGCACGTGGTTTGATCTGACATGTTTTCCGTTTGGATCAAATGACATCTGTGTTGTTTCTGGTGCTTGCCACACCTTCTTTCCCCAGGTGTGGCTATTATGGTCATTTAACCTTCTCTATTTATTGTTGTTTCTCCTGCTATACTATGCGGTTTATAGCTTCTATTGGAGTTGTGGATAGCTGGTGTGTGGATCTCAGCTGAGTTCCTGGTGCTGCCATAGTCACTTGAAGTTAAAGTGTTTTATTTCGCTTTTGTATTTTGTTTGGGTTATTTTGTGTGTTACATTTCCCTGTCATTTGCATTAAGGCCTGAGGGAGACTCCTGTTCATCCTTCCTTTTGGAGGAACAGGTTTTCTCAGTAATTACATTAGTGCCAGGGTCCTATAGGGTTAGAACTCTAGGTTTTCTGGTGTATGAACTCATCTACCTCTGGGGTCTGTTCATACTGGTAGTTAGTCAGGACATTGATTAGGGTTTCCCTAGGAGGTGTCCATCTCCTTTCCCTTGTTTCCAGACCATATTCCTTCACCCCTTTCCCTCCTATGTTCAATATGGCGTTTCCCTCCCACATCTGAACGTGACACCTTGGGTCCAAGAAAGGACAGTACATGATCTTCTAATACTGCACTTTTTGAGCTTCTCTTCATTTTTCAGAAGTGCTGAAAAAAAGAAGTGTAGCTTAGTGGCAGGGGGCATGGTTTAGTGCAGCTGCCACATTTACTATAACTTTTGCCAGAAAGTGGCGGAGGTTATAGCTGAAGTCTACGTTGGCCTGTGGCTGGTTTAGACTTTACTTTCTGGCACACAGCAGGGCAGAGATGCGACTGAATTGTTAAAAGGCTTCTGCCAGCGCAGGGAGATCAAGGATGGATTCGCCAGTCTTGATATATCTCCCACATTCTCTTTAATTTGTACAGCCTTGAGGAAAGAAAGGACATTTTTTACATATGTTTCCGGTTAAATTAAGGCTCCGTGTACCAAGTGGGTGTGAACAAATGAACGCGGCCTCAATGACAGGGAACGACGACAGCCCTAATCTAGAAACTCACCCGCTTTCCCTACCTACTTTCAGTATAAGCCCTACTTGGCAGAAACACCCCTGGACAGCGGTCCCTACTCTAAATAAGGGCAGAGATGGAAAAACACCAACAGACAAACCAACACCAAAGCAGAGTCATACGGAAATGGGTCAGAACCAGATGGGCTACACAGTACAAAACGAGACACAGAGGGTGGTGCAAAGCCAAGTTCAGAAGCACAGAGGAATCAGTACCAAATGAAGGAACCTAGCTAGTGAGCCAAACAAGACTATCACTGGCAATGGTCTATGGCTAGGAAGCAATTTAAATAGGCCGATAAGTCCCTGGATCAGAACCTGATAAATCCATTGACTTGGCACTACATTAGTCAGACAGATTAGTACACAGTAATAGAGCAGCTGATCAATCATCCCACTGCTAAACGCCCCCAGCACACGCCTGCTGTGGGATGAAACACAGCATTGCATCTTGTTACTTATTCATACGACTGTATATTTGTGTCTGCATCTATTCTGTAATTCATGCATCCGTACTTCAGTTCCACAATAAAAATTGAACATGTCCTATTCTTGCCCATTTTTGTGGACAATAATAGGCATTTCTATCATAGGGCTGGCTGTCCCATTCTGAAAAATGTGGAACGCACACGGATGGTATCTGTGTGTTGCGGATCCAAAATTTGCGGACTGCTAAATGGATACAGCCGTTTAAATTAGTCCTAAGGATTTGGCGCGCCCGCGTCGAGGCTGAGGATAGTGCCGTTGGAGCCCTGGCAGGTAAGTTTATAATAGGAAATTCTTCTTGCAGATTTTCCTGTAGTTGGAAAATCAATAGTAAGTGAAAGTAAACATGGCTAGGATAAATATATATCTATCAAATCAAAGGATAACAATAAAAAATAAATAAGGGCAGACTAGGTGAACCATGTGGTCTTTTTCTGCTGGCATAAGTAAATCACTGACTGCAGTGAAGACCATCTCAGCCTGTGAATGTCAGATCAGCATTCACAGCCATTTGCTACCCCACAGTAACAGAAATAGGAAGCAGCAGGGACCCCGACACAGTCAGAACAGAAGTGCAGGGGATCATTAAGGTGAACATAAGTTAGGGTACTTTCACACTAGCATTAAAGTTTTCCGGTATTGAGTTCCATCACAGGGGTTCAATACCGGAAAAAACTGATCAGTTTTATCCTAATGCATTCTGAATGGAGAGCAATCCTTTCAGAATGCATCAGGAAGTCTTCAGTTCAGTCCCTGCAGCATGCATATTTTTTTTACAAAATTCCGGCACACTTTCCGGAATGCCGGATCTGGCATCATTTTCCATTGAAATGCATTAATGCCGGATCCGGCACCAAGTGTTTAGCCAAAACAGATCTGTTTTTAAAAAAAAAAAAAATAAAAAAAAAAAAAAATACCGGATCAGTTTTTCCGGATGACACTGGAGAGACGGATCTGGTGTTTCAATGCATTTATTAGAAGGATCCATCTACAAATGCTATCCGTTTGTACACAGATTTCCAGATCCGGCAGACAGTTCTGGCGACAGAACTGCCTGCCGGATCTTCACAACATATCTTTACAGCATATGCAGGACCTGGGACAGCTTTTTTTTTGCTCATTGCTATACCCCTTTTTAAACGGCATCTGTCAGCAGATTTGTACCTAGTAAACTGCCTGATTTGTTGCATGTGCGCTTGGCAGCTGAAGGCATCTGTGTTGTTCCCATGTTCATATGTGTGCTTTGCTTAGAAGAATTGTTTTATTATATGCAAATAAGACCCTAGGAGCAACAGGGGAGTTGCCGTTAGGCCCCTTTTACAAGAGCGAGTTTTCTGCGCGGCTGCAATGCGTGAAGTGAACGCATAGCACCCGCACTGAATCCTGATCCATTCATTTCAATGGGTCTGTGTACATAAGCGTTGTTTTTCACGCATCACTTCTGCGTTGCGTGAAAATCGCAGCATGTTCTATATTCTGCATTTTTCATGCAACCCTGGACCCATAGAAGTGAATGGGGCTGCGTGAAAAACGCATTGCATCCTCAAGCAAGTGGGTGCGATGTGTTTTTCACTGATGGTTGCTAAGAGATGTTGTCTGTAAACCTTCAGTTTTTTATCACGCGCGTGAAAAACACATCAAAACACATTGCTCCCGCGCGGAAAAAACTGAATGCAATCACAGACAAAACTGACTGAACTTGCTTACAAAATGGTGCGAGTTTCACTGAACTCCGGACCTAATCCGTCACACTCATGAGAAAGTCTCTTGGTGTAATAACAACGCCCCTATTGCTCCTGGAGTTCCATTTGCATATATTAAAACATTTTTCCCAGTAATGGGGACACATTTAAACATGGGACAAAAACAGATGCCTTCATCTGCCAAGAGCACATGCAACAGGTCAGCTTGTTCCATAGGCACAAATCTGCTGACAAATGCCAATAAAAAAAATAGCAAATAGAATGCTGACAGAGTTGATTACTAAAAGATTAAAAGGATAAGGAACTGTGAAACATGTTTGATCACATAATGAGCACTATGCAACAGAACAGATGATGTTACTGTACTGGATGAAAAGCAAACAGCCATAGGAGGTTGCTGACAGCAGAAGGGAAGAGTCAGAGAAGCTGGCTGGGTTGTAATCAAAAGTCAGTGATCAGCTCAGAGAATGGCCAGGGTGAGAATGGGTCTGTACAGCATGTCCATTGGCTGTAAGCTACAAGTCAAAATTATGATATTGTATTAATACAAAATAATATAATAACCTTGAAATAGCAATATACTAAACATCTACTTACGTTCACTGGATGTAAAATCTTGTGATTCAAGAATGCCAGACTCTTGCAAAGATCTAATGCACGAATCAACCAGTTCAAGGCCAGTTGTTAATTCATCCTCTATATCTTTTTGACCCTCTGTAAAACAGAAATTATGATGAGACTAACAATTTACCTTCACTGTTACATTTACAAAATTGTGATCATTGTACACATTTACTTTTACCGTATTTTTCGCATAATAATTTATAAGGAATCGCTCATAAGTATGCAGGGGGGGGGGGGGGCACTGGCTGTACTCACCGCACTCTGGCTGTTCTTCTGGGCCCCGCACTGCACTGTTCTAACTACATACAGCATCAGGATGTAGTGCGTCTTTAGGTCACAATGTAGTGCAGGGCCCGGAAGAAGAACAGGGAGTGGTGAGTGGGCAAGAATTGAGAATAAGCATTTTTGTTATCAATCTAAGAACTAAAGGGACCTAAATGATGTTATTGTTAAAGAGGTCGTCTATTTTCTGGTTACTGTGGTCCAACATGTTTTTGAGATAATTATATGGCACTTACTAATATAGCCCTTGTTTACAAAGTCTTTTTGTGCTCTCTACACAGAGGTCCTGTTCATAAAATGGTGCTGATGGACGATCATGTGACCAGGCAAATCACCTCCATGTGATGACTCCTCCATTCAAATACATTGCACCGTCTGTGTTTGGAGCAGACATCACATGGAGGTGATTCATGTGGTCACATGGTCCTCCATCAGTGGCCATTTTGTGGACAGCACAAAAGACTTAGAAATATAGAAAATGGTGCAGAGTTTCAGCAAAGGCTATATTAGTAAGTGCTATATAAACATCTCACAGACACATTGATAAAGAGTAGCCTGAAAGTGGACCCCTTTAACTGAAAGCATCTGAGAGTAATGCTTGTATTAGACAGCCTGATTTAACAGGCAATTGTCGGGAAGGAAACATTCCTTCCCTGCAAACATCTGCTTCCTGGCGAAGGAGACTGCTGCAATTACATGCAGCGATCTCCTCCTCGGTATAGGGAGGAGCGATCGTAATTGCTCTTCCCTATACTGAATCATTGTTTGCCAGCAGCAGATCACAGCATGACACCAGCAAATAATGATTTTTTAAACTGTCAAAGATTTGGATTGCCCGATAAATTATCAGGCAATTGGCGGCAGCATTAGGCTGCCAGATGATTGCTAACGTTAGCGATCATCTGCTGAACAGCTGGCAGGTGTAATACACCCATAACAACATCACAGCCACAAAGCAAGTGCCTCTGAAAGTGACATCACTACAAGAACTTTCAAGGTTCAGGATATGGGTTCCCATGGTCAGGCACCTAGAGTTTTATAACATATATGGAATGTCATGTCCAACAATTATATACTGTAAGATGGTAAGATGTTATTCCTAAGAAAAAGGAGCTATTCCCAAACCTGCATTTATCAATAAGAATGCAGCCGGGCACAATTTTTGCGGCGTGATCTGTACTTTCATTGATGCCATCCTAGGGTGAGTATGACTTTTTGATCAATTTTATGACAATTTTTGTGGGAGGTGAAGTGAGCAAAAAAAAACTATGAATTGGCCATTTTGACTTCTTTCCATTTCGTTTGCCATATGGGATAAATATTTTTATATTTTAACCCCCTTAAGGACTCGGCCCTATTTCACCTTACGGACTTGGCCATTTTTTTAAAATCTGACCAGTGTCACTTTAAGTGCTGATAACTTTAAAACGCTTTGACTTATCCAGGCCATTCTGAGATAGTTTTTTCGTCACAAATTGTACTTCACGTAAAATGAAGACCAAATTTATGGAAAAATTTGTAAAAAAAGAAATTGCTAATTTCCAAGTTTCAATTTCTCTACTTCTATAATACACAGTAATACCTCCAAAAATAGTTATTACTTTACATTCGCAATATGTCTACTTCATGTTTGGATCATTTTGGGAATGATATTTTATTTTTTGGGGATGTTACAAGGCTTAGAAGTTTAGAAGCAAATCTTGAAATTTTTAAGAAATTTTCTAAAACCCAATTTTTAGGGACCAGTTCAGGTCTGAAGTCACTTTGCGAGCCTTACATAATAGAAACCACCCAAAAATGACCCCATTCTAAAAACTACACCCCTCAAGGTATTCAAAACTGAGTTTACAAACTTTGTTAACCCTTTAGGTGTTCCACAAGAATTCATGGAAAATAGAGATATACAATTTCAAAATTTCACTTTTTTGGCAGATTTTCCATTTTAATAATTTTTTTCCAGTTACAAAGCAAGGGTTAACAGCCAAACCAAACTCAATATTTATGGCCCTGATTCTGTAGTTTACAGAAACACCCCATATGTGGTCGTAAACTACTGAAAAGGCACACGGCAGGGCGCAGAAGGAAAGGAATGCCATACGGTTTTTGGAAGGCAGATTTTGCTGGACTGTTTTTTTTGACACCATGTCCCATTTGAAGCCCCCCTGATACACCCCTAGAGTAGAAACTCCATAAAAGTGACCCCATATAAGAAACTACACCCCTCAAGGTATTCAAAACTGATTTTACAAACATCAGTAACCCTTTAGGTGTTCCACAAGAGTTATTGGCAAATGGAGATGAAATTTCAGAATGTAAATTTTTTGGCAAATGTTCCATTTTAATCCATTTTTCCAAGTAAAAAAGCAAGGATTAACAGCCTAACAAAACTCAATATTTATAGCCCTGATTCTGTAGCTTACAGAATCTGGTCGTAAACAGCTGTACGGGCACACAGCAGGGTGCAGAAGGAAAGGAATGCCATAAGGTTTTTGGAAGGCAGATTTTGCTGGACTGTTTTTTTTGACACCATGTCCCATTTGAAGCCCCACTGATGCACCCCTAGAGTAGAAACTCCCCAAAAGTGGCCCCATTTTAGAAACTACGGGATAGGGTGGCAGTATTGTTGGTACTAGTTTAGGGTACATATTATTTTTGGTTGCTCTATATTATACTTTTTGTGAGGCAAGATAACAAGAAATTGCTGTTTTGCACCATTTTTATTTTTTGTTATTTACAAGATTCATCTGACAGGTTAGATCATGTGATATTTTATAGACCAGGTTGTCACGGACGCAGCGATACCTATTATGTATACTTTTTTTATTTACGTAAGTTTTACATAATGATTACTTTTTTGAAGCAAAAAAAATAATGTTTTAGTGTTTCCATAGTCTGAGAGCCATAATTTTTTTAGTTTTTGGGCGATTACCTTCGGTAGGGTATGATTTTTGCGGGATGAGATGACGGTTTTATTGGCACTATTTTGGGGTGCATGTGACGTTTTGATCGCTTGCTATTACACTTTATGTGATGTAAGGTGAAAAAAAAGGTTTATTTAGCACAGTTTTTTTTTTTTTTTTTACGGTGTTCATCTGAGGGGTTAGGTCATGTGATAGTATTATAGAGCCGGTCGATACAGACGTGGCGATACCTAATATGTATACTTTTTTTTGTTTATGTAAGTTTTACACAATAATATTTTTGAAACAAAAAAAATTATCATTTTTTAGTGTCTCCATATTCTGAGAGCCAAAGTTTTTTCATTTTTTAAGCGATTATCTTAGGTAGGGTCTCATTTTTTGAGGGATTAGATGACGGTTTGATTGGCACTATTTTGGGGTGCATATGACTTTTTGATCGCTCGCTATTACACTTTTTGTGATGTAAGGTGACAAAAAATTGTTTATTTAGCACAGTTTTTATTTTTTTATGGTGTTCATCTGAGGGGTTAGGCCATGTGATATTTTTATAGAGCTGGTCGATACAAACACGGCGATACCAAATATGTATACTTTTTTTTATTTATGTAAGTTTTACACAATAACAGCTTTTTTAAAACAAAATAAATTATGTTTTAGTGTATCCATATTCTGAGCCATAGTTTTTTAATTTTTTGGGCGATTCTCTCAGGTTGGGGCTCATTTTTTGCGGGATGAGGTGACGGTTAGATTGGTTCTATTTTGGTGAGCTTTTTGATTGCTTGCTGTTGTACTTTTTGTGATGTAAGGTGACAAAAAAATTGTTTATTTAGCACAGTTTTTATTTTAATTTTTTATGGTGTTCATCTGAGGGGTTAGGTCATGTGATATGTTTATAGAGTCGGTCAATACAGACACAGCGATACCTAATATACAGTACAGACCAAAAGTTTGGACACACCTTCTCATTCAAAGAGTTTTCTTTATTTTCATGACTATGAAAATTGTAGATTCCCACTGAAGGCATCAACACTATGAATTAACACATGTGGAATTATATACCGTATTTTTCGCCCCATAAGACGCACTTTTTCTTCCCCCAAAATGGGGGAGAAATGCCCCTGCGTCTTATGGGGCGAATGCGTGGAGTTTTACATCGCTGGCAGCGATGTATCAGTGAGCGGGGACTCGGGGAGGGACTGGGAGGAGCTGGGGGCCGGCAATAGCGGCGGGGCGGTGCAGTCAGTGTAGCATAGCACCGCCCCGCCGCTCTGGTATACTAATATAAGAAATCATATTGAAGTAATAGTTATTAAACATGCCCCCCAACTGCTATTACTACCTTCCCTCCTAATCGCTGCTGTAGAATTCAGGCCAGTCGGGCGGGCGGCAGCGTAACTCGTGTCACGTGCCTGCGCCGCCTACTTTATGAATGAAGTAGGCGGCGCAGGCAAGTGACGTCAGTGAGACGCGCCGGCCAGCCGTCCTGCCGGTCTGATTTCTACAGCAGCGATTAGGATGAAAGGTAGTAATAGGAGTTGGGGGGCATGTTTAATAAATATTAATTCAATATGACAACTTATATTTTGTGCGGCGACGGGCGGGGGGGGGGGGTCGACGGTTCAGATTGCGATCTGTGGATGGCACTGTTACAGGGGGGGGGATCTGTGAATGGCACTGTTATGGGCTGGGGGGTCTGTGGATGGCACATATATAACAGTGCCACCCACAGACCCCCCCCCCCAGCCCATAACAGTGCCATCCACGGATCCCCCCTGTAACAGTGTCAGCCACAGACCCCCCCCCCCCTGTAACAGTGCAAGCCACAGATCCCCCCCCCATAACAGTGTCCGTCATCCACAGATCCCCCCATAACAGTGTCCGTCATCCACAGATCCCCCCATAACAGTGTCCGTCATCCACAGATCCCCCATAACAGTGTCTGTCATCCACAGATCCCCCCCATAACAGTGTCCGTCATCCACAGATCCCCCCATAACAGTGTCCGTCATCCACAGATCCCCCCATAACAGTGTCCGTCATCCACAGATCCCCCCATAACAGTGTCCGTCATCCACAGATTCCCCCATAACAGTGTCCGTCATCCACAGATCCCCCCATAACAGTGTCCGTCATCCACAGATCCCCCCATAACAGTGTCCGTCATCCACAGATCCCCCCTATAACAGTGTCCGTCATCCACAGATCCCCCCTATAACAGTGTCCGTCATCCACAGATCCCCCCCATAACAGTGTCCGTCATCCACAGATCCCCCCATAACAGTGTCAGTCATCCACAGATCCCCAGTAATAGTGCCATCCACAGACCACCATTAGTTCCAAACCCACAGCACACCTTTTGGTTAAAAATGTTTTTTTTTCTTATTTTCCTCCCCAAAAACCTAGGTGCGTCTTATGGGCCGGTGCGTCTTATAGGGCGAAAAATACGGTACATAACAAAAAAGTGTGAAACAACTGAAAAATATGTCATATTCTAGGTTCTTCAAAGTAGCTACCTTTTGCTTTGATTACTGCTTTGCACACTCTTGGCATTCTCTTGATGAGCTTCAAGAGGTAGTCACCAGAAATGATCTTCCAACAGTCTTGGAGAAGTTCCCAGAGATGATTAGCACTTGTTGGCCCTTTTGCCTTCACTCTGAAACGTTGAAATTTTTTGGGGGGAAAACTTTATTTTTCACTTCATTTTTTGTCCCACTTTGAGACTTGAACTTTTGGGGGTCTAATCCTTTACAATGCATTCCAATACTTCTGTATTGGAATGCATTGTCTGTATAAGTAATACTGTGTGTATTACTTATACAGCTTCCGGCCTATGAGATCCAGGGGGCTGGATCTCACAGGCTCTTCACCGGAAGGCAGCGCGATGCTTTCCTTAGACATCGCGCTGCCTTCCATGCCATCAGGTACCCCCCACAGCCCCATGGGGACCCGATGGCACCGCCAACCACCGCCGCCACACCAGGTAAAAGCCGCAAACCGCAGGTCTGAATTGACCTGCGGTTTGCGGCGATCGCCAACACGGGGGGGTCACGGGACCCCCCTGCGCATTTAGCCGTGGTGCCTGCTCAATGATTTGAGCAGGCACCATGTTCTGATCACCGCCCGCCGTAGATGACGTACCGATACGTCATGGGTCCTCGAGACTCGGGAACCATGCCGTACCGGTACATCATGGGTCCCTAAGGGGTTAATAATACGGGAGTTTTTGCACACTACTAGTGATGATCGAGCATGCTCGGCTGAACACCTGTTCGAGGGCCATCCTCGAGTCTCCTCCCCGCACGTTTCTTGGCTGCTATGAAGCCAATAAAAGTGCGTAAGTACTGCCCATGTTGGCTACTGGCATTACAGTGATTGGCTAAACAGAACGCGTCATCGGATGCTATATATGTTCAGTTCATTCATGGTCAGGGAGAGCTGAGCATAAGAAGGGACAGAGAGTGTAGGGAATGTAATTGAATATTTTTTTAGTACAAAAACATTTTAGAGACCCAAAAGTCCTTGTAAGGACTATTGTGTGTGACAGCAGCAGTATATGTTTGTAGCACAACCTGCTCTAAATTGTTCAGTGTTAGGCCTCATGCACACGGCCGTTGTTTTGGTCTGCATCCGAGCCGCAGTTTTTGCGGCTCGTATGCGGACCCATTCACTTCAATGGGGCCTCAAAAGATGCGGACAGCACTCCGTGTACTGTCCGCATCTGTTCCTCCGTTTCGTGGCCCCGCAAAAAAGTATAACCTGTCCTATTCTTGTCCGTTTTGCAGACAAGAATAGGCAGTTATATAAATGGCTGTCCGTGTTTTGCAGATCTGAAATTTGTGGACCGCAAAAAAATGGAACGGTCGTGTGCATGTAGCCTTAGGGAGAGCTGTGCATAAGAAGGGACAGACAGTGTAGGGAGTGTAATATAAACTTTTCAGAGACCCAAAAGTCCTTTTAAGGACTATTGTTTGTGACAGCAGCAATATATATTTATAGTGCATCCTACACTAAATACCATGTAATAGGCCGCTGCGGACAGATAAATTATCCGCGTCACATCTCCTGTTTAAAATGTGCGCATCAGTAAAATATCAATGACATCCAGTGCACTTTTTCCATAGAAGGTGTCCGCTGCGGAGAGTTAAATTATCCGCACCACACCTCCTGTTTTAAAATGTGCGCCGCCCTAAAATATCAGTGACATCCAGTGCACTTTTTCCTTAAACGGTGTCTGCTATGCCCAGTTAAGTTATCTGCGCCACAGCTCCTGTTTAAAATGTGCACATCCCTAAAATATCAGTGACATCCAGTGTACCTTTTTCCGTAGACACTGAGAACAGTGACATTACCTGTGGTACCTGTCCTGTATAACTTTTCCTAATCACAAATACCTTTGTAAAAAAATTTTGCGCATACACTTCCAAATCCTATGCTACTGTACGTGTGAAATACTTTCAAGCATATATCACATTTAAAATGAAGAAGGCAAGCAGTAAGGGACAGGAAAGTGGCCATGATGTTGATAGTGCACGCAGAGGCCATGGCCCTGGGCGCAAAGAAACTGTGCCTGCTGCCAGAGCACAAGAAAAACAATCATCCACGATACCTAGCTTCATGTTCCAGTTTGCAGGGCGGCACAGAACACCACTCTTGAAGTCAGACCAGGGCGACCAGATGGTCGGTTGGATTGCAGCAGATAATGCTTCCAGTCGGTTAAGCACCACCCTGTCTTCCACCAAGTCCAGTCTCAGTAGCCAGGAGTCTGGTCAAAACAATCCTCCCCCTGATCCTCCTTCCTCCCACCATGTACAGTCTTGCCAAAAAAGTGATCCCACACTCGGATATTCCGAGGACCTCTTGTCATCGCCATTACTTGATTTGGCCCTCTCACCAAGCACGCTTGAAGAGGGAAATGAGATCTTGTGCCCTGATTCCCAAACTCTTGAGCATCCACAGTCACAAGAACATGACGGTGGGGAACAGCAATTGGTGTTTAATGAGGTGGATGATGATGAGACACAGTTGCCAATGAATTAACCGCAATTACTGTCTCAAGAGGTTGAGGAAGAGGATGAGACACAATTGTCAATCACTGAGGTTGTGGACGATGAGGTCACTGACCCAACCTGCGAAGATGGAAAGCCGAGCGAGGACAGCAGTACAGAGGGGAGGGATCTGCAGCACCACAACAGGCTGGAAGAGACAGTGGGGTGGCAAAAGCAAGAAGGCAGGCCACATCAAAAAGGCCCAAAACTGTTCCACGGTGCATCCCCTTGCGGAAATCTCCCTTGCCAAGAAGTAGATGTTCCGCAGTATGGCGCTTTTTTGAGGAAAACACAGACGACTAAAGAATAGTAGTTTGCAACCTGTGCCATACGAAAATGAGCAGGAACATAAACACTAGCAACCCCACCACCACCAGCATGATCAACCACATGGCATCCAAGCACCGTAATAAGTGGGACGAACGCCTGAGTGTACAATCTGTGCCTGCAGGTCACACCACTGCCTCTTCTTCACGTATGTTACGTGCTGGCCAATCCCCTGTCGAAGGCGCAGATCCTGGCCCGGATGCCTCCCGCCCTTCACCTAGACCTTCTCAAGCACCATCAGAGACCACATCCACTTCCCTGTCCCAGCACAGCATCCAAATGTCCTTACCCCAGGCCTTTGAACGCAAGCGAAAATACCCAGCCACCCACAGGACATAGCACTAAATGAGCAGCTTTCCAAATTACTGGCCCTGAAAATGTTGCCATTTAGGCTTGTGGACACTGAGGCCTTCCACAGTCTGATGTCGGCGGCTGTCCCGTGTTACACAGTACCCTGCCGCCACTATTTTTTCAAGGTGTGCCGTGCCCGCCTTACACCAACATGTGTCCCGTAACATCACACGTGCTCTGACCAACGCAGTACCTGGGAAGGTCGACTTAACCACGGACACATAGACAAGTGCATTCGGCCAGGGACGCTACATTTCCCTGATGGCACACTGGGTGAAATGTTGTGGAGGACAGAAGCAAGTCATACCCTGGGATGGCACAGGTGCTACCGACGCCAAGGATTGCGGGCCCTACGTCGATCAGGGTTTCCGCCAGCACCTACTTTAGTGGCTCCAAACCCCATTTCTCCCCCTCCACCTCCTCTACTTCCACCTCCGATTTATCCGCATGCAGCACCAGTCAATCATCAGTCGGTAGCTGGAAGCAGTGTAGCATTGCAGTGGGGAAGCGGCTGAAGCTGATATGCTTAGGGGACAAACAGCACACCGCTGCGGAGCCGTGGCAGGGGATAAGAGACCAGACTTAGACTCAACCTACAACCAGGAATTGTTGTGTCTGATAATGGTCATAATTTGGTGGTGGTTTTGGAGCTCGGCAAGCTCAGACACATCCCATGTCTATCCCACGTGTTCAAACTTGTGGTTCAGGGGTTTCTCAAAACCTACCCTAATTTGCCTGAGCTACTGGTGAAAGTGCACCACGTGTGTGCACATTTCCGCAAGTCATTGACCGCTTCAGCCGGTCTGTCAACGCTGCAGCAGCTCTTGAAATTGCTAGCTCACTGGCTTTTGTGCGACGTGAGGACGCGCTGGTACTCCACGTTCCACATGTTGGCCAGGCTTTGTGAGCAGCAGATGGCAGTAGTGGAATACCAGTTGCAACATTGTCGGCGCCTTTCTAGTCATCTTCCACTATTCACAAGCGAGGAGTGGGCATGGATGTCTGTCCTCTGTGAGGTTTTAAGACACTTTGAGGAATCAACACAGATGGTGAGCGGCGATAACGCTATTATCAGCATAACCATCCCACTTCTGTGTCTACTCAAATGCTCGCTGCTCACAATTAAGGATGACGCTTTGCATGTGGAAGATGAGGAAATTGGGGAAGACATTACACAGGGTGATAGCCAGACCACACTCAGTTTGTCTTCTTAGCGCAAATTAGACGATGGAGAGGAGGAGGAGCAGGAGACTGTTGCCTCCAAGACTTCCCTGTCGTCATCAGGAGGATCAGTCAATCTCCTCATCCTCTTCCTCCTCTTCCATGGGTACTTTTACACGGTCAGCTTACCTAAAGGCCCTCATATATGTTTTAGGGGGTCAGCTCACCTGCAGGCCCTTGCATATAATGTTTTACAGGGTCAGCTCACCAGCAGGCCTGCACCTAATTATACCTAATAGGTAATTTGCGAGCATATTGCCTTGCTTGGATGTGGTAGCCATAGCTGTTTCTCAGGCTCCCTCTCCGGAATCAAAACCCTGTTTCCACATTATCCGTAGTCACCATGGTTTGCGCTGACAATAACTTCGAAAGTTGATAGGCCAGACATCCGATTGGATCGTCGCCGTCACAGGGACGTGCGATCGGCCCCAAGTCATCTAGCGTTACTAAAGCGGCAGCAGGCCCTCACCCATAATGTTTTAGGTGGTCAGATCAGCAGGCCCTTGCTCCAAATGTTTTTGAGGGTCACCAGCAGGCCATCCATCATACTTTTTCAAGGCTGTGTATGATGCCCTCCTTTATGTGTAACAAAGGGTGTATTGTAGTGCCTCTTCCTTGTAATTTTTGGCAGCATTTGCACTTTATATACAAGTAAATATACAGGAAAGAATGTTTCCTAACAATTTTTCATCTAAAATAGATTTTATCTTCGGTTTGGTGCGTACTATTGTCAGTCTGTAAAAGTGGCGTACTACTCGGACAACATCGTTCCCAGCATTGACCTGGGAGTCCAAGATGCGTCCAGACATCCTCCCCATGCTGTTCCTGAACCATTTTGGTGGTATTTCCATCAATTTCTGACCTATTCCTATGAACCAGGCACCCTTCCCTCTTTAGAGCAGGGGGTGCCTGATTATTATTTTTTTAAATACACTCTTTATTGGAGTCTATACATTGAAATTTGTATATAATAGTAATGTATTACAGTGATTTCATGTACAATGCAGTACATGTTATTTAGTACATTTTGTTGAGTGTTATACAAAAATTAACAAACAAACAGGTTATCCCTATTGACCAACAAGGAAACTTCCCTCCCTCCCTTAGGTGCCTATCCTGTCTACTTGAGTTCTGATTTCCATTAGTCAACCTGTAGCCTTACTAACTGGTTTGCAATCTTTTTATTCAGGTACCATTCTGAATTTATAAATGGCGTAATTATTATTTATAAATGGCGTCATTACTTCCTTCAATGAAGTCTGCAAAAACAATTCTAATAAAATGTTCCCATCTGTGAAAGAATATGTTTATGTGTTTTCCTTTTAATCTTTCTGCTTCTGTTTTCTCCTTCTCATAACATAATTTGACCTGCGCAAACACATCGTTTTGTGAAGATACACTAGAGTTTAGCCATTCTCTAAAGAGGCCAGAATCAGTAAATGTATTAGAGGAGAAATTTTGGACCCCTCTGGAGCCACATGAAATAATAGTAGATCAGGATTCGGAGCTACCGACGCCTTAAGATGGTATTCAATTTGGTGTCTGATCATGCTCCAATATTTATCCATTTCTGGACAAGACCAAATGCCATGTAATAAATCAGAGCCCTTTAGGTGACATTTAGGACATTTATTTAATCTGCCCTGTGATGGAGTGTGTGAAGTAAATTGGAACCCATAAATAGTTTTGTGTATCATCCAAAAAAGAGTTTCCCTCCACGTCTTATTAGGAGTTACTTGTCTTATTTTATTCCATCCTTGTAGATTAGTATTCCTAATATCTATGGATGGGAAATCCTTCCTCCATTGGGAAAATAATTGTTCTGCAGAGTGAGTATGTTTTTTGTCTCTAATTCCCACATATAACTCTGAAACAGATTTTTTTCCTCCTATCATTGCCTATTAGAGAGTCAAAGTCATTGTTGTTCATCTCTTTAGGAAGATTTAACACCCTTTGATTAAGAAACCCCTGGACTTGAAAATAAGCCAATAAATGTTTAGCCTTCTCCAAATGGTATTTTTATGTGATCTCTGAGTAAGAGTAATATCTTTTGTCCTGTGTGTTCCACATATCACTCACCGTTTTAATCTTCCTGTTTTTTCCAATGTGTGAAATGTTTAGTGTCTATACCTGGTGGAAATTCTGGGTGTCCCCAAATGTCCATATACTTTGAAAGCATAAAAGTAATATCAAAGATTTTGCGAGTCGCCTTCCAAGCCACAACAGTAACTCTAACCAATAGACTATGTTTTACGGGAAGGGGAATTAAACTATATTTGGTATGCAGCAAAGCAGATAAGCTCCAAGGATGTACCAATTGTGCTTCTAAGGAGATATTCAAATAGTACTCCATTCCGAATATCCAATCCGAACATTGCCTCATAAGGCTGTCCAGGTTATAACATCTCAAGTCTGGGAAATTTAGCCCCCCCATATTTTTGGGCAATTGAAGCTTAGTTAGCGAGATCCTGACCTTTTTTCCACCGCATAGAAAGGACCTAAATGCTGACTCTAAAGCTGCTATGTCAGAGTGTCAGTAGGACAGGGATGGTTTGCATGGGATAAAGAAGCTTTGAAATGCTCATCATTTTTAACAATTGGCTTCTACCACCTAATGAAAGTGGAAATTTCATCCACCTCTCTATATCAGTTAGGATTTTCTTGAACAAAGGAGGGTAATTTAGCATATACAAGGATTCAGGATTTCTACCTATGTGGATGCCCATGTATTTTATGGATTTGGAAGCAATTTTGATGGGTAATCCCAGGCTTTGCCCGGGTGATCCTTCCCAGGAACAGAATCTCACATTTATCTGTGTTAACCTTAAAACCTGATTCATTACCAAACTCAGTTAGAAGTTGGAACAGGTATATTATATCCCTAAGTGGGCATTCTAAAAAGACCAATAAGTCATCTGCAAATAGAACGTGTTTGACTTTCCGTTTACTTATGGTTACACCTTCCATATCATTGTCTTGTTCGATCTTTCGGGATAGAGGTTCAATGGCCAAGTTAAAGATGAGTGGAGATAGTGGACAACCCTGTCTTATCCCTTTATTCATGATGATGGGGCTATAAATTAAACCAGGGGTATGCACTCTCGCTTGAGGAGTAAATTGCCTTAAGGTATTGTCTGAATGGACCTATAAATCCTATTGCATTCAATACCTCATTCATCCATGCCCAGTCTATATTATCAAAAGCTTTTTCAGCATCAATGGTGACAATATCTGGGGAAGGATGTGATTTAGGTCTCAACTTGACCTCGTCAAGTACTGCTAGGACTTTCCTTATATTGGTGACTGCTGCCCTCCCCTGAACAAAATCCACCTGAGCAGTGGATATTAGCCGCGGCAGAATGTTAGCTAATCTATCAGCTAGTATTTTGGACGCTATTTTAATATCAGTGTTGATTAGTGAAATTGGTCAGTAAGAGGCTGCCAATGTTGGATCTTTACCGGGTTTCGACAATACTTTGATATATGCTGTATTAGTAAGAGTAGGTATGTTCGAGCCTTGCATGTAACCAGAGTATAATTGGGATAGTAATGGAGCTATTTCCATTGCCAAAATGCGGAAGAATTCCCACTGAACCCATCGGGGCCAGGACCTTTACCTAACGCCAGTTTAATAATAACACTTGTGACTTCACCCACCATAATAGGGGAGTTTAACAAAAAAATTTCCTCCTCCGTCAACACCGTTAACTGTATTGTTTTTAACCAGTCTGCTTTATTAACATCTGGTTTGGAGTGGGGCTGGTATAAATTGTGATAATAATCCCTCAGGATCTCATTTATTTATTTTGGGTGAGATTTCATCTCCTCCCTGCTTATCTTCAAGTGATAAAACGTTGGTAAGAGGTCTTTGTCCCTTAGCTAATCTAGCCAGTAATTTACCTGCTTTATTTCCATGTCTATATAGGTGTGATTCCCAAAGCGATTGGGCAAGAGCTTCCCCTTTCTGCAGCCATATCTTGTAGTCCTGTTTAGCTCGTCTCAAGATTTGTTGTAACAAAGGAGAAGGAGTTACTGGACATGACGTATAAGCTTCTCTCAGC
Organism: Bufo gargarizans; assembly: GCF_014858855.1. NCBI lineage: Eukaryota > Metazoa > Chordata > Amphibia > Anura > Bufonidae > Bufo > Bufo gargarizans. The sequence continues at coordinate 235,331,246 of NC_058084.1, forward strand.
TTCTAGCTTAAGCTAGTATATTTTTTGTTTAACAGTTTTCTTTTTATTGAACATATATGCCATTATTTTTCCCCTTAACACCGTCTTCACCGCATCCCAAAGAAGTTGTAGATTATCTGTGACCTCATTATCTTGTTTGTACTCTAACCACCATCCTCGTAACTGTTCTTTAAAATCCTCATCTTGTATATGAGTTGATGGGAATCGCCACAAGAAATCGCTTCCCCTAGGGATATTATTTGTAAATTGGATTGAGACTGGGGAGTGGTCAGATATAATCATGTCTTATATGTTAGGGTCTGAAATTCAGCCTATTCCCCCTGTATTAATAAAAATTTAATCTATGTGTGACCAAGATTGAAGCGCGTGCGAAATAAAAGTGTATTCCCTGCCTTCTGAATTAAGGGAGCACCAAGTGTCTGTTAGATTTGTGTCTTTCATATATTGTCATAGATTTAGGTCATGGTGGTCCTGTTTTATCCCTATTCCTCTTCCTCGTTTCCTATCCTCCTTCTAATCCACTACTGCATTCATATCCCCAGCTATAATTCTGTTTTCTGTGTTATTGCTTGCTACTGTTCCACTAAGTGTTTTAAAGAAATCTGAGTTTGATTCATTGGGGGCCATATATATTATAAATACTAACATCACCCCCTGGTGAGGATAAACTTGTGTGAGATTCTGCCCCAAGTATCATGCGAGTGCTCCAGTACCACAAAAGGGAGGCCTCCCCTTAATAATGTTATTACTCCGGCTTTTTATTCCAATTAGCTCCTGACCCATAAATATACCCCGCCCAACCACGTTTTAGTCTAGTAAAATCTTCTTGCGACAGGTGAGTTTCCTGAAGGAGAGCTATATCTGCCCCTAGCCATTTCAGGTGTTTCAGAACCATCCTGCATTTGTTGGGGGATCGTAAGCCTTTGATATTCCAGGACACTATTTTCAAATGGGTAGCCATTAAGGAAGACTTGTGTTGATTTGTAAGAGTTTGCAAACAGGACCAATAGAGCACCTAATTTCCCCCAAATCCCCAAACTTTCGCCCAGTTTTAACCCCAACTACTGGAGGAATCCCTTTAACCTTAATGGTTCCGACTTCTCTTTTTTCCAACTGAGAGGAAGTCATGATCTAAAAGCGAAAGATTCTGTTTCCCGCATTGCATCATTAAACATATAAAACTTAACATATTAAGAATAACTTGACCTATTACATCGAAAGTTCTACCTTGTTCCACCATTTGACACCCTCTTATAATTTTAACACCATAGAGGATCTCTCTAATAATAGCTAGACTATCATCATAAGGCCTCATGCACACGACCGTTGTTGTGTTCCATGTCCGTTGTTCCGTTTTCCGTTATTTTCTGCGGACCCATTGACTTTCAATGGGTCCGTTGAAAACTCGGATAATGCACCGTTTGTCATCCGCGTCCGTGATCCGTGTTTTCAGTCCATCAAAAAAATAGGACCTGTCCTATTTTTTTCACGGACAATGGTTCGCGGACCCATTCAAGTCAATGGGTCCGTGAAAAAACACGGATACACACAAGATTGTCATCCGCGTCCGTGATCCGTGTCCGTTTTTTTTCCTATCATTTGCAAGGCAAACTTGACTTAGATTTTTTTTTACTTTCCTTCATGTCTGGTGATCCTCCAAAAATCAAGGAAGACACACGGAAACAAAAACGGAAATTGATCACGGAACAACGGAACCCTGTTTTGCGGACTGTGAAAAAATACTGTCGTGTGCATGACGCCTACGTGTAAGATTAGCTTGTCTGTGAGATCAATATATAACGGCTTTCACCCTGTGGGCTATAATAAAATACTTATCGTCCCATTAGCTTGAATAGTGGGATTGTCAACCCAATTCTTTCGTCAATGGCGATGGTGACCCTTGTTCAAAATTAAATGTCAGTCTCTTGTTGAGGAGGTCCGCTTCAGGCTTGTTTTTCATAGATTGGCAGAATGGGGTGGCTCTACTATTCAATGGGGATGGTGCTCAATATCTCAGTGTGAACTCTACATACCAAAGGGTTATTATAAAGAGATAGTTAAGGAAGATATGGCACTCATATATCTGGAAGACTGCTCAAACATTTAATTTTATTATATTCAAATTTTGTAATGTTCCACAGGTCACAAATATTAAAAAGTCATAAATCTAAAGTAATCATACAAGATACGTAAATTGTACAAAAAAAAATTATAAAACACACAATAATTACACCATCAATGATTAAAACATCACTAAAATGGCAATTGGATATGTAAATAACTGAGGTATAGGATAACTGATTGAGCCTATATGCCTAACAGCAAATAATAAGTCCACCACAATGTAATCTGATCATAGAATATTATGATCGTTCGAGCAGACTTTTCGATCAAACCATCAACATATATTCGATAACCACAATTAATATGTCCACCACAATATACTCTGGTTGGCAAATGTAATGATCGTTCAGGCCGGATTTTCGATCAGATGATCACCAGGTATTCGGCATATTGTGTCAGTATATTGTGTCCACCAGAAGGAGGAGAAGGAGCAGTAAGCTCCGAAACGCGTATGGGGTACTTTGAGGTAGTCGTACTCATACAAAGCTAGCTAAAAGGATCCTAAAAACTACAAGAGCTCTGGAGTATCTTTAACTTTTGAAAAAAGCCGCAGCCTCCCATTCCCGCCATCGGACACCACGTCCAATGCCGATGAGAATCGAGCGGGAGAGTCAGCGAGCGCGAGTGACGTCACCGGAAGTGACGAACAGCTATAGCAGCTGATAGAGAGAACACACAGCCCTGTGAGCGGGAACAACGCACGTGGATACCACCCGCCCGCCAGGAGCCGCTTACCAACCTACCCCTGATCCATAGGAGGGTAACGTACTTGCTGAATTAGCAACTCTTATAATACTATTATCGCTGGATAACTGTGAACACAATCACTAACTGGAGGTGAACACCTCATCTATCTGAAACAAAGTGTGCAAAACCAGATTGAATTGAACATCACCATATCCCCTAAAGGGGACCCCCACTTCTCACTTATACATGTCCTCCTTGTGACATCTTTGGACTTGAGACTTGATACCTAAACCCACCTCCAATAGGTCTATAAGTTTTTTCCTATATTATTACCATCCTATTTGGACATTCTAATTGTGGCTTTTTACTTGTGTATTTTACTGTACGTGCATTTGATAGTATATTATGCACATTTTATATTACTAGGAGTACGCCATTTTTAGACCTAAGATTTTTTTACCATTACAAATAATAAAACGCTCTTTTTTCCATGCACGACCTATAATTAGAGTGCCGTCCCTATACTTTATCCTTTAATCCCTCACATACAAGCGTTGGGTACGCTTTGTTTGGATAGAGCACCTTACTCCATCTTTTGGGCTATAGTGAGCCGCCCTATATTGATTTCTCCAATTTACGTATCTTGCATGATTACTTTAGATTTATGACTTTTTAATATTTGTGACCTGTGGAACATTACAAAATTTGAATATAATAAAATTAAATGTTTGAGCAGTCTTCCAGACACTTGTTCTTCATAGAAGCTGCTGGTTCCTCTTTGTAAGTGAGAGCTGGAATCGATTTTGCAAGTGTGTGAGAGTCCATCAGTAATCGCGTTGCTTCCTCTGGATCAGTGAAGGTCATTGACCTCCCATCGGGGTAATAAATCTTCAGAGTGGAAGGGAAGAAGCGCAAAGCGAGTCTGTTTTTTAAAGATCATGGAACAGATGGGTGTGAACGCTCTCCTGCACTTTGTCACCTCCGCGGAGAAGTCTCCAAACAATAGGACTCTGTGGTCTCTTACAATGATTGTGTTGCCTCCCTGCTTGTAAGCTCTTAAGATTGCCACTTTATCTGTGTAGTCTAAGTACTTCACAAAAACTTGGCGCGGTCTGTTATTGCGAGTTGGGGATGCAGATGGCCCCGGTCATCTGGAAATGGTGTCAGACATCTTAGCAGGACCAACTCGATGCACCGTCTCCACTTTGCAGAGCAAAGATATTCCCAGGGCTGAAGGTATTTCTTGTTCGCAGATGGAAATTAGCTCTCAAGCCAGAATATTTTCCGGCATTCCCATTATGCGGAGATTGCTCCTTCTGGAGCGATTTTCCAGATCGTCTACATGTAAAAGTAATTTTATCTTTTTAGGAGGTTAGAAGGTTTAGAATTTTAGAAGAAATTTTTCAAATTTTCAACAAAATTTCCAAAACAATTTTTTAAGCACCAATTCATTTATAAAGTGATTTTGAGGGGCTTATATAATAGTAACCTCCCATAAGTGTCCCAATTTTTAGAAACTACACCCTTAAATTATTCAAAACTGATGTTACAAACTTTGTTAACCCTTGAGGTGTATCACAAGAATTAAAGGAAATGAAGGTAAAATTTAAAAATGTCATTTTTATTTTTTATGTTAATCAATTTTTTTCTTGCAAAATATGATCCACACCATCAGGTGAACGCCGTAAAAAAATAAAAAAAATAAACAGTGCCAAAACACCCATTTTCTGGTCACCTTGCCTGACAAAAAGTTTAATACCAAGCGATCAAAAAGGTGTATGTACCTCAAAATGCTACTAATCAAATTGTCATCTCATCTTGAAAAAAAATGAGACTCTACCTAAGACAATCACCCAAAAAATACTAAAAATTTGTCTCTGAGAAAAAAATTATAAAAAAAACTGTGCCAAAAACACACATTTTTGTCACATTGTTTCCCAAAAAGTGTAATACCAAGTGATCAAAAAGTCGTATGTACCCCAAAATGGCACCAATCAAACATTCATCTCATCCCGCAAAAAAAGAGACCCTACCTAACAGAAATAGAAATATGGCTCTCAGAACATGGCAACACAAAAACAAGATTTTATGCTATTCAAAAATGCTTTCACTGTGTAAAACTTAACTAAAATAAAAATAATAGACATATTAGGGATCGCTGCTGCTGTATCAACCTGCTCTATAAACATATCACATGATGATATAATCTGTCACGTGAAAGCTGTAAAAATAAAATAAACAAAAACGATGCCAGAACAGTCATTTTTTGTCACTTTGAGTGATCAAAAAGTCATTTATATCCCAAAATGGTACCAATGAAAATGTCACCTCATCCTGCAAAAAATGAACCCTAAAATAAAATAAAAAAAATCGACCCAAATAAATTACATTTTTTAATTTCACCTCTATTTTCCTTTTAATTCTTATTGGAAGTTTGTAAGATCAGTTTTGAATAGTTTTCTAAAATTGGGTCATTTATCGGTGGTTTCAATTACGTAAGCCCCTCAAAATCGCTTTATAACTGAATTGCTTAAAAAAATGGTTTTGGAAATTCTGTTGGAAATTTGAAAAATTGCTTCTAAAATTCTAAGCCTTCTAACATCCTAAATTTTTTTAATGACATTTACAAAATGATGCCAACATAAAGTAGACATATGGAAAATGCAAAGTAATAACTATTTTGTGAGGTATCACTATCTGCCATAAAAATCTGAGAAATTCATATTTAGAAAATATTGAATTTTTCCAAATTTTCTCTAATTTTAGGATTTATATTTTTTTATAAAGGTAAAACATATAGACTCAAATTTATCACTAACATGAATAACAATGTGTCACAAGAAAACAATCTTAGAATAGCTTGGGTAAGAAAAAAACGTTCCAAAGTTATTACCACATAAAGTGAAACATGTAATTTGCAAAAATTGGTCTGGGATTTAAGGTGAAAAGTGGCGTGGTACTGAAGGGGTTAAGGGTACTTTGGTTTATGGAAGAATATTAATAGCATTGAATTGAATACAAAGCATAAAAATGCAAAATGTAAATGAAATTGTTTTTCACCTTGTGTTTGCCATCGGAACTGATCCTCCGTTGAACTGAAACAGAAAAAAAATTGCAATATGTACTTTATTTTGTTTACATGAAAAAGATACCATATTTGATGACTCTGTGTGTGTGTGTATATATATATATATATATATATATATATACTGTATATACATACATACAGTGTCGGACTGGGGTACCTAGGGCACACCAGTAAAATTTATTTTGGGGGCCCAACGTACAGATACATTCAAATATAATAAATAATCTAACAAGTTTTTTATATGAATATAAGCTGGTTGAGGTGCTGTACATTGAATAAATGTATGTAGTAAATTAAATCGAATGTGTTATGTGCCACTTGTGCAGGGGGTGGGAGACTAGGGGCCCACCTTTCTCAGGGACCCACCGGGGGATTCCCCTGTACCCCTGAGGGCCAGTCCGAGCCTGTGTATACACCTAGGACACATTCACTAAAACTCACTTTTTCAACAAACTACTTTGGACATTTATCATAACTTTTGGAACTGCACACACACATTTTATGGTCTTCTGTTAAAAGTTATCTCCATAGAACTTTGTCATAGGAAGGAGGATTGTTTTTGTTGATTATATATTTTCTTCCATACTGCTTATAGATGGAGAAATTGCCTTTTTTCTATAGGTTATTTATATTTAGAGCAAATTTCTAGTAAAAATTATGACAATTAAAAGAAAAAAAACATAATTTTTTAACTCCTGACATTTAATCCTCATTTACATTCCCTCTCTGATTCTAGTTAGGGCCAGTACTCTATTAGAATGTGAAATGTCCAAATAATACTAGAGACAATGATATTTCAGCTTGTATTTCTTTCATCACATTCTCAGTGGCTCAGAAGTTTACACACATGGTTACTATTTAGTAGCACTGACATTAAATTGCTTAACTTTGGACCAACATTTTGGTTGGCTTCCACATGCTTCTCACAATAGGATCCTGGAATTCAGGTCCATTCCCTCTAACAGATATTACGGATCAGTGAGTATGGACCCACTGTGCCAACCAACTGGTATGACTTTGGACTAACCCTAAGGGCGTTATTCAGGCATTCACCCTTTAACTTCAGGACTTTGCTGCAGGGGAGCAGCCAGACCGCTAATTTGAGGGATAGTCCCAGTATAGCTGGCAGCTGACCATTTATATGCCTGCTCATTTTGGGCTTTAACCACTTAAGGACCACAGGTTTATACCCCCCTAGTGACAAGGCCCTTTTTTTACAAATTGGCACTTCACAACTTTAACGGTTTATTGCTTGGTCATGCAACTTGGCACCCAAATGAATTTTACCTCCTTTTCTTCTCACAAATACAGCTTTCTTTTGGTGGCATTTGATTGCTGCTGAGATTTTTCAATTTTCTGATATTAATCAAAATAGACTGCAATTTTTTCCAAAAAAGTGTATTTTTAACATTTTCTGGTGAAATTGTTCAAATATAATTACATTTCTATACAAGTTTGTGTCAGAATTTATTGTGCTACATGTCTGTGATAAAAAAAATCCAATAAGTGTATATTTATTGGTTTGCGCAAAAGTTATAGCGTTTACAAACTATGGTACAAAAAAAGTGAATTTCCGCATTTTGAAGCAGCTCTGACTTTCTGAGCACCTGTCATGTTTCTTAAGGTGCTAGAATGCCAGGATAGTATAAATACCCCCCAAATGACCCCATTTTAGAAAGAAGACACCCCAAAATATTCGCGGAGGGGCATGGTGAGTTCATGTATGATTTAAAAAAAATCACAAGTTAGTGGAACATGACATTTTCTGAGGAAAAAAACAATTAAAAATAAAGATTTCATTTCTGCTAACTTCTGACAAAAAAAATAAAAAATCTCCCACGGACTCACTATGCCCCTCAGTGAATACCTTGGGGTGCCTACTTTCCGAAATGGGGTCATTTGTGGGGTGTGTTTACTGTTCTGGCATTTTGGGCAGGGCTAAATTGTAAGCAACCCTGTAAAGCCTAAAGGTATTCGTTGGACTTTCGGCCCCTTTACGCACCTAGGCTGCAAAAAAGTGTCACACATGTGGTATCGCTGTACTCAGAAGAAGTAGGGCAATGTGTTTTGGGGTGTATTTTTTCATATACCCATACTGTGTGTGAGAAATAGGTCTGTAAATGAAAACTTTTTAATTTTTTTTATACAAAGTTGTCAATTTACAGAGATATTTCTCTCACCCAGCATGGGTATATGTAAAAATGCACCCCAAAACACATTGCCCTACCTCTCCTAAGTACGGCGATACCACATGTGTGACACTTTTTTGCAGCCTAGGTGCGCAAAGGGGCCCAAATTTCAATGAGTACCTTTTAGGAGGGCATTTTTAGACATTTGGATTCCAGACTTCTTCTCACGCTTTAGGGCCCCTAAAATGACAGGGTATAAATACCCCACATGTGACCCCATTTTGGAAAGAAGGCACCCCAAGGTATTCCGTGAGGGGCATGGCAAGCTCATAGAAGATATTATTTTTTTTTGGCATAAGTTAGCGGAAATTTTTTATTTATTTATTTTTCTCACAAAGTCTCCCTTTCCGCTAACTTGCAACAAAAAGTTCAATCTTTCATGGACTAAATATGCCCCTCAGCGAATACCTTGGGGTATCTTCTTTCCAAAATTGGGTAATTTGTGGGGTGTTTGTACTGCCCTGGCATTTGAGGGTCTCCGCAATCATTACATGTATGGCCAGCATTAGGAGTTTCTGCTATTCTCCTTGAATTGAGCATACGGGTAATGAGATTTTTTTTTTTTCGTTCAGCCTCTGGGCTGAAAGAAAAAATGAACGGCACAGATTTCTTCATTCGCAACGATCAATGTGGATGAAAAAAATCTCAGACAAAAAATGTGCAAAAAAAAAAAGAGGGGAAAGGACATAGGAGTGCTTGCGAAGTAAAGCTGCAATCGCTAATAAAGATCCAAAAAGCTCAAAAGTGATCTTTATAGCGCTGCAGCAATTTTACAGTGTTTTTGCAGTGATCAGAAAAAAAAACATTTCTGTCACTGTGGTGGGGCGGACTGAACGCAAGTGTGCGCACAAGATCAGGCCTTATCAGGCGAACACTGCGTTTTTTGTAGAGCCTAAGGTGACCCTAATGTACTGATATAGATCTGATTGCGATCAGTCTTGATCACTTACAGATACTTTATAGTACTAGTGCTGATTAGTGACAGCGATGACACTAATCAGCGACTAATCAGTGACTGCGGTGCGGTGGGCTGGGCGCTAACTACCTAACAAGTAGCTAAGTAACTGGCGGTGATAAGGGACCCTTAAGCCCCATTCACACGTCCGCAATTCTGTTCTACATTTTGCGGAACGGAATTGCGGACCTATTTAGTTCTATGGGGACAGACTTTGTACCGCTCGGATCCAGAATTGCGGATCTGCACTTCCGGGTCCGCACTTCCGTTCCGCAAAAATATAGAACATGTCCTATTCTTGTCCGACAAGAAAATACATTTTCTATATAGTTCTGGCAATGTGCGGATCCGCAAAATGCGGAAAGCACACTGCCGTGTCCGTGTTTTGCGGATCCGCAAAACACATACGGACGTCTGAATGGAGCATTACAGGGGGGTAATCAATGACAGGGGGTGATCAGGGAGTTAATAAGGGGTTAATAAGTGACGGGGGGGGGTTGTAGTGTAGTGTGGTGCTTGGTGCTACTTACAGAGCTGCCTGTGTCCTCTGGTGGTGGATCCTAGCAAAAGGGACCACCAGAGGACTAGGTAGCAGGTATATCAGACACTGTTAACAAAACAGCATCTAATATACCTTTCTGATGCGATTTTTTAAACATCTACAGCCTGCCAGCGAATGATCAGCGCTGGCAGGCTGTAGTTTAACTTCAGAGCTGCGTGTTCACATGAAATCTCGGTTCTCAAGAGATGACGCCAATTAAGACCTGAGAGTGCCGCCTTCCTGTGCCTTTCGGCGTTAGTGTGACGGCAAGAGGTTAAAGTCAAGGAGGTGATTGTATCGGTGAAGGAAGACTGTCAATCACTGATAGAACCGCCTCCTTGACTTTAAAGCCAAGGAAATTAACCTAAGTAAATAAAAGTTATTTTCCCACAAAACTATCAGTCTGCTCAGTTCCTCCTGATCTATTACAAGCTGCCTGCAGCTTATAAATGTTTAATATGACAGTTTATTTTTAAAGGAATCCCAGCACTGTACCATGTAACAATCATATGAAAAGAGAATTGAATAATAAAATAAGACATTGGAAGAAGGATAGAAAGCCAGAAGGGGTTCAGACTCCATAGTGGGAGAGGTGGAAGAGTAACCCAATAAAAATGGTGACCAAAAGAGGAGGGCGGTCTGAGACAGAATGAAAAAGGTAAGAGGTGGAGGTTGCAATAGGAAAAGTAGTACAGTCAACAAGAAACAAATCAATACAGGACATAGAGCCAAGAGGGGAAGAGAAACAAGAATAAGACCTAGTGTCAGGAATCTGCAGGTGGTTTTGAGCGAACTTGTGATTTGCAAGTTCGCCGTTTGAGTTCGGGTTTGAGTTATCTAAGAATTCTGTAATGGATTCCGTTACTACGGAGAATAACAGAATTCTGTGATGGCATGCACGACGGAAGCCTATAAGAGGCATTCGGTATGGCATTCCGTCATAATAGAAGTCTACGCTCAATAATCCATTATAAATTTCTTAGATAACCCGAACGCCGAACTTGCAAATCACAAGTTCGATCAACACTAGATGCAGGTGACACCACACATCCTCCAGTCCCAGTTCCTTGATAAACATGCAGAATAGAATGAGAGAGGAGGAGGCATTCATGTTAAGTGTTAACAGCCAAACTGAATTTAAATTTTTTGGCAAATTTTTAATTTTAATTAAAAAAAATTCCAGTAACAAAGCAAGGGTTAACAGCCAAACAAAATTCTATATTTATTGCCCCGATTCTGTAGTATGGAGAAACACCCCATATGTGGCCGTAAACTACTGTACGGGCACACAGTATGGCGTAGCGGGAAAGGTGCACCGTATGGTTTTTGGAAGGCAGGTTTTGCTGGACTGGTTTATTTACACCATGTCCCATTTGAAGCCCCCCTGATGCACCCCTAGAGTAGAAACTCCATAAAAGTGACCCCATCTAAGAAACTAAACCCCTCAAGGTATTCAAAACTGATTTTACAAACTTTGTTAACCCTTAAGGTGTTGCACAAGAGTTATTGGCAAATGGGGATGAAATTGAGAATTTAAATTTTTTCCAGTAACAAAGCAAAGATTAACAGCCAAACAAAATGCTATATTTATTGCCCCGATTCAGTAGTTTGCAGAAACACCCCATAAGTGTCTATAAACTACTGTACAGGCACACAGTAGAGCGTAGAGGGAAAGGTGCGCCGTGTGGTTTTTGGAAGGCAGGTTTTGCTGGACTGGTTTATTTACACCATGTCCTATTTGAAGCCCCCAGATGCACCCCTAGAGTAGAAACTCCATAAAAGTGACCCCATTTTGGAAACTACGGGATAAGGTGGCAGTTTTGGTGGGACTATTTTTAGGGTACATATGATTTTTGGTTTATCTATATTACATTTTTGTGAGGCAAGGTTACCAGAAATAGAAATTCTGAAATTTCATCTCCATTTGCCAATACCTCTTGTGGAACACCTAAAGGGTTAACAACATTTGTAAAATCAGTTTTGGATAACTTGAGGGGTGTAGTTTCTTAGATGGGGGCGCTTTTATGGAGTTTTTACTCATGGGGTGCATCAGGGGGGGCTTCAAATGGGACATGGTGACAAAAAGAAAATGGCCATCAAAATCTGCCTGCCAGAAACCATAAGGCGTTCCTTTCCTTCTACACCCTGCCGTTTGGTCATACAGCAGTTTATGACCACATATGGGGTGTTTCTGTAAACTGCAGGATGAGGGTAATAAATATTACATTTTGTTTCGCTGTTAACCCTTACTTTGTTATTGGAAACAAACGGATTAGAATGGAAAATTTGCTTTTTTGGCAGCGTTTTTATTTTCTACAGTGTTCATCTGAGGGGTATTTATATTGATCAGATTCTTACGGACGCAGCGAAACCTAATATATTTACATGTTTTTATTTTTTTATTATGTTTTACACTATATTATCTTTAAAAAAATATATATATACACTCACCTAAAGAATTATTAGGAACACATGTTCTATTTCTCATTAATGCAATTATCTAGTCAACCAATCACATGGCAGTTGCTTCAATGCATGTCGGGTTGTGGTCCTGGTCAAGACAATCTCCTGAACTCCAAACTGAATGTCAGAATGGGAAAGAAAGGTGATTTAAGCAATTTTGAGCGTGGCATGGTTATTGGTGCCAGACGGGCCGGTCTGAGTATTTCACAATCTGCTCAGTTACTGGGATTTTCACGCACAACCATTTCTAGGGTTTACAAAGAATGTTGTGAAAAGGGAAAAACATCTAGTATGCCGCAGTCCTGTGGGCGAAAATGCCTTGTTGATGCTAGAGGTCAGAGGAGAATGGGCCGACTGATTCAAGCTGATAGAACAGGCAACGTCGATTTCTGTTGAGACATTCAAATGGTAGAGTCTGAATTTGGCGTAAACAGAATGAGAACATGTATCCATCATGCCTTGTTACCACTGTGCAGGCTGGTGGTGGTGGTGTTATGGTGTGGGGGATGTTTTCTGGGCAGACTTTAGGCCCCTTAGTGCCAATTGGCCATCGTTTAAGTGCCACGGGCTACCTAAGCATTGTTTCTGACCATGTCCATCCCTTCATGACCACCATGTACCCATCCTCTGATGGCTACTTCCAGCAGTATAATGCACCATGTCACAAAGCTCGAATCATTTCAAATTGGTTTCTTGAACATGACAATGAGTTCACTGTACTAAAATGGCCCCCACAGTCACCAGATCTCAACCCAATAGAGCATATTTAGGATGTGGTGGAACGGGAGCTTCGTGCCCTGGATGTGCATCCCTCAAATCTCCATCAACTGCAAGATGCTATCCTATCAATATGGGCCAACATTTCTAAAGAATGCTATCAGCACCTTGTTGAATCAATGCCACGTAGAATTAAGGCAGTTCTGAAGGCAAAAGGGGTCCAACACTGTATTAGTATGGTGTTCCTAATAATTCTTTAGGTGAGTGTATATATTTTAGTATCTCCATAGAGTCTTTTTTTTTTTTTTTTTTTTTTTAGCCAATTATCTTAGGTAGGGGCTCATTTTTTGCGGGATGAGAGGACGGTTTTATTGGCAATATTTTGGGGGCATATGACTTTTTGATCGCTTGCTATTACAATTTTTGTGATGTAAGGTGACAAAAAAATACCTTTTTTTTGCACATTTTTTATTTTTTTACCGTGTTCATCTGAGGAGTTAAGGGCGGGGAGTATTTTTATAGAGCAGATTCTTACGATCGCGGCGATACCTAATATGTCTAATTATGTTTTACACTAGGGCTGCACGATATGGGAATTTTGTGCGTTTGCGATAAGGGCCCTAAAAATTGTGATAACGATATGCAATGCGATATTTTAAGGGAATTGTGCTAGAGGTCTATTTGCTTGGATTTTCAAGGCAAAAGCACACAGAAATTACTGATAATGCTGAAATGTAGTTATGCTTAACTCAAGAACTGAAATGCACAGTGTTTTTCAAAATAAAACATATTTTACTAAATTAAATAACATATTTGCATTACTGCAAAAGTACAAAATACAAAACTTGCAATTTTCTTAATAGCTTTGCACAGAACAGATAAATAGAATAAATAGAAGAACATTTGCTCATTAAAATAACGACTTCCCTCCAGCCCCTCCTCCCTCCCCGTACTGTAACTGATGCATCGCCGATACATCCGTGTCATCCACGTAAAAAGTCAACCATCGCTTTATAAGACGCACTGCCATTTTCCCCCCACTTTTTTTGGGGGGAAAAAGTTTGTCTTATAAAGCGAAAAATATGGTAATACAATTGCAGCATTTTGGGGTCGGCCAATTGGCGATTGCGATATGGCGATTTATTGCGATAGCTTTGGTATATTGTGTAGGCCTATTTTACACTATACTATCTTTTTATAAACAAAAAAAAGAGTCGTTTTTAGCCGATTGTCTTAGGTAGGTGCTCATTTTTTGCGGGCTGAGAGGACGGTTTTATTGGCACTATTTTGGTGGGCATATGACTTTTTGATCGCTTGCTAATACAATTTTTGTGATGTAAGGTGACAAAAATAACTTTTTTTTGCACCTATTTTTTTTTTTTTAACCGTGTTCATCTGAGAGGTTAGGAGGGGGGGGGGTATTTTAATAGAGCGAATTATTACGAACGCAGCGATACCTAATATGTCAAGAAATTTTATTTTTTTCATTTTAGTGTCTCAAGTCTGAGAACCAGTTTTTTATCCGATTGTCAGTGGCTAAATTGGGATATAAATTTTGTACTCCATGGAAGTGTGGTACTCCCTGAAGCAACCAATAATGCAGAGACACAGTGTCACATTAAGTAGTGGTGTCCTTCCGTATCCCCCTCCTGTGACACACTGCACTTTTTTGGGGTCCGTCCCTTCTTTCCAGTATGGGGGACCACACCTGGAAAGTGTTGGCCAGGGACGATCCGGGCGCCTACAGTTCCCGAGGTACTCCGGCCTGCTCTTTCCCGGTCAGAAATGATCAGGGCTTTGAGGACTGCCTCATAGAACTGAAGGAATGTCCCTGTGCTGCCAGCGCTTTGGGATAGTACAAAAGAGTTGTACAAAGCAACCTGTACCAAGTAGACCGCAACTTTTTTGTACCATGCTCGGGTTTTGCGCATGGCGTTATATGGCTTGAGGAATTGATCAGAGAGATCAACTCCTCCCATATACCGATTGTAGTCCACGATACAGTCGGGCTTGAGGACCGTTTCTGCGGTACCTCGCACAGGGACAGTACAAGGACATCCCTCTTGTCCTTATATCTGACCAGCAACAGGTTTCCACTGGTAGGGGCACAGGTCTCTGGGGATAGGTACCTGAAGGGTGTAGGTAGGGAGGCTGTGTTGATTTTTCCGCACGGTCCCACAAGCGGACGTGGATCTGGCAGCGAGGGACTGGAACAAGGGGATACTAGTATAAAAGTTATCCACATACAGGTGGTAACCCTTATCTAGCAGTGGGTGAATAAGGTCCCACACAAGTTTCCCGTTAACACCCAGAGTGGGGGGACATTCTGGGGGTTCAATACGAGAATTTCGCCCCTCGTACACACAAAACTTGTAAGTGCACCCTAAGGTGCTCTCACAAAGTTTGTACAACTTCACACAATACCTCGCCCGCTTAGAGGGAACATATTGGCGGGAAAGGAGTCTCCCCTTGAACGCAATGAGAGACTCATCAACTGCGACCTCCCTTCCAGGTAAATAGGCCTGTACAAATTTTGCCTCAAAGTGATCGATGACCGGCCTGATTTTGCACAGGCAGTCATAGGCAGGATCACCTTGGGGGGGGGGGGGACATGCTGCATTATCTGAATAATGCAAGCATTTCCGGATGGCCTCAAACCGGGAGCGTGTCATGGCCGTACTGTAAAGTGGGGTCTGGTAGAGGACGTCCCCACTCCAGTAATGCCTGACACTAGATTTCTTGACTAGGCCCATATGCAGCACGAGGCCCCAAAATGTCCTCATCTCGGCTGCACTGACCGGCGTCCAGCCACCGGGCCTAGCCAAAAAGGAGCCTGGGTGTTGAGCAACAAACTGTTGGGCGTACAGGTTTGTTTGCGCCACCATTAGATTTACAAAGTGGTCACTGAAAAAAAAGAAAAAAAGTCATATTCAGTGAACCCCACTGTGGAAATCTGTCACAACCAGACAGCTGAGAAGCTCTGACAGAAGCCTTTCAGAACCTCCTCCTTGAGTTTTCTTGGTTTTGGTTTTCAGTTCCTCATCTCGTTAGCCTCTCTCAGCTGTCATGTAGTTGGACTGATTGCATCCCTTTAAATTCCTCCCCATAATGCATTAATGTGCGGTTTATACAGCTTCCTGGAGTGTGTGTGCATGCTGATCCTATTTCCCAGTCTTCTACAAGTTAAGTGTTGTACATTAATTTGTGATTTTCTGTTTGCTGGATCCCAGGTGACCCTGACTCCCTCCGTGTCTAGTGTAGGGAGCTGGTGGTCGTGTCCCTTCACTATTGTAGGGTGTTCAGGTGTTATATAGTCGAGGTACGAGGATATGCGATCGTCCACCATTGGGATTATCGCATAGGCTGAGCAGTAAGGGAGAGAGCCAGGTCTGATGCAGGGGTCTCCCTTTTGTTCCTTAGTTTTGGATCCAGTGAGTCATATATTCATTTTGCATTGTCTTGTTTCCTGTACACTTTCCGTGACAAAATCTGGATTCCTGATTGGCCTACAAAATCAGGAATCACAGGCTCATAACGCTCTGGGGTATACCAGACAAGTTCACAGGCAGGGGGCTCCGGTGGATTTAACTGGTGGGCAGGAAAACTAGTACGAGCCCCAGAGCTGCTTGTACTAGGGTGGGCCACAGGGTTCCGCTTGCTCCGCCTGGCAGCGTCTCCGCCGCCTTGGGGGCTCATCATAATCGCTAGATGATGAGAAGGACGCCGATGACAAAAGGAAAAGTGGGGTCATCCTCGTCCCCACTGGGACTTTCGGACTCGGAGGCAAACTGGGCGTATGCCTCCTCAGCCGAGAACATCCGGCAGGCCATAGGGAAATGTGTGTCTGCGTGGTTGTGTGCGTGCGTGTAAATCTTTATTTGGTGTGCGTGTGTGTGCGGGCATGGGTGTTCGCGTAATCACCCTAAACCTAACAGACAAAAAAGACTAGCTAAAAAATGTGAAAAAAAATGTGGATTTTTTTTTATTTTTTTATTTAAATCGCTGATTAACCGTCTGAAGTAGATCAGCGGTGGGGTGTGCGATGCGCTAACAGTGGCCGGACGCTAAGAGTGCCGGCCACAGTCAGCGTACGCACACACAAAAATAAAAAGAAATGCCTGCACCCCAAAAAAGATGTGGTGGGGGGCAGGGGGGCAAGCTGCAGCACCACTGGGGGGTCTAGGGTCACACAGCTGTGCTGTGGATCCCAGACACCTAATTTAGGGTGATGCAATCAAAACTGTTTTTTTTTTTTCCTTCAACTAACTCTCCCTAAATATCCCTGCCTAATCAAACTTGTCCCTAGCCTTTCCCTAAATACCTGGGGGTGCCGGGGCACAAATGGGGTGCTGGTTGAATCCTGGGCTCTGAACAGATGGGGGGTGCTGGCTCTGAGACACAACACCACGTTCCTCTCATCTCGGGCTCTGGACTGAAAAGGAGGAGGAGAGGAGCGCTGCCATGATTTGAATGAACCGCCCGCCCAGCCAACCAATAAGAGTGATCCTGAGAGGTAATGTCACCATCACCTCTCAGGATCTAAGGATGGTGATTGGTGGTGTATTATCACACCACCGATCACCATCCTGTTCCGGGTTATCGGGTCCCCAGAGACCCGAATAACCCGGAAACGCAGCAAACCGCAGGTCTGAATTGACAATGGCCCAGGTGACCTGTGACCCAGAAGACCACAATCTGCACGGTAGTAAAGGCATTTGTATTAGATTCTGGGAAGGAAAGATGGACAAAAAAGGATAAGATTGTCACAGTCTTCGAAAAGTCTGGTTTATATGAATAGTACTATTTGAGACGGAGCGAAACCTCTCCAAAACACATAAAGGTGGTTTGCATATGCCAAAAGAACACATTGACAAGAACTGTAAGCTCAATATGTCTTAATCTTCTGTAAGTGATGTATTTGACTTGTACTCACCATTAACTTAAATTGTGACTGTCCATCTGCACTTGGTTTGCACTTGTACTCACCATTAACTTAAATTGTGACTGTCCACCTGCACTTGTCGGACCGTCAGAACAAGAGGTTTCAGCAAACCTACTTCCAACCGTGGCACATGCACTACATCAAATGGAACTACCCTATGAAGTTGTGTACACTGCACCACAGAGACTGTGCTTTGGTAACAGTGCTACAGGTGAAACCAGTACCACTGAAGTTCATTATAAGCTAATCATATAGACGTTGTTTGGCCTAATTAAGTGCCTAATACAGTAAGAATTAAACACTAATCTAATCTAAAAGTGTGCATAAAGCTTTATAGTGAGAAAATGTACATTATGTTCTGTTCACTTATGCATTGTGGTTTCCATTCATAACACTGTACTTGATCCATTGTAATAAAGAAACCACCGGTGCCCAATGGACCCCAGTCACCGATAATTGGAACCATCAAATTCGAAAGTGCTGTTTGTAATTTTAAAATAAAGTATAGGGCTGCATGGAGCACTATCTTTCCTGTCAAATTTGACTGAATCTGTAACAAAGGATCTAAACCATACAGGTACACTTTATATACTAACAGATTTTATAATATTAGTAGTATAAAAGGCTATTCCCTAACCTATCAGAAAGAGTACTGTATTTTACTAGCAAAACAACAGACAAAACACTGTTGGAAAACAATGGGCACTTCAGGATATAATGGTATTAACTTCCCCACAGGCACACGCCACACTGCCGACCGAAACTTCACAGGACAGCGATGACCCTTCAAAAGATCAGCAACATAGTGCAGTACCCGGGAATATGTCCAAGATTAAAGGTTTTATTAAACTCACAGCAGCACCGCTAGAAATCAGCGTATAAAATCATCTGAAATATCAATGCCCGACCCGGGTTTCACCCAAAGGCTTCATCAGGGGCTCTACATAGGTAAGTGTCGGTGTCTATTTATGCACCTAAGCAAGTGCTTCCGTGTCAGGAATTATTCCGATCATGTCCGGCAAACCATCTTATCAGGTCATTAACAAAGGCAAAGATCCCATATTATTTCAAAGTATCCCACATAACAATGAAGGTACATACAGTACAGACCAAAAGTGTGGACACACCTTCTCATTCAAATAGTTTTCTTTATTTTCAGGACTATGAAAATTGTAGATTCACACTGAAGGCATCAAAACTGAATTAACACATGTGGAATTATATACATAACAAAACAGTGTGAAACAACTGAAAATATGTCATATTCTAGGTTCTTCAAAGTAGCCACCTTTTGCTTTGATTACTGCTTTGCACACTCTTGGCATTCTCTTGATGGGCTTCAAGAGGTAGTCATCTGAAATGGTTTTCACTTCACAGGTGTGCCTTGTCAGATTTAATAAATGGGGTTGGGACCATCAGTTGCGTTGTGAAGAAAGCAGGTGGATACACAGCTGATAGTCCTACTGAATAGACTGTTAGAATTTGTATTATGGCAAGAAAAAAGCAGCTAAGTAAAGAAAAACGAGTGGCCATCGTTACTTTAAGAAATGAAGGTCAGTCAGTCCGAAAAATTGGGAAAACTTTAAAAGTGTCCCCAAGTGCAGTCACAAAAGCCATCAAGCGCTACAAAGAAACTGGCTCACATGTGGACCGCCCCAGGAAAGGAAGACCAAGAGTCACCTCTGCTGCAGAGGATAAGTTCATCCGAGTCACCAGCCTCAGAAATCGCAGGTTCACAGCAGCTCAGATTAGAGACCAGGTCAATGCCACACAGAGTTCTAGCAGCAGACACATCTCTCAGAAGAGACTTGTTTGGGCTAAAGAACACAAGGAATGGACATTAGACCAGTGGAAATCTGTGCTTTGGTCTGAGGAGTCCAAATTTGAGATCTTTGGTTCCAACCACCGTGTCTTTGTGCGACTCAGAAAAGGTGAACGGATGGACTCTACATGCCTGGTTCCCACCATGAAGCATGGAGGAGGAGGTGTGATGGTGAGGAGGTGCTTTGCTGGTGACACTGTTGGGGATTTATTCAAAATTGAAGGCATACTGAACCAGCATGGCTACCACAGCATCTTGCAGCGGCAGGCTATTCCATCCGGTTTGCGTTTAGTTGGACCATCATTTATTTTTCAACAGGACAATGACCCCAAACACACCTCCAGGCTGTGTAAGGGCTATTTTACCAAGAAGGAGAGTGATGGGGTGCTGCGCTAGATGACCTGGCCTCCACAGTCACCGGACATGAACCCAATCGAGATGGTTTGGGGTGAGCTGGACCGCAGAGTGAAGGCAAAAGGGCCAACAAGTGCTAAGCATCTCTGGGAACTCCTTCAAGACTGTTGGAAGACCATTTCAGGTGACTACCTCTTGAAGCTCATCAAGAGAATGCCAAGAGTGTGCAAAGCAGTAATCAAAGCAAAAGGTGGCTACTTTGAAGAACCTAGAATTTGACATATTTTCAGTTGTTTCACACTTTTTTGTTATGTATATAATTAAGTGTTCTTGCATAGCAAGACCACTTAATGTTATATCACATATATATTCTTATTCTTATTATAGCCAAATTTGCCACCCTAACTCCTCCCACAGTTTTTACACTACATAGACAAAAATTTCCCAAAACGTGCAGATTGTTCCAGATCGGATTGCTATTACTTTGTGGAACGTTTCGCCGAATGGTTACACGGAATATCGTGGTTCTTGTGGCGAAAGTTGTCCCATAGGAATGAATTGCAAAGCTAGAGTGGGAGCTGGCAAAAGCTGAAAAATCAGGACATGATTTCTAAACTGCCACCACTCCCTCATTTTCAGGCCCACCTACACAAATCTTATATCAAAACGTTCAGCTATCCCTGCTGCCACTAAAAATGTCCACGGCTAAGCAATCCAAGTTTTTCCCATTGACTTTGACAAGGAAAATTTTTTAATTGCTCCCAGTAACACAGATTTGAAACTAAAGTCACCAAACTTGTGTCACTTAGTCATGGGGTCCGACCCTTAGGTGCACCCACTCCGACGATTAGGTGCACCCACCCCGACCCTTAGGTGCAACCACCCCGACTTTTAGGTGCAACCACCCCGACCCTTAGGTGCACCCACTCCGACCCTTAGGTGCAACCACCCCAACGATTAGGTGCACCCACCTCGAATTTTAGGTGCAACCTTTCCACAGTTACTCCAGCCAATCCAACCACACAACAGTTACTCAAGCCACTCCACCCAGTTACTCCGCCCACTCCAGTTGTAAGCTACTGGTGGAGGCAAGAACACTTCACACAATTTCCCCATAAATTGTAGCTTTTCTAGTTCCACATGTGTTAATTCATAGTTTTGATGCCTTAAGTGTGAATCTACAATTTTCATAGTCATGAAAAGAAAGAAAACTCTTTGAATGAGAAGGTGTGTTCAAACTTTTGGTCTGTACTGTACATATATAAAACACATAAAAAACATCTATATAAAAGTTCATAAATACATTCATAATAATACATCACTTCTATAAAAACCTTAACATATAAAATTAAATATCCAACATAAAAAGAGTATAATAATCATGCAAAGACATTCTCATGGCAATCACAAACATGGAAAATCACTAACATAAAAAAATCACAAGCACAAGAAAAAACCAGGATATCTTATATATAAACAATCACATACATTAAAAAATGAGCCACAAAAAATCCCTGGAATACTATCATAGACACCAAAAAAGCTACATCGCTGCCCTAATATCCCACTCTATATTAAGCCTCTTAGGCTGGAGACAATCAATGTCAAAAATCCATTGTGCCTCTTTTTTATTAATCTGTTTGACTGGGTCGCCTCCTCTCCAGAATCTTGTCACTTTTTCCACCCCTAAAAATGTTATACCAGTCGGATTCTTTTGGTGAACATTTTTAAAATGTATAGAAACACTATGGGTTTCTAAACCTTTTTAAATATTTCTAATATGTTCACCAATCCTAATTTTGTGGGTCCTCCCCACCAAATATAAGCCACAGGGACACTCCAGAACATATATGACCCCCGCTGTTTCACAGGACATATTCCCTTTGATTCTGAACTCATTTTTATCTGTCCCCACTATAACTTTATTGGCATTCCTGGTCTTTTTATCCGCACTAGTTCTATTCTTACACCCACTGCAAAAACCGCACCATGTGAACCGGTCTGTAACAACACTGGGTTTGGACTGTTTTCCAATATAGCTGTGCACCATTTTATTCCTCAAACTAGGTGCATTTCTAAAAATGAAAGGGTCATTTTTTAGCATATCCCAATTTTTTGGGATAACTTTTTTTATTTGTGGGCAAAAAATGGAATAAGTGGTCATGAAAGCATATTTATATTTATCTTCCTTAACCTCTGTTTTATTTTTTTATCCCACTGACATCTTTGATACTTTTATTAACCTTAACCTCTTCTCTCTGTTTCCCTAATACCTCAGGAACACAGCCTTTTTCTATAAATCTCCTCAATATTATATTACTTGGTTTACAAAGTGTTAAGTTTTTTTATGGATCAGGATGAGCAGATAAAGGAGATTCAGAGGGTTTTTATTTTGGATTGTATTACTTATTGCTTGGAACATAATTATTTCTGGTATGGAGAAGATTTTTATGTGCAGGTTTCGGGAGTTGCAATGGGTGCGAAATTCGCACCTAGTTTTACAAACCTGTTCATGGCTTACTGGGAATATAAATATATTGATTCCAAGGCTTACATCCCTATGATAAAAGGCACTCTTTGTTTATGGAAGACATATATCGATGATTGCATGTGTATTTGGCAAGGGGATGAGTCATCTATAAAAGATTTTTTGTCTTATATAAATGATAACAGCTGGAACATTGTTTTCACTGAAAATATCAGTAAAGACAAATTCCAGTTTTTAGATCTTGAGATTTCCCTAAATAAAGATAAGATCCACACTATCACATATTTTAAACCCACTGATAGAAACAGTTATATAGATAAAAGTAGCTGCCATTATGATCCATGGATCAATAATATCCCTAAGGGTCAATTCCAACGGATTAGACGTAATTGCACTGATATAAAGGATTATGAAGAGCAAAGTAATATAATATTGAGTAGATTTATAGAAAAAGGCTATGTTCCTGAGGTATTAGAGAAACAGAGAGAAGAGGTTAAGGTTAATAAAAGTATCAAAGATGTCAGTAGGATAAAAAATAAAACAGTGGTTAAGGAAGATAAATAT
Organism: Bufo gargarizans; assembly: GCF_014858855.1. Lineage (NCBI taxonomy): Eukaryota > Metazoa > Chordata > Amphibia > Anura > Bufonidae > Bufo > Bufo gargarizans. The sequence continues at coordinate 235,354,180 of NC_058084.1, forward strand.
AAATTTGCTTTCATGACCACTTATTCCATTATTCCAAATTGGGATATACTAAAAAATTATCCAGTAATTGGTGATTCTGTACCTTGTCACCCCCCTTTTCATTTTTAGAAATGCACCTAGTTTGAGGAATAAAATGGTGCACAGCTATATTGGAAAACAGTCCAAACCCAGTGTTGTTACTGACCGGTTCACATAGAGTGGTTTTTGCAGTGGGTGTAATAATAGAACTAGTGCGGATAAAAAGACCAGGAATGCCAATAAAGTTATAGATAAAAATGAGTTCAGAATCAAACGGAATATGTCCTGTGAAACAGCGGGGGTCATGTATGTTATGGAGTGTCCCTGTGGCTTATATTATGTGGGGAGGACCCTGCGTGAATTAAAAATTAGGATTGGTAAATAATATATTAGAAATATTAAAAAAAGGTTTAGAAACCCATAGTGTTTCTGTACATTTTAAAAATGTTCACCAAAAGAATCCGACTGGTATAAAATTTTTAGGGGTGGAAAAAGTGACAAGATTCTGGAGAGGAGGCGACCCAGTCAAACGGATTAATAAAAAAAGAGGATGGATGGATTTTTGACATTGATTGTCTCCAGCCCAAGGGGCTTAATATAGAGTGGGATATTAGGGCAGCGATGTAGCTTTTTTGGTGTCTATGATAGTATTCCAGGGATTTTTTGTGGCTCCTTTCTTTAATGTATGCAATTGTTTATATATTAGATATCCAGTTTTTTTCTTGTGCTTGTTATTTCTTTTAATGTTTGTGATTTTCCATGCTTGTTATTACCATGAGAATGTCTTTGCATGATTATTATACTCTTTTTATGTTGGATATGGAATTTTATATGTTAAGGTTTTTACAGAAGTAATGTATTATTATGAATGTATTTATGAACTTTTATATAGATGTTTTTTATATGTATTTTATATATGTATGTACCTTCATTGTTATGTGGGATACTTTGAAAAATTATGGGATCATTGCCTTTGTTAATGACCTGATAAGGTGGTTTGCCGGACATGATAGGGATAATTCCTGACACGGAAGCACTTGCTTAGGTGCATAAATAGACACCGGTACTTACCCGGGTCAGGCATTGATTTTTTAGATGATTTTATACGCTGATTTCTAGCGGTGTTGTTGTGAGTATAATAAAACCTTTAATCTTGGACATATTCCCGGGTACTGCACTATGTTGCTGATCTTTTGAAGGGTCATCGCTGTCTTGTGAAGTTTCGGTCGGCAGTGTGGCGTGTGCCTGTGGGGAAGTTTCAGTGTAGGATACGATTTAAACTGCGCTTTCCTTTAACAAGGCGTTTCTAAACTATATCTCCTTTGAAGCGCGGACCTGGACACTGTTTTTTTGATTGCAAGTGATAAGGAGGTTGGATCGACTCCAGGACTGCTGCTTAGTTTGCGACTTTGTCACATAGAACTATTTATTTCTCCTTGAAATAATGATATTAAGATGTAAACAAACTCATCTCAGTAATGGCTATATTTACATAACTACACATACAGGATCTCAAACCATTTCTGTAATGCAAAAAGAATTCTACTAAATATATTTGTTGTTTCAGCAACTGGAAAAATGTGCGTAATTATTAATTACAGAATATAATAAGACTCATTTCAGTAGTTTTCTAGTATGTTTTAACAGTATTTTCTGCATGTCATTTCACTATTTTTATATTTAAAAGGTCAATACGAGAAAAGTTTTGATCAGAGGCCCTCCCCCCCACCGATTACTAGAACTAGGACAGAGAAGTGCTTGCACATCGTGCTCAATAGAAGTCTATAGGCTTGTCTCGATTCTGTCCTCTGAAACGAAGAAAGAAAGAAAGCTCTATGCGAACGCTTGACTCTTTGTTCTAGTGATTAGTGACAGTCTCAGGAGCCCAACCCCCACCGATCAAAACATTTGATAAGACATATCAAAATGTTTTTGAAAAATCAGTAACCTTTTAAGAGCTCAGGAAACATGAAAACATACCTACCTAATACTACTCAAGCTTCCAGTTTCTGATCCAAGCTTGCATCTTTCCAGTTGGCTAGCGACAATCTGACGTTCAGCCTCAAGTTCTCGTGTTAGTCTTTCGAACTGCAGTTCCTAGAAATAAAAATACTGTATTATATGATCTTTATGATGTCTACATTATATTATAATACTGTATATCTATCTATGTATGTACAGTGTAGGGCTGAAACGATTATTCGAATAACTCGATTAAATCGAGTCAAAAAATTCATCGATGCAGTTTCCCTGCATCGAGGAATCATTTACATCACGTGATCACGGAGCGGGAGTGAAATTAAGCATCTCACTCAGCGCTTCCGTGTCCTCCGGAGGCAGAGAGGCAGGACTGAGCGGCCGGCACAGCTGAGGGAGGAGGAGGGAGGAGGGAGGAGGAGGAGGGGAGGGACTGTGGCCACTGCGCCACCAATGAATGTGCCGGCCATATCCCACAGGGTCCCCCCCCCCCATCATTGGTGGCAGTGTCAGTTTCGATCGGTTACCATGGCAGCCAGGAGTCACGCTACTGAAGTCCTGGCTGCCATGGTATGTTAGTGAGCAGAGAGCAGCGCATTATACTCACGTGCGCTGTGGCCGCCGGTCGCTCCTTCTTCTGTCTGTGCGGCGGATTGCTAATGCTTACAGCATTAGCAATGCGCCGCACAGACCTAGGAGAAGGAGCGACCGCCGGCCACAGCGCACGTGAGTATAATGCGCTGCTCTCTGCTCACTAACATACCATGGCAGCCAGGACTTCAGTAGCGTGACTCCTGGCTGCCATGGTAACCGATCACTGCCACCAATGATGGGGGGGAGGAGGGGGACCCTGTGGCCACTGCCACCAATGATTAATACTGGGGGGGAGGGAGGGGGGGTTGCGTTACCAGAGGGGGCAGGCAGATCAGAGGCTGGGGGGAGGGGGGCAGGCAGATCAGGGGAGGGGGGCAGGCAGATCAGAGGCTGCTGGGGGGGAGGCAGATCAGAGGCTGGGGGGAGGGGGGGCAGATCAGAGGCTGGGGAGAGGCAGATCAGAGGCTGGGGAGAGGCAGATCAGAGGCTGGGGGCAGGCAGATCAGAGGCTGGGGGAGGCAGATCAGAGGCTGGGGGGAGGCAGATCAGAGGCTGGGGGGAGGCAGATCAGAGGCTGGGGGGAGGCAGATCAGAGGCTGGGGGAGGCAGATCAGAGGCTGGGGGGAGGCAGATCAGAGGCTGGGGGGGAGGCAAATCAGAGGCTGGGGGGGAGGCAAATCAGAGGCTGGGGGGGAGGCAGATCAGAGGCTGGGGGGGAGGCAGATCAGAGGCGGGGGGAGGCAGATAAGAGGCGGGGGGAGGCAGATCAGAGGCTGGGGGGAGGCAGATCAGAGGCTGGGGGGGAGGCAGATCAGAGGCTGGGGGGAGGCAGATCAGAGGCTGGGGGGGAGGCAGATCAGAGGCGGGGGGAGGCAGATCAGAGGCTGGGGGGAGGCAGATCAGAGGCTGGGGGGGAGGCAGATCAGAGGCTGGGGGAGGCAAATCAGAGGCTGGGGGGGAGGCAGATCAGAGGCTGGGGGGAGGCAGATCAGAGGCTGGGGGGAGGCAGATTAGAGGCTGGGGGGGAGGCAGATCAGAGGCTGGGGGGAGGCAGATCAGAGGCTGGGGGAGGCAGATCAGAGGCTGGGGGGAGGCAGATCAGAGGATGGGGGCAAGCAGATCAGAGGCTGGGGGGAGGCAGATGGAGTGAGAGTGGTTAATGGAGGCTGCAAGCACCACCTTGGCATGTATAAAGTTATTGGTTTAGAGAGGGGTTAATGAAGGCACCTCCAAGGTGCTTTCATTAACCTCTTCAAACCAATAACTTTATACATGTCTAATGCCAAGGTGCTTCCATTAACCCCTCCAAACCCAATGGGCATATATAAAGTTATTGGTTTGGAGAGGTTAATGGAAGCACCTTGGCATTAGGCATGTATAAAGTTATTAACCCCTTAAAACCAATAACTTTATACATACCTAATTACGTATGTTATTTTAAGTAGCTTTTTCTTATTAGATTACTCGATGAATCGAGAAATATAATCGATAGAATACTCGATTACAAAAATATTCGTTTACTGCAGCCCTAGTACAGTGCATTGAAAAAGTCTTCAGACCCTTTCTCTGTTTTCACATTTTGTTATGTTGCGGCTTTGTGCTAAAATAAAAACAAAAATCAAGTGTAGCCCATCATTCTGCATTCAATACCCCATAATAACAAAATAAAAACAGAATGTTAAAAATCTTTGCTAATTTATTGAAAAGGAAAAAATTAAAATCTTGCATTGACATATGTATTCAGACTTTTACCTAGTACTTAGTTGAAGCCCCTATGCAGCGATTACACCCTCCAGTTTTCTTTGGTATGATGCCACAAAGTTTGCACACCTGGATTTGGGGATTTTCTGCCATTCTACTATAAAGATCGTCATGTCCTGTCAGGTTGGATTAGGACCATTACTGGACAGCTATTTTAAGGTCTCTCCAGAGTTGTTCGATTGGGTTCAAGTGAGTTCTCTGGCTGGGCCACTCAAGGACTTCAGTGCAGTCTGAGGTCCAGAGTACTCTGGATCGGCTTTTCATAATTTTTTTTTTTTGTTACTCTTTAATATGGATATTGACATGGAATATTAAAAAATAGCATTAAAATTCTTCAAAATACGTTTAACATAAAACATGTTTGTCATTTTTCGAAGACACATTCTCTTTAATAAGAATTTAAAGGGGTTGTCTCATCTTGCGGTTACTATGGTGAGATGAGACACAATACCGACTTCTGTTTCCCCCCTTTTTATTTCCATCAACTCAACAAATAGAAAAAATTTCAATATCAACAAGAAATAGTTACATTTTCAATCTATCAAAAACATGCTAATTCTTCTATACATAAACAAATATTTTCAATCCCCATTTACCCACCCACCTACCACCCTTATGGAGAGGGGGAGAGGGACGTGTAAAAAAAAAAAAAAATCCTCAATCTATCCAGGCCTAAAGTAACAATTTTTTCCATATTTCGTCAACACTTTTTACTTTTCTACTATGGCCCTCCATCACTCGTCCTTCTTAGTCAGGTTATCAACTGCTTTTCTCCACTGTCCCACTGTTGGAGGGTCCGCCCCTACCCATTTCTTAAGTATAAGGAGTCTAGCTTGGAAAAGCACTTTACTCAAGACCGTATCTCTATTTAACTTCAGATGTTCAGTTGCCCCCAAAATACAAGTCACGGGATCTTCAAATATTTGAACCTTCAAGATTGAATATACAATATCTGTTATTTCTGTCCAAAATCTGAAGAGTCTTGGACATCTCCAGAAACAATGTATTAAGTCAGCATTCTCTCCCCCACATTTTGTACAGTTATCCGAAACTCTCACACCCATTCTTTTCAACATCCGTGGGGATCGATGCAGCCTATGAACTACAAAAAATTGTGAGATCTTATGTGAGCCCCTATTAGAGACTCCAGAATAACTTTTGCGAGCATCCTTCCATTTTTCTTCCGTAAAGGATTGGAGTTCATTTTCCCATTTTTTTCTAGCGAGTATTGTAATCCGTTTCTTTTTTCCCTCCATCAATATCCTATATCTTTTTGCCGTTAGTCTTCCTCTTTCACCCTCGTTGGTAAATTTGTACAATATGTCCGATCTTTCCATCTTATATTTATCCTCCTGCGTAACTGTCCGCAACGCGTTCCTAAGCTGAAATATTTATATATATCCTTTTGCGGTATACCAAACTCTCTAACCATTGTATTAAAATCTTTCAGTTTGCCCTGTTCCAGTATTTCATCCCTTTTTTTCCCCAGTCTATATACATCTTAATCCCTTGCAGTTCCTTAAGATTGATATTTTTCCAAATAGGTGTATAGTGCAAAAACCCTTTAATCTCTAATATTTTTTTAATTCCACCCATATGTATTCCAGTGAATTAAAAATTCTATTTCCTATATTATTTTTCCCCAGTGTACCCGATTCCAACACCTCTAAGTAGTTCCATTCTTCTTTCCACCCCAATCTATTTACTACCTGCCTACCCACTAGACCATTTAAGCTACCTTTTATATGACCATATTGTATGATTAAAAAAAACAATTCTGAACAGCTAGTCCGCCCTCTCTCACTGGGAGCTGAAGTACCTCTTTCTTTATTCTGGGGATAGCGCCTTTCCAAAGAAAATCCCCTATTAGGCTATCAAATAACCTAAAAATACTCTGCGGCAGCCTCAATGGGGCATTTTGGAGGACGTAAAGTATTTTAGAAAGGAAAACCATTTTTATTAAATTTACCCGACCCTGTATTGACATTGGTAGTCTTCGCCAAATGTGTATTTTGGTCCTAAGTTCTTTTAATAAGGGGAGTACATTTAATTTTTCATATTCTTCTATATTTCCAGAAATTTGTATACCTAAATATTTAAAATTCTCTTGTTTTCCAAGCACATGCACCTTTAAACCCCCCTGTGGTTGTACATCTCCCAACATCAACATATGTGATTTCCCCCAATAATATTTAGTCCAGAGAAAAAACCAAACTTATCTATTATATCTATAACTCTGGTGAATGACAGTGAGGGACGATTAAAGAAAAGACTCTATAACCGCATATATTCTATGAACCTGCGTTAAAGAAGTTTGAAAACCCCGCCTGGAAAAACAGATCACGTGACCGCCCAGTAAACCAAGTGGGACGCCACCTAGGTCCTGGAAGGTCAGAGCGGCAATATCGAGCAGCATCGCTACTAACGGCGTGGGGAACTTCACACACAGAGTCTACCTAAAGGTCCTTACAGCTCACAACAGCATATCCTGTTGAAAATTTGACGTCTATGTGGATTCATTGCAGGAGCGGTAAAGTACACCATATAATATAACTGTGAGATTTATCTTTACCATCATCGCTATCTCCTGAATATTGAACTTGCAGCTATCTGCCAACAGTTATAGCCCCTGGATATGATAACTCTTGAGAGACTTTCCATATATTGGAGTGCGGCATTTTAAGTGTATTTTTTTATTCATTCAATTTTTATGAAATGTTTTATATGTAAAACTGTTTATTTGTAGCCTATAAAAAATTTTTTAAAAAAATGTATATGGATACTAACTACCGTGTGTTTGCCTGAATATTGAGTGACCCCCATCACAATTTTTATATTCACGTTTTCTACCAGCATTTGGGAGTGCTGTGGGGTTGTGCACCTTTCCAGAAGTGGAACAGTGAGAGAGCCACCATTTCTTTTCTATATCTATAACTCTATTCAACTGATCCCCAATATTGTGCATAAATAATAAAATGTCGTCCGCATACATTAACAGCTTTTCCTCCCCACCCTCATAATGAAAGCCTTTAATCTCCCTATCATTTCTTATTATGCATGCCAGAGGTTCCATCGCAATAGCGAATAATAGTGGAGAGAGAGGGCATCACTGCCTAGTGCCCCGATATAGGAAAAGGGGCAGGGACAAGCTCTCAGACTAATCAAAATTTGGTAGGTGTGGGTTAATGGATTTGTAGAGCTGCGGTAACCTTAATGAAGTAGGTTCAAACACTTCTGAATAGAAATATAACAAAATAACGGATACCGCGCTACTAATCTAAGGCGATCTATAGAGATAGGTATTATTAGGAACCAGAAAACCAACTAAATAATCTACTACCAAAGTGGATAACACAAGTCCATATTAAGCATGCGAAAAAATCAGGTGCGAAAAAATTAATTGCGAAAAAACAGATGTTATGAGTCTATGTTTCCCACATGAAATAACGATCACTTCACTTTAATGCGCATAGATCAAAAAAATGTGGTTGTCTCGCATCTGTATTCAGCATGCAATGGGCCCGCTATCCGTTTCTAACATATAGTTAGATCACGCTGATAGCACCAGCGACTCGTTCTTAAAAGTCAGAGTTATTATATAATGTACAATAATATGTCTCTCCGACAGATGGTTAGATCTTACTGTAAAACTCTAGTCGTTTGTTCCAGACAAGTCGGAATTACTGTACGATGAGCCAACTATCCACCACTGGCATGTAGTCAGGTCCCACTGATAGCACCGGACACTTGTTCAAACAAATGGGGATTATCCTAAGATGGACAATGCTCTCCATCTCCAACAGGTAATTGAATCTTGCTGCGAGGAACCAGGTGTTCGTTCCAAACAAGTCAGGATTACCTTTTGCAAAGGACAGAGAAGAAATAGTGCAATACCCTCACGGTGTAGAGGTAAGAAATTTTTATCTACTCACAAGCATAAGTTTTCACATGCGTATAAAATGCCCAGGTAAGAAATTTTAATCTACTCACAAGCATAAGTTTTCACATGCGTATAAAATGCCCGACCCGGGTTTCGCACTTAGCTTCATCAGGGGCTGCGGTACAAATGCCGCCAAAGGTCCACGGGTATTTAACAACCCTTAACCCCGGAACAAGTACGGACTTCCGTTTGTCCAGGCAGTATATTAAAACTTCACAATATACAGATACTAAATTAACTATAATAACACATAGAAAATTATTAAAATACAATAAATATAGAGAAATTTTAAAATGACATTACATCCACAGTAACTTAAAACAATATTAAATTTGCTTAATTTTGACAACTTGCTTGCGTAATTAAGAACCGAATTAAGAAAAATTATTATTATTATTTTTGTTATAGGGGTTCAGGCCATACAGACTGATTTGATGTCCCATTCAATGTTATGTCCATGTGGCTGCAACGTATTCATTTCATAGATCCATTGCGCCTCCCTTTTATTAATTTGTGTGGTGGGATTGCCTCCTCGCCAATGGGGTTTTACTAATTCCACACCGCAGAATTTTAGGCCAGCAGGATTTTTTTGATGGAATTTTTTATAATGTGCAGAAACACTATGTGTTTCCAATCCCTTTCTGATATTTTTAATATGTTCTGCGACTCGTACTTTTAATTTTCTCAGTGTTCTCCCAATATACTGGAGACCACAAGGGCACTCCAGCATATAGATAACACCCATCGATTCACACGAGATGTTTCCACTAACTTTTTTTTAAATGGATTTTGAGGTAGACACAAGGTCCTCTTTTTTGCTATCTCTTGAGCGGTTCCTGCAGCATATGCAGAAACCGCACCAAGTGAAAACATTACGCAATTTGGATGTATTAGAGGGCTCTTTGACATAACTGTGAACTATACGATTTCTGACAGTGGGGGCTCGTCTAAATAAAAAAGGCGTTTTTTTGGGGATAAGTTCTCCTATAATGGGATCATTCAACAAAACGTTCCAATTTTTATGGATAATGTTTTTAATTTGTGGAAAATTAATAGAATAAGTGGTTGAGAAGGCAAATTTATATTTTTCCTTATTTTGTATTTTTTGCTCTTCTGACAAGCTCTCGTCCACCATCACTCTAGCCCTAGGATTATGATATATTAGCTGGATCCATCTTATAAATCCCTCCGCTATACCAACCCTTTTTAATACTGCCCACAAATACTCCCATTCAATACAGTCAAATGCCTTTTGGGCGTCCAATGAAAGTACCGCTTTCTCCCCTGCTTCTAACCTATTAGCTTCAATATTTAAAAACAGACTTCTTATATTTGAATATATCGTTCTATCAGGTATAAAGCCTGTCTGATCTTCATTTATTACACCTTTACCCACCTTTGATAACCTATCGGTAGGGATGAGCGAACCCGAACTGTATAGTTCGGGTTCGTACCGAATTTTGGGGTGCCCGTGACACGGACCCAAACCCGAACATTTTAGTAAAAGTCCGGGTTCGGGTTCGGTGTTCGTCGTTTTCTTGGCGCTTTTTGAAAGGCTGCAAAGCAGCCAATCAACAAGCATCATACTACTTGCCCCAAGAGGCCGTCACAGCCATGCCTACTATTGGCATGGGTGTGATGGGCCAGTGCAGCATGTGACCCAGCCTCTATTTAAGCTGGAGTCACGTAGCGCCGCACGTCACTCTGCTCTGATCAGTGTAGGGAGAGGTTGCAGCTGCGACTGTTAGGGCGAGATTAGGCAGTGATTAACTTCTCCAAAAGACTTAAGTCAGTGATCGATCTACAGCTGTGGATCATTGAACTGCTGCTATTCAATTGCTCACTGTTTTTAGGCTGCCCAGAGCGTTTTTCATTCACTTTTTTCTGGGGTGATCAGCGGCCATTTTGTGTCTTGTGGTGCACCAGCACAAGCTGCCACCAAGTACATTTAACCATCAATAGTGTGGTTATTTTTTGGATATATCCTACATCAGGGGCAAGCTGTCACCAAGTGCATTTAACCATCAATAGTGTGGTTATTTTTTGGCTATATCCTACATATGGGGCAAGCTGTCACCAAGTGCATTTAACCATCAATAGTGTGGTTATTTTTTGGCTATATCCTACATATGGGGCAAGCTGTCACCAAGTGCATTTAACCATCAATAGTGTGGTTATTTTTTTGCTATATCCTACATCAGGGTCAAGCTGTCACCAAGTGCATTCAACCATCAATAGTGTGGTTATTTTTTGGATATATCCTACATATGGGGCAAGCTGTCACCAAGTGCATTTAACCATCAATAGTGTGGTTATTTTTTGGCTATATCCTACATCAGGGTCAAGCTGTCACCAAGTGCATTTAACCATCAATAGTGTGGTTATTTTTTGGCTATATCCTACATATGGGGCAAGCTGTCACCAAGTGCATTTAACCATCAATAGTGTGGTTATTTTTTGGCTATATCCTACATATGGGGCAAGCTGTCACCAAGTGCATTTAACCATCAATAGTGTGGTTATTTTTTGGCTATATCCTACATCAGGGTCAAGCTGTCACCAAGTGCATTTAACCATCAATAGTGTGGTTATTTTTTGGCTATATCCTACATCAGGGTCAAGCTGTCACAAAGTGCATTTAACCATCAATAGTGTGGTTATTTTTTGGCTATATCCTACATATGGGGCAAGCTGTCACCAAGTGCATTTAACCATCAAAAGTGTGGTATTTTTTGGCTATATCCTACATCAGGGTCAAGCTGTCACCAAGTGCATTTAACCATCAATAGTGTGGTTATTTTTTGGCTATATCCTACATATGGGGCAAGCTGTCACCAAGTGCATTTAACCATCAATAGTGCGGTTATTTTTTGGCTATATCCTACATCAGGTTCAAGCTGTCACCAAGTGCATTTAACCATCAATAGTGTGGTTATTTTTTGGCTATATCCTACATCAGAGTCAAGCTGTCACCAAGTGCCTTTAACCATCAATAGTGTGGTTACTTGTTGGCTATATCCTACATCAGGGGCTTGGCTGTGCTTGCTATTTTATTGAGGGGTGAAATACAATTGCCAAAATAGCAGTACCCTAAATCTGGTGTTTCAGCTGTGGCCAGCCAATTGTAATACTGTCTGCTGTCTGGCAAAGGATATATTTTTGTTCTGGGTTGAAATACAATTCTCAACTTTCTGCTGTATCAGGGCTACTTTAAATCTATTCATTAAAAGGGTATATTAGATTCAAGGTGCTGATAGGGTCATTCTCAATAACTTCACACACACGCTACTGTGCAATTCCAAGTCTAATTCTGTCTGTAAACGTATACCTGTCACCCAGCGCCTAAATAATAGGCCTCAAATTTATATTCAGCTAAATCTGTGGTTATTGCTGTAGCTGGTCAAGTTATTTTGTGTCCGTCAAAGCACAGTTTTTGTTCTGGGTTGAAATACAATTCCCAACTTAGCAATTCTCTAAATTAGTGGTTTCTGCTGTATCAGGCCTACTTAAAATCTATCCCTAAAAGGGTATATTAGATTCAAGGTGCAGATAGGGTCATTCTCAATAACTTCACACACACGCTACTGTGCATTTCTAAGTCTAATTCTGTCTGTAAACGTATACCTGTCACCCAGCGCCTAAATAATAGGCCTCAAATTTATATTCAGCTAAATCTGTCGTTACTGCTGTGCCTTTATTAGTGTAATACGGTACCTAAATAGATAGCCAGATAGTGTTATGTTTCCTGATGATGAGGACATGGGAATACCACCTCAGCACGTCTCTGATGATGACGAAACACAGGTGCCAACTGCTGCGTCTTTCTGCAGTGTGCAGACGATGCAGGGGACGATGAGGTCCTAGACCCCACATGGAATGAAGGTCGTGCCACTGACTATCACAGTTCGGAGGAAGAGGCAGTGGTGAGACTGAGCCAACAGCGTAGCAAAAGAGGGAGTAGTGGGCAAAAGCAGAACACCCGCCGCCAAGAGACTCCGCCTGCTACTGACCGCCGCTATCTGGGACCGAGCACCCCAAAGGCAGCTTCAAGGAGTTCCCTGGCATGGCACTTCTTCAAACAATGTGCTGACGACAAGACCCGAGTGGTTTGCACGCTGTGCCATCAGAGCCTGAAGCGAGGCATTAACGTTCTGAACCTTAGCACAACCTGCATGACCAGGCACCTGCATGCAATGCATGAACTGCAGTGGAGTAAACACCTTAAAAACAAGGAAGTCACTCAGGCTCCCCCTGCTTCCTCTTCTGCTGCTGCCGCCTCGGCCTCTTCCTCCGCCTCTGGAGGAACGTTGGCACCTGCCGCCCAGCAAACAGGGGATGTACCACCAACAGCACCACCTCCGTCACCAAGCATCTCAACCATGTCACACGGCAGCGTTCAGCCCATGTCACACGGCAGCGTTCAGCTCTCCATCTCACAAACATTTGAGAGAAAGCGTAAATTCCCACATAGCCACCCTCGATCCCTGGCCCTGAATGCCAGCATTTCTAAACTACTGGCCTTCGAAATGCTGTCATTTAGGCTGGTGGACACAGACAGCTTCAAACAGCTCATGTCGCTTGCTGTCCCACAGTATGTTGTTCCCAGTCGGCACTACTTCTCCAAGAGAGCCGTGCCTTCCCTGCACAACCAAGTATCCGATAAAATCAAGTGTGCACTGCGCAACAGTGGACCAGTAAGCACGGCCAGGGACGCTATATCTCCCTAACTGCACACTGGGTAAATGTAGGGGCGGCTGGGCCCCAGGCGGAGAGCTGTTTGGCGCACGTCCTTCCGCCGCCAAGGATCGCAGGGCAACATTCTTTGCCTCCTGTTGCCTCCTCCTCCTACTCGGCTTCCTCCTCCTCTTCTTCCACCTGCTCATCCAGTCAGCCACACACCTTCACCACCAACTTCAGCACAGTCCGGGGTAAACGTCAGCAGGCCATTCTGAAACTCATATGTTTGGGGGACAGGCCCCACACTGCACAGGAGTTGTGGCGGGGTATAGAACAACAGACCGACGAGTGGTTGCTGCCGGTGAGCCTCAAGCCCGGCCTGGTGGTGTGCGATAATGGGTGTAATCTCGTTGCAGCTCTGGGACTAGCCGGTTTGATGCCCATCCCTTGCCTGGCGCATGTGCTGAATTTGGTGGTGCAGAAGTTCATTCACAACTACCCCGACATGTCAGAGCTGCTGCATAAAGTGCGGGCCGTCTGTTCGCGCTTCCGGCGTTCACATCCTGCCGCTGCTCGCCTGTCTGCGCTACAGCGTAACTTCGGCCTTCCCGCTCACCGCCTCATAAGCGACATGCCCACCAGGTGGAACTCCACCTTGCACATGCTGGACAGACTGTGCGAGCAGCAGCAGGCCATAGTGGAGTTTCAGCTGCAGCACGCACGGGTCAGTCGCACTGCGGAACAGCACCACTTCACCACCCATGACTGGGCCTCCATGCGAGACCTGTGTGCCCTGTTGCGCTGTTTCGAGTACTCCACCAACATGGCCAGTGGCGATGACGCCGTTATCAGCGTTACAATACCACTTCTATGTCTCCTTGAGAAAAGACTTAGGGCGATGATGGAAGAGGAGGTGGCCCAGGAGGAGGAGGAGGAGGAAGAGGGGTCATTTTTAGCACTTTCAGGCCAGTCTCATTGAAGGGAGGTTTTTTGCAACAGCAGAGGCCAGGTACAAATGTGGCCAGCCAGGGCCCACTACTGGAGGACGAGGAGGACGAGGATGAGGAGGAGGTGGATGAGGATGAAGCATGGTCACAGCGGGGTGGCACCCAACGCAGCTCAGGCCCATCACTGGTGCGTGGCTGGGGGGAAACGCAGGACGATGACGATACGCCTCCCACAGAGGACAGCTTGTCCTTACCTCTGGGCAGCCTGGCACACATGAGCGACTACATGCTGCAGTGCCTGCGCAACGACAGCAGAGTTGCCCACATTTTAACGTGTGCGGACTACTGGGTTGCCACCCTGCTGGATCCACGGTACAAAGACAATGTGCCCACCTTACTTCCTGCACTGGAGCGTGATAGGAAGATGCGCGAGTACAAGCGTACGTTGGTAGACGCGCTACTGAGAGCATTCCCAAATGTCATAGGGGAACAAGTGGAAGCCCAAGGCAAAGCCAGAGGAGGAGCAAGAGGTCGCCAAGGCACCTGTGTCACGGCCAGCTCCTCTGAGGGCAGGGTTAGCATGGCAGAGATGTGGAAAAGTTTTGTCAACACGCCACAGCTAACTGCACCACCACCTAATACGCAACGTGTTAGCAGGAGGCAACATTTCACCAACATGGTGGAACAGTACGTGTGCACAACCCTCCATGTACTGACTGATGGTTCGGCCCCATTCAACTTCTGGGTCTCTAAATTGTCCACGTGGCCAGAGCTAGCCTTTTATGACTTGGAGGTGCTGGCCTGCCCGGCGGCCAGCGTTTTGTCTGAACGTGTATTCAGCACGGCAGGGGACGTCATTACAGACAAACGCAGCCGCCTGTCTACAGCCAACGTGGACAAGCTGACGTTCATAAAAATGAACCAGGCATGGATCCCACAGGACATGTCCATCCCTTGTGCAGATTAGACATTAACCACCTCCCCTTAACCATATATTATTCTACTTCAGGGCACTTCCTCATTCAATCCTATTTTTATTTTCATTTTACCATTATATTGCGGGGCAACCCAAAGTTGAATGAACCTCTCCTCTGTCTGGGTGCCTGGGCCTAAATATCTGACAATGGACTGTTCCAGTGTTGGGTGACGTGAAGCATGATTCTCTGCTATGACATGAAGACTGATTCTCTGCTGACATGAAGCCAGATTCTCTGTTACGGGACCTCTCTCCTCTGCCTGGGTGCCTGGGCCTAAATATCTGACAATGGACTGTTCCAGTGTTGGGTGACGTGAAGCATGATTCTCTGCTATGACACGAAGACTGATTCTCTGCTGACATGAAGCCAGATTCTCTGTTACGGGACCTCTCTCCTCTGCCTGGGTGCCTGGGTCTAAATATCTGACAATGGACTGTTCCAGTGTTGGGTGACGTGAAGCATGATTCTCTGCTATGACATGAAGACTGATTCTCTGCTGACATGAAGCCAGATTCTCTGTTACGGGACCTCTCTCCTCTGCCTGGGTGCCTGGGCCTAAATATCTGACAATGGACTGTTCCAGTGTTGGGTGACGTAAAGCATGATTCTCTGCTATGACATGAAGACTGATTCTCTGCTGACATGAAGCCAGATTCTCTGTTACGGGACCTCTCTCCTCTGCCTGGGTGCCTGGGCCTAAATATCTGACAATGGACTGTTCCAGTGTTGGGTGACGTGAAGCATGATTCTCTGCTATGACATGAAGACTGATTCTCTGCTGACATGAAGCCAGATTCTCTGTTATGGGACCTCTCTCCTCTGCCTGGGTGCCGGGGCCTAAATATATGACAATGGACTGTTACAGTGATGGGTGACGTGAAGCCAGATTCTCTGCTATGGGACCTCTCTCCAATTGATATTGGTTAATTTTTATTTATTTTATTTTTATTCATTTCCCTATCCACATTTGTTTGCAGAGGATTTACCTACATGTTGCTGCATGTTTTACAGCCTTTTTAGTGCCGAAAAGTTCTGGTCCCCATTGACTTCAATGGGGTTCGGGACGAAGTTCCGGTCGGGTTCGGATCCCGAACCCGAACATTTCCGGGAAGTTCAGCCGAACTTCTCGAACCCGAACATCCAGGTGTTCGCTCAACTCTACCTATCGGCCAGAACCTTTGCCAAAATTTTGACATCCGTGTTTAACCACCTCCCGACCGCCTAACGCACCGATGCGTCCGGGAGGTGGTTGATTTGTTCCTCCTGGACGCATCGGCGCGTCATCTCGCGAGACGCGAGATTACGTCACAGCCGGCCCGCGCATGCGCATCGCGGGCCGGCATTTCGCAGCAGAGTATTTCGTCAGCAGCCTGCCGGCCACGATCATTGGCTGGCAGGTTGCTGATTTTAAAAAAATCCAATCAGCAGCCATTTAACCCCACATATTAGTAAATATGATGGGGTTATATGGCTGCTGTGCTCCTCTGCTCCTTCTTTTGGTCGGTTGGTTCCAGCAGAGGAGCAGAGGAGCACACATCACTGTGAGTACCCACTACACCACATACTAGCCCCAGATCACCCCAATTAACCCTTTGATCACCCCTTTGATCGCCCCTGTCAATCACTAGTGAAAGGAAAAAAGTGATCAGTGCAAACTGTCACTTTTTTTTTTCACTAGTATTGACCGTTAGGTTTCAGTATAGTTTAGGCCCCTTGGTTAGGTAGTTTAGGGATCGGTTAGCGCCCAGCACACCGCACCGTATCGCTAATCAGCATTTGTACTTTTATAGTATCTGGAAGTGATCAAAACTGATCACGGTCAGATCTATAATAGTACTAGTGTCACTTTAGTTCTCCCTCCACCCAAAACGCAGTGTTTGCCCGATCAGGCCTGATCGGTCGCCCACACGTGCGTTCGCCCACGCCCGCCCCACCGCAGTGACAAAAAAATATTTTTTTTTGATCGCTGCACACTCACTTTACACGCACTGCGGCGATAAAAAAATCAGTTTTTATATTTTTTATCAACCGCAGCGGCCTCCGGTACTTCGCTAGCCTCCCATTTGTAAGACAGGCTTGCTTTTTTTTTCTTGGGTAGTCTCAGGGAATACCCCTAAATTTAGTTGCCCACATGTCTAACAGGGGGTATTCCTCTGAAGAGGCCTACAGGCTTCTGACCCAGTCGGATGAGGAGTGGGAACCCTCATCTGATGAATCCAGCGGGTCAGAATACGAACCTGTAGAAAGCAGTGGCTCTCTGACCCAAAGTTCAGACGAGGAGGCTGAGGTCCCTGATAGCAGCAGGCGTACCCGGCCCCGTGTCGCTAGACCGCAGGTTGCACAGGATCCGCTTCAAGAGCAGCAGAGTGGGGCTGGTGCTGTCGGATTACGTGGTGAGGCATACACCAGCAGCCCAGCCCTTCCTGGACCTAGTACCAGCACTGCCGTAGAACATGGTGAAGTAGCGAGCACCAGAAAGGCAGTTGAAGCTGGTACGGTGGCACGTGCAGTAGTGACCCCGTCGCAGCCACCGCAAAGACGTGCCCGTAGAGCCCCTAGAATCCCAGAGGTGCTGGCAAACCCTGATTGGCAGTCCCCAACTTCAGCCGCACCTGTAGTTCCCCCTTTCACCGCCCAGTCTGGAGTTCGGGTTGAGACAGCTCAGATCGGTTCGGCCCTGGGATTTTTTGAGCTGTTCTTGACTGCGGAGCTCTTAGACTTAGTTGTGGCAGAGACAAACCGGTATGCCACACAATTTATAACCGCTAACCCGGGAAGCTTTTATGCCCAGCCTTTCCGGTGCAAACCAGTCCAAGTTTCCGAAATTAAAACTTTTCTGGGCCTCCTCCTCAACATGGGCCTGACAAAAAAGCATGAATTGCGGTCATATTGGTCCGATTCATCACATGCCCATGTTCTCTGCTGCTATGTCCAGGACACGATTTGAGACCATCCTGCGTTTCCTGCACTTTAGTGATAACAGCACCTCCCGTCCCAGAGGCCACCCTGCTTTTGACCGGCTCCACAAAATTCGGCCCCTCATAGACCATTTCAACCTGAAATTTGCAGATATGTATACCCCAGAGCAAAACATCTGCGTAGACGAGTCCCTTATACATTTTACCGGGCGCCTTGGCTTCAAACAATACATCCCAAGCAAGCGCGCCCGGTATGGGGTCAAATTGTATAAGCTCTGTGAAAGGGCCACAGGGTATACACACAAATTTCGTGTCTATGAGGGAAAAGATCAGACCCTGGAGCCGGTCGGTTGCCCTGACTACCTGGGGAGCAGTGGGAAGATAGTCTGGGACTTGGTGTCACCCTTATTCGGCAAGGGGTACCATCTTTATGTGGACAATTTCTACACAAGTGTGGCCCTCTTTAGGCATTTGTTTCTAGAACGGATTGGCGCCTGTGGTACCGTGCGAACTAGTCGCGCGGGCTTCCCCCAACGGCTCGTTACCACCCGTCTTGCAAGGGGGCAGAGGGCCGCACTGTGTAACGAAGAACTGCTCGCGGTGAAATGGAGAGACAAGCGTGACGTTTACATGCTTTCCTCCATTCACGCAGACACGACAATACAAATTGAGCGAGCAACCCGTGTCATTGAAAAGCCCCTCTCAGTCCACGACTATAACCTTCACATGGGAGGGGTGGACTTCAATGACCAGATGTTGTCTCCGTATTTAGTTTCCTGCAGAACCAGACGCTGGTATAAGAAGGTGTCTGTATATTTAATTCAATTGGCTCTGTACAATAGTTTTGTTCTCTACAGTAAGGCTGGGAGAACTGGATCCTTCCTCAAATTTCAGGAAGAGATCATCGAGAACCTCCTGTATCCAGGAGGTTCCGTGGCCCCATCCACCAGTGTAGTTAGCCGTCTACACGAGCGACATTTCCCCAATGTCGTTGCTGGTACCTCAACCCACCCGTCACCTCGAAAAAGATGTCGTGTCTGTAGCAGGAGTGGAATAAGGCGTGACACCCGCTATTTCTGTCCTGACTGTCCTGACCACCCTGCCCTATGCTTAGGGGAGTGTTTCCGAAAGTACCACACACAGGTACACCTAGCATAGGGATCATCTCACCAGGATAGGCACACAGGGCTATTAGGGCCCATTCACTCACAGCTGCTGCAAACGTCTCCTTTCACATGGGACAAAGTGCATAACGCACTTCGCCACATCTTTGGGCGATTTGCCCTTTGCACATTGACCCATGGGGAAGGAGAGGTTTGTTCTATAAAGGTAAAAAAAACAAAAAAACAAACAAAAAAAAACACCAGTAAGCAAACACGTTAATGTTTAGTTCAAAAAGTTAAAGTTACATGTTCTGTTCCAAAGTTAATAAAATTATTGCGTTGTGGCCTGTTTTTTTTTTTTTTTTTTTGTCTTTTTACCTTCCAGGTGGACCAACCGATCTACTAGCTGCAGCACCGATGTGCATTCTGACAGAAGCATTGCGCTGCTGTCAGATTACACGCAAGTCGGTGTATGCGGCGCTGCAAGACGGGATTTTCTCCTCTGCAGTGACAGATACGTTTGCCAAAGCATACGAGCTGAGGAGGAGGCGGCGTTCCTATGCTTTGGCAAACACTTTGTATATATATAAAAAAAAATTAAAAAAATCCCGGCAATGATTTATTCATCCACATCGATTGATGCGAATGGAGAAATCTGGTTTGCCATGGCATACGAGCTAAGTGGGTATGGATGTAGGGCGGAGCTCCTATGTCCTGGCAGACGCCTTTCCCCTCCATTTTTTTTTTTTGGCAGAGATTTTTTCATCCACATTGATCGATGCGAATGAACAAATCTGGGCCGTTCATTTTTTTCTTTCAGCCCAGAGGCTGAACGGAAAAAAAAATCTCATTACCTGTATGCTCAATATAAGGAGAATAGCAGAAACTCCTAATGCTGGCCATACATGTAATGATTGAGGAGACCCTCAAATGCCAGGACAGTACAAACACCCCACAACTGACCCCATTTTGGAAAGAAGACACCCCAAGGTATTTGCTAAGGGGCATATTGAGTCCATGAAAGATTTAAATTTTTGTCCTAAGTTAGCGGAAAGTGAGACTTTGTGAGAAAAAACAAAAAAAAATCAATTTCCGCTAACTTTTGCGAAAAAAAAAAATTCTATGAACTTGCCAGGCCCCTCATTGGATACCTTGGGGTGTCTTCTTTCCAAAGTGGGGTCACATGTGGGGTATTTATACTGCCCTGGCTTTTTAGGGGCCCTAAAGCGTGAGAAGAAGTCTGGGATCCAAATGTCTAAAAATGCCCTCCTAAAAGGAATTTGGGCACCTTTGCGCATCTAAGCTGCAAAAAAGTGTGACACATCTGGTATCGCCGTACTCAGAAGAAGTTGGGGAATGTGTTTTGGGGTGTCATTTTACATATACCCATGCTGGGTGAGATAAATATCTTGGTCAAATGCCAACTTTGTATAAAAAAATGGGAAAAGTTGTCTTTTGCCAAGATATTTCTCTCACCCAGCATGGGTATATGTAAAATGGCACCCAAAAACACATTCCCCAACTTCTCCTGAGTACGGTGATACCAGATGTGTGACACTTTTTTGATGCCAAGGTGGGCAAAGGGGCACATATTCCAAAGTGCACCTTTCGGATTTTGCAGGCCATTTTTTACACATTTTGATTGCAAAGTACTTCTCACACATATGGGCCCCTAAATTGCCAGGGCAGTATAACTACCCCACAAGTGACCCCATTTTGGAAAGAAGACACCCCAAGGTATTCCGTGAGGGGCATGGCGAGTTCCTAGAATTTTTTATTTTTTGTCTCAAGTTAGTGGAATATGAGACTTTGTAAGGAAAAAAGAGAAAAAAAAATCATCATTTTCCGCTAACTTGTGACAAAAAAAGAATTAATTCTAGGAACTCGCAGTGCCCCTCACGGAATACCTTGGGGTGTCTTCTTTCCAAAATGGGGTCACTTGTGGCGTAGTTATACTGCCCTGGCAATTTAGGGGCCCATATGTGTGAGAAGTACCTTGCAATCAAAATGTGTAAAAAATGGCCTGCGAAACCCGAAAGGTGCACTTTGGAATATGTGCCCCTTTGCCCACCTTGGCAGCAAAAAAGTGTGACACATCTGGTATCGCCGTACTCAGGAGAAGTTGGGGAATGTGTTTTGAGGTGTCATTTTACATATACCCATGCTGGGTGAGAAAAATATCTTGGTCAAATGCCAACTTTGTATAAAAAAATGGGAAAAGTTGTCTTTTGCCAAGATATTTCTCTCACCCAGCATGGGTATATGTAAAATGACACCCCAAAACACATTCCCCAACTTCTCCTGAGTACGGCGATACCAGATGTGTGACACTTTTTTGATGCCAAGGTGGGCAAAGGGGCGCATATTCCAAAGTGCACCTTTCGGATTTCACCAGTCATTTTTTACAGATTTTGATTGCAAAGTACTTCTCACACATATGGGCCCCTAAATTGCCAGGGCAGTATAACTACGCCACAAGTGACCCCATTTTGGAAAGAAGACACCCCAAGGTATTCCGTGAGGGGCATGGCGAGTTCCTAGAATTTTTTATTTTTTGTCGCAAGTTAGTGGAATATGAGACTTTGTAAGAAAAAAAGAGAAAAAAAAAATCATCATTTTCCGCTAACTTGTGACAAAAAAAAAATTCGAGGAACTCGCAGTGCCCCTCACGGAATACCTTGGGGTGTCTTCTTTCCAAAATGGGGTCACTTGTGGCGTAGTTATACTGCCCTGGCAATTTAGGGGCCCAAATGTGTGAGAAGTACCTTGCAATCAAAATGTGTAAAAAATGACCGGCGAAACCCGAAAGGTGCACTTTGGAATATGTGCCCCTTTGCCCACCTTGGCTGCAATAAAGTGTCACACATGTGGTATCGCCGTACTCAGGAGAAGTTGGGGAATGTGTTTTGGGGTGTCATTTTACATATACCCATGCTGGGTGAGAAAAAAATCTTGGTCAAATGCCAACTTTGTATAATAAAATGGGAAAAGTTGTCTTTTGCCAAGATATTTCTCTCACCCAGCATGGGTATATGTAAAATGACACCCCAAAACACATTCCCCAACTTCTCCTGAGTACGGCGATACCAGATATGTGACACTTTTTTGCTGCCAAGGTGGGCAAAGGGGCACATATTCCAAAGTGCACCTTTCGGATTTCACCGGTCATTTTTTACACATTTTGATTGCAAAGTTCTTCTCACACATTTGGGCCCCTAAATTGCCAGGGCAGTATAACTACCCCACAAGTGACCCATTTTGGAAAGAAGACACCCCAAGGTATTCTGTGAGGGGCATGGTGAGTTCCTAGAATTTTTTATTTTTTGTCGCAAGTTAGTGGAATATGAGACTTTGTAAGAAAAAAATAAATAAAAAATCATCATCATTTTCCGCTAACTTGTGACAAAAAATAAAAAGTTCTATGAACTCACTATGCCCATCAGCGAATACCTTAGGGTGTCTACTTTCCGAAATGGGGTCATTTGTGGGGTTTTTCTACTGTTTGGGCATTGTAAAACCTCAGGAATCATGACAGGTGCTCAGAAAATCAGAGCTGTTTCAAAAAGCGGAAATTCACATTTTTGTACCATAGTTTGTAAACGCTATAACTTTTACCCAAACCATTTTTTTTTTGCCCAAACATTTTTTTTTTATCAAAGACATGTAGAACAATAAATTTGGTGAAAAATTTATATATGGATGTCGTTTTTTTTTGCAAAATTTTACAGCTGAAAGTGAAAAATGTCATTTTTTAGCAAAAAAATCGTTACATTTTGATTAATAACAAAAAAAGTAAAAATGCCAGCAGCAATAAAATACCACCAAATGAAATCTCCATTAGTGAGAAGAAAAGGAGGTAAAATTCATTTGGGTGGTAAGTTGCATGACCGAGCGATAAACAATGAAAGTAGTGTAGTGCCGAAGTGTAAAAAGTGCTCTGGTCATGAAGGGGGTTTCAGCTAGCGGGGCTGAAGTGGTTAAAAGAGATATTGGCCTGTATGATCCGGGGTCTAATTGTTCTTTACCCTTTTTGGGGATTAGTGTAATAATTGCCTCTTTCATAGAGTCTGGTAGGTCACCTATTTTTTTGGCCTCATTCAGTGTTGTTTTTAATTTGGGTACTAACACCTGGGAGAAAGTTTTATATATTTCAAAGGGAAGCCCATCGCATCTCGGTGCTTTTTCAGGTTTTACCTTCCCCAAAACCTCATTTATTTCCGCCATCGATATTTATTTTTCAAAAAATTCTTTTTGGGCCTGGGATATCTCTCTAAGGGAAATCTGGTCTAGGTATAGATCTAGATCTTGTTTTGAGTATTGTACCTTAGACTTGTATAGCTCCTGGAAATATTCCAGGAACACTTCTTTAATTCCTTCCGGTGTACTGATTATTTCACCCATTTTATCTTTAATCGCCCCTATCCAGGATTTCCCTCTTTAATTTCTTACTATACTTGCCAAAATTTTACCAACCTTTTCTCCCTCTGAGGCTAACCGAATCCCTTGAAAAAGTAATTCTTTCCTACTTCTATCCATTTGGTGTACCTTTAACTTTTCCTGCTCTTTCTCCCATATTTTCCTATTATGATCAGTAGGGTGCATTATGCATGTTATTCTTGCTTCTTGTACTTTTTTTTCCAATGCATTCCCCCTTTCTCTAGTGTATTTTTTCCAGTAATTCACCTTTTTAAAGAGAAATCCTCTTAAATATGCTTTAGCAGTGTCCCAAACAATTAACCTACTAGCGGAATCATTATTCTCCCCCCAAAAAATGTTTTATTCTTCCGTTATACTCTCTTTATCTGGGATCATCGATAACCAATGGGGGTTGAACTTGAACAGTGGTAGAGCATTCTTTTTAGTCAGATCTAATTCCATTACCACTGCATTGTGATCTGATGGGGCCATGGGCAAGTACTTTATTTTAATCCTATTTTGAGACATTAAGTTTTTATTTCCCAGGACCATATCTATTCTTGACCAAGTTTGATGTGTTTTAGAATAGCAGGAATACATGGTTTCATCCGGGTTCTGGAAGCGCCAAACATCAACCCAATTAAATTCCTAGGCTAGTTTATAAAAATCTACTTTTTGTGTTCTTCCCCCTCTGCTAGACATTCTATCCCTGAGTGGATCCATTACTACATTATAGTCTCCTATCGCGATCATTATAGATTCCTGTCTATTCAGCATAAATCTATACAATTGATACAAAACATCTGGCTTATATGGTGGAGGAATATATATATTTGCAATTACCATTTTAACCCCCTCTATATTACAATATAGAAAGAGGTACCTACCATAATCATCGGCCTCATGTGCCAGACACTCAAATTTAATTTTATTGTGTATCAAAATTGAGACCCCTCTTGAATAGGTAGTATATACGGAATGGTAACTTTCCCCTATCCATCTCTTCTCCAACCATATTAAAGATTCCTTATCCAAATGTGTCTCCTGTAGGCAGATGATAGCTGGCAGGAACCTCTTCATCCACTCAAGGATAGCATATCTATTTACTCTCTCACGTAAACCTCTCGCATTCAACGAAACAATCCTGACCATCTAGCAGAGGGGGAAAAGCTAAACATATACGAAAAAAAAAAAAAAGGAAAAAAAAAACACGTCTCCCTCTCACTCAACCCATAAATAGCCGCCTACCATAACCAGCAGTCGGGGCGACTCCATATCTTAGCATATTAACTCCTTTCCCCTCCGCCACCCCCACCCTCAAAGGCCCTCCCCATCCGCCCATTCAGTAACCTCCTCCGGGGTCTGAAAAAAAACAGTCCTGCCTTTATATTCCACCCTTAATTTTGCCGGGAAAAGTAAGCTATACTTTAGACCTGCCTCCCTTAGTCTCTTTTTAACGGCAATATACTCTTTCCTATGGGCATTAGTATAAGCAAAATAATCTGGGAATAATCTTATCTTTTCACCCTGTATCTGGTATCTTTCGGAGGTCCTCGCGTCGGCTATTATTATATCATGGTCCTTAGCCAGTAAACATTTAACCAATATCTGTATGGAGATTCCCCTAGAACCCTCTTTTTTGTAGGGACCCTATGCGCTCTTTCGATGGCAAACAATGGGCAGAGAGTGCCCTCCTTACAATTCTCCCTTATCCATCTCTCCATATATTCAGTGTAATTGTCGCCCTCTGGGATCCCTACACATCTTATGTTAGATCTTCTTGATCTATCTTCTTGACTTATTAATTTTTGTTCCATGCTAGTATTCATTTCCTTTAAAAAGACCAGCTCCTTCTCTAATTTCTGTACCGAATGTTCCAAAACAGGGATCCTTTTCTCCATCTCATGTAAGTGCTGCCTTATTTTCTCCATCTCATCCCGTAATACACTGACATCCGTTTGCACTGCCCTGATCTGCGTCACTATGTTCCCCATTACATTCTCCATCCTCAAGACAGTGCAAAATATGTCCTTCATCATCCTTGCATCTGTTTCTGTAAATGTCACCAAAGTGACTTCGGGTCAATGGCAAATAGGCTGGTACTAAGCAACCAAATGAACGGTGTTGATGTTCTTTTCGGTGATTGGTCATATCCCCAAGAAACAATGTATCTGGCTCAATATACAGTGGGACTGTGTGGGCTTTAGAATGACAGGGAGGATAGTAGCTATACTAAAAGGATAGGGAAACATCAGGAAGGGGGAGGGAAAAACAAACAGAGGAAAGGAAGTATCAACAGGAGGTTGTTGTATGACAAACATAGAAAAGACTCTAAATGGTATTTATTGTTGTGCAAGTATCTAGCCAACATCTATGCACATCTGGTTCAACCTGAGTGAAAGAGCTTGCACCCATTCTCACTGCGGCAGAGATAGTGGCATTAGTGGCATGACAGAGGTACTGTAAGTGCTGAGAAACCAATCTTTAGTCCACAGGTGAGAAGACTCCAGGATTTAGCAAAAATGCATGGAAAACCCCCTTAGTTTTTTTCATAGTAAACTACCATTAGGGTAAGTACATATGGGACTGATATGGTACGGATTTTCCAGTGTGGAATTGTGGGAAGAAATTGCCAGTGTTTATAGTAGCATCTTCATGGCTGAGATTTTACAGTATCTCACCCACACACTGCAGGAGTAGACCTGTGGAACAGATTTTAAATTGGCAGCATGCCAATTTATTTTACAGATTTTCCCATGGATGTCATCCTTTTGCAATGCAATGTAAAATATGTGGATTTTAGCTTGATTTATTTTATTTGTATCATTTGTAACATGCAGCTTATCTGGAGTTTAGGAAATTCAATAGAAAATCACTAAAAAGAAAAACACCAAACCCAAAGCATGGTATGTTTTTTTTTAAAACAAAACAAAATCACTTTGTCCTGCTCTAGTAGTGATAGGGGTGGGGGGGGTTTACTTGTTACTGGGAGGTTTTATTGACCACTTTAAGAGCGTATATATTGTAAGATTATATGCTTGGATATATCACTTGACTATGTATTCATGTGTTTTGTACTACAATTAATGTATGTATCTTACAATGAATCTACTTTTTGCCTAAAAGCTTAACATAATGATGTTAAAAAAATTGAAAAGCAATAATAAAGAACTATCTGATTTAAAAAAAAAAAAAAATG
The DNA here is from genome assembly GCF_014858855.1 of Bufo gargarizans. Taxonomy (NCBI): domain Eukaryota; kingdom Metazoa; phylum Chordata; class Amphibia; order Anura; family Bufonidae; genus Bufo; species Bufo gargarizans. The sequence goes on from NC_058084.1 coordinate 235,380,707, forward strand.
AAACAAATGACATCACCAAAACTTCACAAATCAAGGGCTCATACTTGTGCTGCAGACTGCAAACAGTGGTCCACAATGCACAGGCATCGGCAGTATGAATCCCATATTGTGGCGAAGACCCATTGACTTGAATGAGTCTGCTATCCACAAAATAAGACAAAAGGTAGGTGATGTCATATCTTTTGCAATGCAGAGGAATGGACCCAAAAGCCCAAGGAAGCGCTTCCGACCATTTGCAGGGGGCTTTTGAGTCTTTACCTCTGTACTGCAGAAAAGAGAACATCTCCTATTTTTGCCGTATCTTGCGGCTCACGGACCCATTCAAGTCAATGCGTCAGTGCAGCAATATGGGATTCACACGGCCGATGCCTGTTGATGTAGAAATATTAATAGTTGTAATCAGCTCGCATCAAAGTTTGTGTAAGGAAAAAGGTAAATCTCTATTCCCTGAGCCGCAGTCAAAGACAAGTGTTACCATATTGATTGAATTCCTGCCGCTCTGCTCAGTCTGTGTCTTTTATTACCTTACTAACAAAAGGTGTAAAAGGGGCTGGCCCAAGACAAGGATACAGGAAGTGATGACATAGGAAGACAAGACACCATCATTTATAATAACCCAGCTAGCTAACAAACACATGTATACTATAACCTACCATTACCACTGGAGATAACTTTATCCAGCCTTGCTCAGTGACCAATGCCAGATAAAGTTACTATGATCCTCATGCATGTTCATTTACAGGACAACGTCATTATCTCCAGCGGCTGATCAGGCGCACTAGAGACAACAAACGCATGTTCCTTTCATATATTGTTCTCTTAACAAATGCATCCACGCCAAGCCAATAAATCTGCGTCTTGCGTGGGGGCCCTAGCCGGCGTCTATACATCAGCCAACAAAACACTGCTCTGCTGAACACATCAGTCTCCCCCGGCCCACAGCCCAGCGCATAGCACATGGAGCATTCGCCGACGGAGACCTCTGCGCCCAGCAGTTGTGACAGGACATACACGGGAAGATATCCACTCCAATCGTTTACCCTGACACTGAGAGACACGATGACAATACACAATATATTAAATACACATCCTAATCAAATTTCCACAACACTGTGCATTGTGGACTGCTGGTTTAATAGGGTTGATCATACTGACAGAGCCTCTTTAAATATGTAACATCATAATACTAAGCATTTTACCTGTTCCTTAACAGATGCCAGAATAGCGGAAGTTGTTTCTGTCTCGGAACCATCACGATTTGAAATGTTCATTTCTGGGCTGGATGAACTAGTCTTGTCTGAACATGATGGCTGAGCTGGAACAGGCATTGCTTCTAACCTAACAAATAAAAGGAGAAAACACATTAATAAACACAACCATTTAAAATGTATTTCTCTAATAGGATATGGTTATTGTGTACATAAAATTTGACTAATCATTCAAACTCAATTTTCACACACTTCATGCTACCATAAATGTGAGTACATTAGAGCGTTTGGAGTAAATTATCATAACTGAGTAAGTTTGAGGGGTTATCCCATGAATAATGAAAATTTGTAAATCAGTCATCATATAGTACATGACAACACGTTTGTAATAAAGCTAGAACCATCCCTGTACCTCACATGTGTCCAGAGATATCACCATTCATTGCTCTGCTAGATTTATATGACTCTGGCAGCTCAAGGGTGTCTTGTTCTGCTGCAGCTAAGGAGGTGTGTATTTCTGCTGGTGCTCTCTCCCTATCACAGCTCAGGAGGCAGTTTGAAGGATGAAACTAAGCATGTGTGGCCTTCTCAGTGAGCCGGAGAAAGAAATAAGAAAAAATAAATACAAACAAACGGCGCTACACAGATACATTTGATTGAATAGCTCATAAGCTGTGCTAAATCTTTAATTACACACTAAAGAATTTGGATCCAGGTGCTGGTCTGAAAACGGCAGAATATTTTTCGTGGGACAACCCCTTTATCCCCTTGCTGACCAGCGCCGTACTAGCTCCAAAATGCATTCTGTTCCGTTCTCATACCGGAGAGCATTACGCAGCATGTTGCGGTTTTGCTTTTTCGTCCTGGGATCCGTCCCCCATTGACTTTGAATAGAGTTCATGACTGATCCGTCTTGGCTATGTTAAAGATAATACAAACAGATCTGTTCATAACGGATGCAGATGGTTGTATTATCAGTAATGGAAGCCTTTTTACTGAACCCTGCCAGATCCAGCAAAAACGCTACACTACTAGCGTTAGAAGAATCCGGCAGGCAGTTTTGTTGCTGAAACTGCCTGCCGGCCTGGATCCAGAAATCCGTATGAAAACATATAATTTTTTTCCCGGATCCGTTAGACTTAGGCCTCTTTCACACTGGCGTGTGCGGCCAGTTGCCGTATTTGGGGCCCGCAAAATGCGGGCTGCAATACAAGAGCACAGTCCATGGGGAAGCCGCAGCGGATCTCTGACCAATTCACTTGAATGGGTCCGTGATCCAGCCGTTCTGCAAAAAGACAGGACATGTTCTATCTTTTTGCGGAACGGAAGTACGGGACGAAACCCCACGGAAGCACTCCATAGTGCTTCCGTAGGGTTCCGTGGTTCTGTTCCACACCATTCCGCATCTCCGGATTTGCGGACCCATTCAAGTGAATGGGTCCGCATCCATGATGCAGAATGCCCACGGAACGCCACCCGTGTATTGCGGATTCGCAAATGCGGTCTGCAATACGGCAACGGGCCGCACACGCTAGTGTGAAAGAGGCCTTATGCATTGAAAAAACTGGATCCATCTTTCCAGTATCATCCGGAATAACGGATCAGGTATTACAATTTTTAAATTAGAAAGAACTGTACATGCGCAGACCAGAAAACCGGATCCGGTGATGCGGCTATTTCCAGAACATTTGGTACCGGATCCGGCATTAATACATTTCAATGGGAATTAATGCCAGATTCTGGGATTTTGGCCGGAAAAAAATACTGCAGCATGCTGTGGTATTTTGGCCGGTCAAACACTGTACAAGGGGCGGAATGGAAGGCATCCTGATGCATGCTGAACGGATTGCTTTCAATTCAGAAAGCATTGGGACAAAACTGATGCGTTTTTTTCCATTATTGAGACCCTTTACTGGATTTCAATACCGGAAAAGAATAACGTTAGTGTGAAAGTACCCTTAAACTGATCAGTTTTGTCCCCATTCATAGTTAATGGGGAAAAACTGATCAGGATGCATCAGTTAAGTTCAGTTTTGGGGCTGGTCACAAAACCACTGCAAACAGCGTTTTTGTGTAGGTTTTGCAAAACTGAACAAACCTGATCGGGCATGAAATTCAATGTAAGGCTACTTGCACATTAGCGGCAGCCTTCTCCGGCAGGTGAACAGACTGCCGGATCCGTGCTGCTGCTAGTGCACGCGTGCTGCCGGAGGTTTGCTCCAGCCCCATTGACTATAATGGGGGCGGGCCGGAGGACCGGCGGCAGCACGGCAAACATGCCGAAAGGTGGCCGGAATAAAACATGTTGTAGTCCCCGTCTGCCATTGGCTGATCCCCTCCCCCCCCCCAACACTGGATGTTTTCATCCGTGTACAGGGAGGAGCAGCGGCGATGTGGGGACCGGGAGCGGGGTAAGTATATTACCTATGAGGGGTCCGACACATGGGGGACAGTTTGAGAACTAGGATAACCCATTTAAAGGATAACTGTCACACTTAGACCCTAATTTCAATTTTCATATATATAGTTACTAATAACATGATATTCCAGAATCAGTTACTATTAGACTGACTTACCCCATATTTAATAAGATTCAGCCCTTAGCAACCAGTCTGCATAAAACTGCAATCTCACTATTCAGTTAAGATGGCCGCCACTGCCCTCACCCTGAGGCTAATCCCGCCTGCCATCACTAGCCAGTAATAATAGCCCCCCAAAAGTGTCAGTAACCACAGCCCTCCCCCCTAAAGGGTTAATGTCCTGCAGCACAAAGGGGTCCTCTTACCACATGTTGCTTTCATTTATACACTGATCAGATGACAGATCTCCCTTCTCCAGTTCTGCTGAGTGAGGGAGCGTCTGCCAAGCGCAGGGACAGGGAGAAGTGCACGCCGCCCAGGCATCAGCTGCTGGGGAGGACCTGGCTTTTATCATTTACTTACGGTCTCTGGCTGTCAGTAATGTGACCCTGCACACTGAGTCCTCCATCCTTCAACAGAGAGACACAACCCTACTGTCATGTCTCCATACAGCTTCTCATAAATGTGTGCTAATTAATTCATATAGGGTTTGTCCTGTATTAAAACATGGTCAATTAGCGCCACCTTCTGACCACTTCCATATTGTTCTCTGTGTATGTTCAGCCTCTTTGTTACTCCTCCCCTTTGTGACCTCACTTATCTGCAAGAAGGGGAGTAGTTTCTAGAAGTTGCCATGTTCCTTCACATGCTCTGCTGTACAAGATTATCTAAACTTCTACTATAGGCTGCATAGCCGGTAAGGCATTATTTCTTGCTGTTCTTTCATGCCTATGTGATTATTACTAGCTATAGACATGCATTATGTGTATTTCTGTGTAGGCAGCTAGTTAGCAGTTCAGATGTAAAGTAAGGGCCTAGTCAGCTAACCTTGCAGACATGTTGTATGCTGTTCTATGATATGTATCAGACATGTTGTATGCTATTCTATGATATGTATATTTGCAGTTCATGTACTTATTGCATTCTTTATGTTACTGGTTCACAGTTTCACACCAACTTACTTCTTACTTCTCATTAAAGCTACAGATCATTACCTGGTCTCAATTTACTGAGTAGTAGGGGGGTGTTTATCTGCCTGCCAAGTCCATATACACCCCGAGGGGTACACGTGGTAACGAGGACAGGACAGTGAAACGGCTGCGACCTGGCGAGTGGAAAATAAGATACAGACTTCAGAGGCCGCTATCCCACCACGCAGCTACCTGCATATGAGAACACAGCAGTCTCTTCACAGTCAAGATCCCGAACAGCAGCATTATGTCACAAAGCCAAACTTCTTACAAGACAAGGTCTAAGGCCAGTCGCTCTGCAAGATCCTCAGCAGTCAGCAATGCCACCGCCATTGCACGTGCAGAAGCGGAGGCGGCAAAAGCACGCGCTGCCTTTGCAGAGCAAGAGATGCAACTAAAGCTACGTCAAGCAACATTTGAAGCTGAAAAGGCAAGTCAGCAAGCGGCACTGGAGAAGCTCTCAGCGCAGAAGGAAGCTGCCGCAGCCATTGCCAAAGCAGAGGCCCTGGAAGCAATCTTTTTCCCAGATGACGAAAGATGCAGCGGTCCAGCCAACCTAGATCTCATCCATCAAGATTCCCTGCAGCGCACTTCAGAGTATGTCCATCGACATTCCTGAATGATCGACACTCTCCAGCCGACAGAAGATCTTCAACAAGACCTCATCGACGGATTTCATCGAACTCACCTCACAGCAACCCCGGCAGTCCAGGATAAGTCTCTAACCCGCAGGCCAGAGGACAATCCAGGAAATGAACTAAGTAGGGACCACCCGCCTTCTCATCAGGAGTTCCAGCCTGCGCATAATGTTCCAGAAACATCCTTTTTCGTGCCTAGAAGGTATGATACAGTCCAACCTAAAAGAGAGACTACTGACAGGTATGATTATACACCATTTTCTCACTATCGCAACACACTGCCAGCTTACTCTCCTCCTGATCAAACCAGCATGGACATTGTTAAGTTCCTCACAAGGCGTGAGCTGGTTGCCAAGAGACTTGGGAGGTTTGATGATCACCCTGAGAGTTATAGGGCCTGGCGTTCTTCCTTTAAGAACACAATCAAAGACGTTGGACTATCCCCCAGCGAAGAGATAGACCTCTTAGCTAAGTGGCTAGGGACTGCATCGGCTGAGCATGTAAAAAGAATCAAGTCCATTAATATAAGAAACCCAGATTTCGGACTAAAAATGGTTTGGGACAGACTTGACGAATGTTATGGTTCAGCAGAGGCAATAGAAAACTCTTTCTTTAAAAGGATAGAAGATTTCCCTAGAATAGCTCCCAAAGGCTTCCAGAAACTTAGTGACTTATTAATGGAACTACAAGTAGCCAAATCTGAAGGTGATCTGTCGGGACTCACATTCTTTGACACTGCCAGGGGTGTTAACCTCATAGTAGAAAAGTTAACCCCCGGCTTACAAAATGAGTGGGTCAAATGTGGTTCTAACTATAAGAAAAAAACACCATGTTTCATTTTGTTTGTAGACTTCATACGTGACCAGGCTAAGATAAGAAATTATCCTAGTTTTGATTTTACACTGGCATGTACTTCTGTTCCAGGTCTTCCTTCACGTAGAGCTTCAGTGGCGGTTCACAAGACTGAACTGTTCCCTTCAGACTCTCTCCACAGGTCTGCTGGTCCCTACCATGCTACAAAGTTAAAAACCCTGGTAAGCAGTGTCCTATACACCGAAAACCACATTCTCTCCTGACATGTAGGGGCTTTAGAGAAAAACCCATAGAGGAGCGTAAAGCCTTCCTTAGAGAAAATAACATCTGCTACAAGTGCTGTTCTTCAACCTCTCATTTAGCCAAAGACTGCAAGGTTAGTGAAAAGTGTAAAGAATGTGATAGCACAGACCATAGCACAGCATTACATCCTGGACCAGCTCCATGGACTTTACAACACACTTACAATACTGTTCAAAATGGTGGAGAGGAGGGTAACACTGCTATCACTACCCTGGAGGTCACTCCACAGTGCACTGAGATCTGCAAAGGATCCATAAGTGTCATGGAACCATGAACCAGACGTGCAACAGAGATGAGTGGAAATAGAAGGCTTTATTGGAAATCAAGCCGTAGCAAAAGTCCAAACGGATGGCTAAACCGAAGCAGGGTCTTGCGTAGGTCAGGAACCAGGAGGGTGGTCAGACGAAGCCAGGATCAGGAACCAACGGGGTAGTCAGACGAAGCCAGGATCAGGAACCAACGGGGTAGTCAGACGAAGCCAGGATCAGGAACCAACGGGGTAGTCAGACGAGGCCAGGATCAGGAACCAGAAGCAGCAGCAGTCTTAGAAGCATGTGAACACAGGAGGACCAAGCAAGGAACTGAAGCCACAGACCTTCTATATATGAGCTAGGCATCCAGCTCCTCCCAGTGGGAAGGAGGAGCCGCAGGGTGGGAGGCTACAAGAAACCAAGATGGCCACCAGCACATGTCAAACGAAGGAGAACAGTGAGAAGGTAAGACCATGACAGTACCTCCCCCTCAAGGGCCCCTCCTCCGCGGAGTAAGGAACGGTTTCAGAGGGAAGCGTGCGTGGAAGGCTCGGAGCAACGCAGGAGCATGGACATCTGCGGAGGGAACCCAGGAACGCTCCTCTGGACCATAACCACGCCAATGGACCAAAAACTGCAACCGACCGCGGACCAGGCGTGAGTCCAGGATATTGCTCACCTCATATTCCTCACGATTGCCCACTTGGACCGGACGGGGCCGAGGAACCGAGGAAGTGAAACGATTACACACCAATGGCTTCAACAGGGAGACATGAAACACGTTGGAGATCCGCATGCCAGGAGGAAGCGCAAGGGCATAGGCTACCGGGTTTACCCTGTGAAGCACTCGGAAGGGACCAACAAAGCGAGGCGCCAGCTTGGGAGTGGGCACTCGAAGGTTGAGGTTGCGGGTGGACAACCATACACGGTCTCCGACCTGGTAGGAAGGAGCGGGCGCTCGTCTGCGATTAGCCTGGAGTCTCTGGCGTTGCGCAGAGACCTCAAGGGACCTCTGGATCTGTACCCAAGAAGTACGTAGGACGGAAAGGTGATCCTCCACAGCCGGAGTATCCTGGGGAGAGAATACCTCCGGTAACACGGCAGGTTGGAACCCATAATTGGCCATGAAGGGAGACGTCCCAGAGGAAGAGTTCACCGCCGTGTTCCTGGCAAACTCAGCCCAAGGCAGGAGGTCAACCCAATTGTCTTGGTGATCGGAGACATAGCAACGAAGGAATTGCTCCAAGGCCTGATTGGATCGTTCTGCGGCCCCATTGGACTGAGGGTGGTAGGCCGAGGAGAAAGAGAGATGAATCCCCAACTGGGAGCAAAAGGCGCGCCAGAACCTGGACACAAACTGACTCCCCCGATCCGACACAATCTCCTTGGGCAAACCGTGCAACCGGAAGACCTCCCTGGCAAAAATCGAGGCCAACTCTTGTGCAGAGGGTAACTTCTTGAGAGGAACACAGTGGCACATTTTGGAAAACCGATCCACAATCATGAGAATGACCGTATGGCCTCGGGATGCAGGGAGGTCCACAATGAAATCCATCCCCAGGTGTGACCATGGACGCTCCCCGGTGGCTATGGGTTGCAAAAGGCCCAACGGAAGGTGCCGAGGGGACTTACTCTGGGCACAAACGGAGCATGCCGCTACATATGCGGCGATGTCGGAACGTAGAGAAGGCCACCAGAACAGACGTGAAACCGCCCAGGACAGCTGATTCTTTCCAGGGTGCCCCGCGGCCTTGGAGTTATGGTAGGTTCGCAACAACCGAGTGCGCAACTCCTCAGGCACAAAACATCTGCCGTTGGGTCTCCCAGAGGGAGCACCAGATTGAGCCGCCAAAATCTGCTCACCCAGAGGAGAGGTCAGGCTGGTGCGAATAGCGGCCAGGATCTGATTCGGGGGTATGACCGTAGTCGGAATCGACTCCTCCCCGGACAGCTCGGAGTACTGCCGTGATAAGGCATCCGCTCTGATGTTCTTGGAGCCGGGTAGGTAGGAGACCACGTAATTAAAACGTGACAAGAACAGAGCCCATCTGGCCTGACGTGGTGTCAATCTCTTGGCCTCAGAGAGGTAGGTCAGATTCTTGTGGTCCGTCAGGATGAGAACCGGAACCACCGAGCCCTTGAGCAAGTGCCTCCATTCTTTAAGGGCCTGCACGATGGCCAATAACTCCCTGTCACCAATCTGATAGTTGCACTCCGCGGAAGACAGTTTCCGGGAGTAAAACCCACAAGGAAGCAGAGGACCCTCTGGTGTTCTACGCTGAGACAGGAGGGCGCCTACTCCCGTCTCAGACGCGTCCACCTCGAGGACAAAAGGCAACCCAGGGTTGGGATGCGACAGAATCGGAGCCGACACAAAGGCGGACTTTAGAGCCTCAAAAGCTCGGATGGCCTCGAGCGGCCAGACCTGAGGATTACTGCCCTTCCTGGTCAGATCCGTGAGAGGCTTGGCTAGCATGGAAAAGTCCCTGATGAACTTCCGATAATAATTGGCGAAGCCCAAAAAGCGCTGCAGGGCACGAAGCCCACTGGGCTGGGGCCACTGTAAGACAGCCGAAACCTTCTCAGGATCCATGGAGAACCCCTCAGCGGAAATGATGTAACCTAAGAAGGTTACCTGGGATCGGTGAAATTCGCATTTCTCAAGCTTACCGAACAGCTTGTTCTCTCGTAAGCGTTGCAACACTCGTCTGACATCCAGAATGTGGGCCTCCATGGATGCAGAATATACCAAGATGTCATCCAAATAGACCACCACACACTGCTGCAACAGGTCACGGAAAACATCGTTGATGAATTCCTGGAAGACTGCGGGCGCATTGCACAACCCAAAGGGCATAACCAAGGATTCATAATGACCGGTCCTGGTGTTAAACGCGGTCTTCCACTCATCGCCCGCCTTGATCCTTACCAGGTTATATGCCGCCCTCAGGTCGAGTTTGGTAAAGACCGTGGCCCCTTTGAGGCGATCGAACAGCTCGGAAATCAAGGGTATCGGGTAAGCGTTCTTGATCGTGATGCGATTGAGACCCCTGTAATCGATGCAAGGCCTCAACTCGCCGCCCTTCTTTTTCACAAAGAAAAATCCAGCCCCTGCCGGGGACGAGGATTTGCGAATGTGTCCGCGTGAAAGCGCCTCCCTCACGTACTCCTCCATGGCCTCATTCTCCGCTACCGACAGTGGATAGACTTTGCCACGAGGAGGAACGGCACCGGATTGTAACTCTATGGCACAATCGTATGGGCGGTGCGGAGGTAGGGCAACCGCGCGCACCTTATCGAATACATCCCGGTACTCTTCGTATTCAGGAGGCAACAGAGAGTCCGAGGAAGTACACAGCAACTTGACAGGCCCATGGATGCAACTAGCCCCACACTGCGGTGACCACGAGAGGATCTCGACCGATCTCCAATCGAAAGTCGGATTATGCTTCTGGAGCCAGGGGTACCCCAAGACCACCGAGTAGTGTGGAGACGAAATAACCTGGAGACAGACCGACTCTCTGTGAACGGCACCAATGGCTATCCCCACTGGAAGGGTCTCATGAGTCACGTGTGGCGGCAGAAGGGGTCTGCCGTCTATCGCCTCAAGAGCCAGTGGGGAACCTCGAGGCTGCAGAGGAATGGAATTGGCGGCAACGAACACTCTATCAATGAACAAACCACCAGCACCAGAGTCCACCAACGCCTGGGTCGTCACCGAGCCCCCGACCCAGGAGAGGACAACCGTGATCAGTGGTTTGTCAACACGGGAAACCGGGGACGAGGAGACTCCACCCAAGATCTGCCCCCGACAGGACCTCAGGTGCGAGCGTTCTCCCGGACGGTTCGGACATGCCAACCGAAAATGCCCACCGAGACCACAGTACATGCATCGGCCCTCGCGTCTCCGGAGTACCCTCTCCCCCTCAGACAGGCGAGCAAACCCCCGCTGCATGGGTTCACCCCCAGACAAGTCATCCCCAGGAGGCGTGGGAGGAGAGGGAGGCACGGGTGGGACAGCAAACGTAGGCGCCAATCTGTTAGGAGACCTCCGCAGGCTCTCCTTAAAGGAAGGTCTCTCCCTGAGTCTGGTGTCAAAATCAGGAAAGAAATAAGAGACTCGAGCTCCACTGGTAGGTCCTTAGCTGCAACCTCATCCTTCAAGGCATCCGAGAGACCATGAGAGAAAGCAGCGACCAGAGCCTCATTATTCCAGCCCACCTCTGCTGCCAGGGTACGAAACTCAATGGCGTATTCAGCTACGGATCGTGAACCCTGTCTGATGGACATAAGGAGCTTCGCAGCAGAGGCAGCACGAGCCGGCACATCGAATACCTTCCGAAGAGAAGCAACAAAACCGGAAAACTCGGCAACCACCGGATTGTTGTTCTCCCATAAAGGGCTGGCCCAGGCCAAGGCCTTGTCCGAGAGCAGCGAGATCAAGAAGCCCACCTTTGATCTCTCAGTAGGAAAGGCATGTGGCAGCAACTCGAAATAAATGCCCACCTGGTTAAGGAAACCTCGGCACTGAGTTGGCTCTCCCCCAAAGTGCTGTGGAAGGGGGGCAGAACCGGTCATACCCCGAAACACCGCAGGCGCAGCAACAGGTGTCGGGGTAGACTCTGGCGCAACAACCGGAGCGGCAGTAGGAGCGGGCCCAGGAGCGACAACCGGCCCATCGGCAACGGAAGCGAAATGAGCCGTGCGTTCAAGCAGGGTTTGCAACGCCACAGCGAACCGACCCAACAGGTGATCCTGCTGATCAAGTCTGGCAACCAGCGTAGGTAGCGAGGATGGCCCTGTACCGTCAGAATTCATGGCTTGGTCCTAATGTCATGGAACCATGAACCAGACGTGCAACAGAGATGAGTGGAAATAGAAGGCTTTATTGGAAATCAAGCCGTAGCAAAAGTCCAAACGGATGGCTAAACCGAAGCAGGGTCTTGCGTAGGTCAGGAACCAGGAGGGTGGTCAGACGAAGCCAGGATCAGGAACCAACGGGGTAGTCAGACGAAGCCAGGATCAGGAACCAACGGGGTAGTCAGACGAAGCCAGGATCAGGAACCAACGGGGTAGTCAGACGAGGCCAGGATCAGGAACCAGAAGCAGCAGCAGTCTTAGAAGCATGTGAACACAGGAGGACCAAGCAAGGAACTGAAGCCACAGACCTTCTATATATATGAGCTAGGCATCCAGCTCCTCCCAGTGGGAAGGAGGAGCCGCAGGGTGGGAGGCTACAAGAAACCCAGAAACCAAGATGGCCACCAGCACATGTCAAACGAAGGAGAACAGTGAGAAGGTAAGACCATGACAATAAGTGGAAGATCCTGTTCCAAAATATGTCTAGTCCGAGTCTACCCAACAGAACAAAGAGACAAAGCAGTCAAAATGTATGCCATTCTAGATGACCAAAGCAATAGGTCTCTAGCCACCTCAACCTATTTTGACATATTCAACATTAAAAGCCCCAGCTTCCCATACTCACTAAGGACTTGTGCGGGATTTGTGGAGACGGCGGGGAGAAGAGCATCCGGTTTCCAAGTTGAAGCGATGAACGGCGAGATCAGCTTGCCCTTACCAACTCTAATAGAGTGCAATCAAATCCCTGATCACAGATTCGAAATTCCTACTCCAGATGTCGCAATGCATCATGCACACCTAAAGCATATAGCCCACCTGATCCCAGAACTTGACCCACAGGCTAAGATAATATTGCTACTCGGGAGAGACATTCTACGAGTCCATAAAGTGAGACAGCACATAAATGGTCCTGGCAACGCTCCTTATGCTCAAAGGCTGGATCTAGGATGGGTCTTAATAGGGGAAGTCTGCCTTGGGAGTGTGCACAAGCCAGAGTCAGTTCATAATATGTTTACAAGCACACTAGCCAGTGAACGGCCCTCACTTTTCCAACCATGTGTCAACAACTTCCTCATAAAAGGAGCTACCGTGTGCTTCCCATCTACCTTGTTCCTTTACAGATGTCTCTAGTGACAGCGACCAAGACCACTTAGGATGCACTGTCTTCCAAAGGACAAAAGATGACAACCAGGTGGCACTATCCATCGAAGACAAGCTGTTCTTGGAAATAATGGAACAAGATTTCGTGAAGGACAGCACTAACAGTTGGGTTGTGCCTCTTCCCTTCAGAACTCCGAGGCCACGCCTACCTAACAACAAGGTACAAGTACTTAAACGTTTCTCTTCTCTTAGACGTAACTTCCAAAGAAGGCCAGAGATGAGAGAACACTTCTTTTCTTTCATGCAGAGAATATTTGAGAACAATCATGCAGAGATTGCACCACCCCTTGAAGCTCATGAAGAATGCTGGCACCTCCCAATTTTCGGAGTATATCATCCCAAAAAAACAGGTCAGATCAGAGTCGTGTTTGACTCTAGTGCTAAATATGAAGGCATCTCCTTAAACGATGTACTTCTGACTTACCCTGACCTGAATAACAAACTGCTAGGGGTACTCCTCCGTTTCCGCAAAGATTCTGTCGGTCTGATTGCTGATATCCAACAGATGTTTCACTGCTTCCTTGTTAGAGAGAAGGATCGAAACTTCCTCAGATTTTTCTGGTTTAAAGACAATGACCCTTTAAAAGATGTCATAGCGTACCGCATGAGAGTACACATTTTCGGGAACAGCCCCTCACCTGCTGTTGCTATTTACGGACTCAGACGTTCTGCTCAGGAAGGAGAAAGAGAATATGGGTCCGATAGAAGACAGTTTGTAGAAAAAGACTTCTACGTAGATGACTGTTTGAAATCTTTACCTTCCAGTGATTCTGCAATCAGTCTCCTGAAAAGAGCCCAGGACATGCTCGCCTGTTCCAATTTGAGACTCCACAAGATTGCTTCAAACAGCAAAGAGGTTATGGAAGCCTTCCCTACTGAAGACCATTCCAATGACCTAAGAGATTTGGACCAGGGGTCAGATACTTTACCTGTCCAACGCAGTCTTGGACTTCTATGGGACTTGAAATCCGATACCTTCACCTTTCAAGTTAGCAGAGGCGTCCTGTCTGCAATCAACAGCCTGTATGATCCTTTGGGTTTTGTATCTCCTGTCACTATCCAAGGTAAGGCCTTGCTTAGAGATTTAATCTGTGAAACTACTGACTGGGATGTTCCATTATCCCCTGAAAAGAAGAATATGTGGGTAGAATGGAGAAACTCCCTGACATCTCTGTCTAGCCTTAATTTCTCACGCCCATATGCTCCTGTGCCATCTACTGATGTCCAAGACCATACACTCTGCGTATTTTCCAATGCTTCTGTTAAAGCTAAATCTGCTGTAGCTTATCTCAGAACCGTGGACACTAACGGACAATACCACGTTGGGTTTATCATGGGCAAGGCAAAACTCGCACCACAACCTGACCACACTATACCCAGACTTGAACTTTGTGCTGCAGTCTTGGCCGTCGAGATGGCCGAGCTAATCACGTCTGAGATAGACATTGACCTTAAAAAGGTTGAATTCTACACAGACAGCAAGGTGGTCTTGGGTTACATCTATAATGAATCCAGACGATTCTATGTTTATGTCAATAACAGAGTGCTTCGGATTAGGAAATCCACCTGTCCAGAACAATGGTATTATGTGCCTACCGACAATAATCCTGCAGACCATGCTACAAGAGCTGTTGCAGCAAGTCGTCTCAAAAACACAACCTGGCTCACTGGTCCTGCATTCTTACGTAATCCAGGTTCAGCTGTTCACCAGAACAACATATGCGAACTAGTGGACGAAGACTCGGACATTGAGATCCGTCCCAAAGTGTCTGCACTTCACACAGTGACATCATTCGACTCCCTTGGTTCTCATCGCTTTAAAAGATTCTCTACTTGGAAATCGCTTGTACGAGCCATTACCTGTCTAGCCCACATAGCTCGTGCCTTTAAAGAGACCAATTGTAATGATGTTAGGCAGTGTAAAGGCTGGCACCACTGCCAAGAGGTTTACACTGTGACAGAATTCCAGCAGTCAAAGAAAATCATTATTCATACCATACAACATGAAGTCTTTACCAAAGAGACTGACTGCATCACCAACCATAAGTCTATCCCTAAAAGTAGCTCTTTAAAAAAGCTTGACCCATTCCTGGACGAGGACGGTCTACTGAGAGTTGGAGGTCGTCTTAAACAAGCAAGTCTCAAGCTCAAGGAAAGAAACCCTCGGATAATTCCTGGGAATCATCACGTTACTACTTTGATTGTACAATACTATCACATCCAAGTGATGCACCAAGGAAGACTGTTTACGGAAGGAGCTCTACATACTGCTGGATTGTGGATAGTTGGGGCGAAGAGACGTGTGAGTAGCATTATCTTCAAATGCGTCATGTGTCGTAAACTTCGTGGTATGTTACAGACACAGAAGATGGCAAATCTACCTGTTGATAGACTCAGTATGGATCCTCCTTTCACCAACGTTGGATTTGATGTATTTGGACCCTGGTCTGCCACAATACGTCAAACTAGAGGAGGCCAAGCAAACAGCAAACGCTGGGCAGTCTTATTCACGTGTCATCGAATCAATGGATACCTCAAGCTTTATCAACGCTCTTAGATGTTTTATTGCAATCAGGGGTCCTGTAAAGCACATTCGCTCTGACAGAGGATCCAATTTTGTTGGAGCAGCTAAAGAACTACAGATCTCCTCCAATATTGATGGCAAGAGTGTGGAGAGATACCTGAGAGACCAGGATTGCACTTGGACTTTTAACCCACCTCACTCCTCTCATATGGGTGGAGCTTGGGAGAGGATGATTGGTATAGCCCGCAGAATCCTGGATTCCATCTTCTTACAAGTAGGAACTGCTAGACTCACTCACGAGAGCCTTGTAACCTTCATGGCTGAAGTCACATCATCAATGCTGGACCTTTGACTCCAGTTCTGAGCGATCCAGAGGAACCATTCCTTCTCACTCCTGCAACCCTCCTTACCCAGAAGATTGGGAAAGTGAGCACTCCTCCTGGTGAGTTCAGCACCAAAGATCTTTATAAACGTCAATGGAGACAAGTACAGTGCCTTGTCAATACATTTTGGGACAGGTGGAAGAAACAGTACATATCCACTTTACAACCACGGAACAAATGGCAAACTGTCAGGCCCAACCTGAAACTTGGGGATGTTGTTCTTCTAAAGGACAGTCAGTTGCAAAGAAATGAGTGGCCCCTAGGACTTGTCACAAAGACATTTCCAAGCGAGGATGGGAATGTCCGTAAAGTGGAAGCAAAGGTCTGCAGATCACAAGAGACCAAGCTGTTCCTTAGACCAGTGTGTGAACTCATTCTGCTGTTATCTCCTGATGACTGATAGTGGTATTAATCAATACCAGACGGGGAGTATCATGTCTCCATACAGCTTCTCATAAATGTGTGCTAATTAATTCATATAGGGTTTGTCCTGTATTAAAACATGGTCAATTAGCGCCACCTTCTGACCACTTCCATATTGTTCTCTGTGTATGTTCAGCCTCTTTGTTACTCCTCCCCTTTGTGACCTCACTTATCTGCAAGAAGGGGAGTAGTTTCTAGAAGTTGCCATGTTCCTTCACATGCTCTGCTGTACAAGATTATCTAAACTTCTACTATAGGCTGCATAGCCGGTAATGCATTATTTCTTGCTGTTCTTTCATGCCTATGTGATTATTACTAGCTATAGACATGCATTATGTGTATTTCTGTGTAGACAGCTAGTTAGCAGTTCAGATGTAAAGTAAGGCCCTAGTCAGCTAACCTTGCAGACATGTTGTATGCTGTTCTATGATATGTATCAGACATGTTGTATGCTATTCTATGATATGTATATTTGCAGTTCATGTACTTATTGCATTCTTTATGTTACTGGTTCACAGTTTCACACCAACTTACTTTGGCTCATTAAAGCTACAGATCATTACCTGGTCTCAATTTACTGAGTAGTAGGAGGGTGTTTATCTGCCTGCCAAGTCCATAGACACACCCCAGGGGTACACGTGGTAACGAGGACAGGACACCTACTTTAAGCACAGGTAAAAGTAGGCAGTACAGGGAACAAAACTGTGGAATTAAGGGGTAATTGAATACACAGTGAAAAGTTGAAATAGGGCCACCAAGGAGATATCAATCACCACAATCCAATACTCCCCAAAAAAATGAAAAAATGACACACGTCCGCAAAATGGATACGATTCCGTTCCGCATTTTGCGGAACGGGCGCAGACCCATTCATTTTCAATAGGGCCGGAATGTGCTGTCCGCATCCACATTTGCGGATCCGCACTTCCGCATCCGCGCTTCCGTTTCCGCAAAAAAATAGGACAAGAACAGGCATATTCTATTAGTGTCGGCAATGTGCGGTCTGCAAAATGCGGAACGCACATTGCCGCTTTCCGTGTTTTGCGGATCCGTGGCTCCGTGTATCCGCAAAACACATTGCGGACGTGTGAATGGAGCCTTATACTTTAAAGCTCAGAATGAGCAGGAATATAAAAGACTGAAATACAAGTTATACTGAATCTTTTCCTACAAAGCTACCATATACACCAATCTGCTCAGCTCCTCCTGCTCTAAACATGCTGCCTGCAGCTCAGACACCATATTCAACATGACACGGTCTCATTAATGGCCATATGGGTTTACAAGTCGCGAGTTAGATTTTTAATAGACATATGGTTTTATTGAAGGAACAGCTGGTATAGTGACAACCATAAATTAAAGGTCAATAAAGTTCATTAAAATAAAGAAAACTTTTTTCTGTCATAAAAAGTGGTTTTATTTTGTAAGAGTGGTAAAAAAAAAAAAAAAATACAGGCACACATAAATGTGTTTGCCCCAACTCTCACAACAAAGACAACGTTATTTAATCCCTTCAGGATCCTGCCACCTTAATAACCAGGCCATTTTTAGCAAATGTGTCACTTCATGTGGTGATAACTTTAAAACGCTTTTACTTATCCAAGCCATTCTGAGAATGTTTTCTCATCACATATTGTACTTCATAACAATGATAAATTGGAGTCAAAATATTTCATTTTTGTTTATTAAAAAAATACCAAATTTACTAACAATTTGGAAAAATTAGCAATTTTCCAAATTTCAATTTCTCTACTTTTAAAATAGATAGTAATACCTTCAAAAATAGTTATTTTTTGTTTTAATTACTTCACATTCCCCATGTCTACTTCATGTTTGGATAATTTTTAAAATTATATTTTATTTTTTGGGGACATTAGAACACTTAGAAGTTTATAAGCAAATCTTATAGAAAATTTCAAAAACCCAATTTTTAAAGGACCAGTTCAGTTATGAAATCACTTTGTGGGGCTTACATATTAGAAACTACCCATAAATCACCTCATTTTAGAAACTACACCCTCTAGTTATTCAAAACTGATTTCACAAACTTTGTTAACCCTTTAGGTGTCCCACGAGAATGAAAGGAAAATGGGAATGAAATTTCAAAATATTACTTTTGTTAGCAGATTTTAAATTTTAATCCATTTTCACTGCAACACATTAAGGGTTAACAGCCAAACAAAACACAAAATCTTTTACCCTGATTCTGAAATTTACAGAAACACCCCATATGTGCTCAAAAACTGATGTATGGCCGCACAGCAGGCTTCAGGGTGGAAGGAGCACCATGTGGCTTTTGGAGAGCGGATTTAGCTGGAATGGTAATTTGGAGCTATGTCACATATGAAGACACCCTGAGGTGGCTCTACAGTGGAAAGGAAACCCCCAAAAAGTGACCCCATTTTGGAAACTACACCCCTCAAGGAATCTTTCAAGGTGTGTAGTGAGCACTTTGACCCATCAGGCGTTTCACAGAATTAGGAAACAATTGGCAGTGAAAATGAAAAATAGCATTTTTTTTTCTAGTAAAATTTGCATTACACCCACATTTTTCACTTTCCCAAAGGGTAACAGGACAAAATGCACCCCATATTTTGTTCCCCATTTCCTACCGAATATGGCCACACTTCATATGTGCTCAAAAGATGATGTATGGCGCAAATCAGGGCTCTAGAGTCAAACAGCAAAATATAGATTTTCTGACCTGAATTGTCAGACATGGATTTTAGGTGCCATGACCCATTTAAAACACCCCAAGAAGTGACCCCATTTCGGCAAGAGAACCCCCGTACGAACATTTTAAGCGGTGGAAAAGTTACTTTTTAGCAAACAGGTGTCTCACAGAAGGCAGAAACACTTGTTAAAGGATTTTAAAGCAGACAGACATTTGTGAACATGAAAAATTACTAGCATACCCCAATTTTTCACTTTCACAAGGGATTAAAGGAGAAAATGCAGCCCGGTATATGTTCTACATTTTCTCCCCATTCAGGAAACACCACATATGTGCTTGTAGCCTGCTGTATGGGCGGACAGCAGGCAAACAGAAAAATATGGATTTTATTTCAAGACACGGAGGCTCATATTTGCTTAACTCTTTCTTTACTGAACATTAGCAGCAAAGATAACTGAAGAAAATGACATCAGTGTAACCATGGTAATAACTCCACCCCCATAGCCCCTATATAAGGCGCATCACCACATGGACACTTCCTCTTTCTTTGCTGCTTCACAGATAAGTACATGGTTATAATTTTAATCTATGTTGGTTTAATCTGTATAGCGTCTTTACCCTGTGTTTTACTATTAACCCTTTATAAGATAGGGTTTTTGCTTGCGGACGTCATCCGTGGCGTCCGTTAGTTTGAAAGGACTCATTTGTCCTCCTTTTGTCTTTCCCCCTGTCTGGGCTCTCCTTGTAGTTCTCTATTTCTTTCGTTTCGGCTCTTTTTCATTCGGCCGATTGGTGCCGCTGGGTTTCTCCGGTTCTGGTGCCCGGCGCTTTGATATTATTTTTCCCTTATTCTGTGCCTTGCTCGGCCATTCCCCCCCCCCCCCCCCCTTTCTCCTCTAGGCCTTACCTTTTTCGCCGCTTCTTCCCGGGCTGCGCGCGCTCGTAATCTCGCGAGGTGCGAGATTCGCGGGTGCCATCTTGGATTCCGGACGCCGTGATCTCGCGGGATTGCTGACGTCACCCGGCTAGCGTTCGCTCATTGGCTCTCATCCCTGGGAGGTGGAGACTTCGGGTTTCCACTCCTTCTCCGATTCCCGGCTTTTTTCTTGTGTGCCTTCCGGCTTCTGTTACGGTTAGTCTGTATCTTCAGCGCCGCGCATTTCTGTCCGGTATTGTCCTGTACCTGCCCCTGTTGGTTCTGTTGGGGTGACTCACTCCTGCAGGATCTTTTCATCATGTCCTTGGTGCCAGCTTCCCCTGCCGCTCCTGCCCAGGACCGACACACTAGTCAGGTAGCTCCCACCACACCCCTCAGGGTTAATGAAGCCCCCTCTACTGCAGTGCAGGCTGCCCAGTTACAGCAGTCTATATCCGATGCAATTGTGGCGGCAATGGGGACCATGTCAGCTTCTCTGACACAGTCCATATCACAGGCCCTTAAGTCACATCCAGTTTCGGATATGCCCCCTCCTGCCTCCAGAACACTTCTGAATGATGGCTCTGGCCCATCCACTGAATGCGTGAACAAGTCACGCAAAAGAGCTAACCCGCGCCCGGCAGAAAGGGTGCGATCTTGGAAAACCGCCCGGGCTCTCCCGGATACGGTATCGGATTCAGACGCAGAGTCTGTTGAGGAGGCAGGGGAGGAGTGGTTTACTCACTCAGGGGACGAGTTAGCTGATATCGCAGTTGACACTGCCTTGGATGACCCGTCTCTGACAACGGGTGTCGTTACTGAGCCGCTTGATAGCGTCAAAGACGCAATTATGGACCCCTTGGGGGATCCTCTATTTAACCCTGACCAACTTCACCACCCAAGGTCCTCTGAGTGGCTTCCGGCCACCCATGTGACCCAGTATCTTGAGGCTAGGATCCGCACGCCTCTTTCCAAGGAGGCGCGCAGCAAGCTGCGCGCGGAATGCCCCCGTCCCTTAATCCCTAACAGGATATGTGAGACCCCGACCGTGGACCCTAAAGTGGTCCAGTTTCTGGCAAAAACCGGTTTCAACCCCCGCAAGGGGCTTGATTCTGCGCTCAAAGCTTGCCAGGACAAATTGCTTGATCTAACCGGCCCACTGGCTAAAATCTTCGATTTAGCCGAGGCCGCTAGAGTAGCGGGCACGCAGGTCGACCCAGAAGATCTTAGCGGCTGGGCCCAAAGGGCTATATGTTTAGTGGGCAATGTAAACACCTCCATTGCCATCGAGAGACGTAAGGCCATCTTAATGAAGATTGAGCCCAAATTAGCGAATCTGTCTCTATCTGAGTCTGGTAAGGAGGCGCAAGGCCTCCTTTTCGGAGATCCCTTTATTAAAGAGTTAGGGAAATATGTGGGGGCCTTTACGGCCCTTGATAAGGCGCAGAGTTCTATGCGCCGCGTTTTCCAGTCTCGTTTTTCATCCAGGGCCGGCAGTCTCAGGGGCCGACTGTCCGGCCGCTCCAATTTCCAGCCCAGAGGCACGGGCAGAGGCTCCTTTAATTATAGTCAGTCCCTTCAGGATCCCAAGTACCAGCCAACTTTCTTCCCGTCTCGTGGAGGTTCCTTCCGTTCCAGAGGGTTCCGAGGCGCTCCAGGATCCAGACGCCCATATGGTAAGCCGTCTTTGTGTGTCTTATCCGATTTCGCTACAGGTTGGGGGAAGGCTCCGTTTCTTTTTCCATGCGTGGTCAAGGATCACCTCAGACCAGTGGGTTATCTCCACAGTCCAGGGGTTCACCATCGAGTTGGTGTCCACCCCAACGAACCTTCCTCCCATCCCGAGAGTGTCTTGTTCAAACCAGATACAGACACTTTTAGATTCAGAACTTTCTTCCCTCCTCCGGAAGGAGGCTATAGAGCTGTCCCCCGATCCTCACACGGGAATACTGAGCAGTATGTTTCTAGTGCAGAAGAAGGGCGGCCAATTCCGTCCAGTCATAAACCTAAAGAACTTGAATGTCTTCGTTCGTTACAGACATTTCAAAATGGAGGGCATCCATCTGTTAAGGGATCTGCTTCAGCCAGGAGACTGGTTCGTCAAGTTGGATCTAAAGGATGCATATCTCACAGTTCCAGTGGCCCCTGCATCCCGAGGTCTTCTCCAGTTCCCTTGGGGAGACCGCATCTGGCGTTTTACCTGCCTCCCGTTTGGTCTGTCATCTGCCCCGTGGTGTTTTACGAAGCTCATGAAGCCGGCAGTGGCCTGGCTCAGAGGGAGAGGAATTCGTCTGATCATTTATTTGGACGACATCCTGATTATGGCTCAGGATCCGGCCCTTTTACTGGGTCATCTGAGGTTTACTCAAGATCTCCTTCAGGGCTTGGGGTTCATTCTCAACCTGGAGAAGTCTTGTCTTTTGCCAGCCACGTCCATAGAGTTCCTGGGGTTCACCATAGATTCAGGGAGTCAAACACTCAGTTTACCTGCGTCCAAGGTCAAGGCGATCCGCAAGGAGATCCGCCATTCTCTCACTCTCCCGCAGGTGTCTCTCCGTCAACTGGCTCGTCTGATTGGTCTTCTAACTTCTTCCATTCAGGCGATTTTCCCAGCCCCTCTCCACTATCGAGCCCTTCAGAGGCTCAAAATTGCTCACCTCAGGGCGGGGGCCTCGTTCTCGGACACTCTGATCTTGGACACGGAAACCAGGCACGAACTCGTGTGGTGGATCCACAATTTATCGGTGTGGAATGGCCGAGCCATTTTTGGTCCCAGTCCCGACCTTGTCATCGAGTCGGATGCCAGCCTCATGGGATGGGGGGCCCATTGTCAAGGGGTGTCCACGGGAGGAGCGTGGTCCCCGGACGAATCACACCTGCATATCAACGCTCTCGAGCTTTTAGCGGGATCTTTTGCGATCCGCAGCTTTGCCCACGGGTCGGCTCGGGCGTGTGTGCGGTTGCGGATGGACAATGTCTCGGCTGTCCGTTACGTGAACTGCCTGGGAGGGACGCGCTCCAGAGTCCTGTCTTCTCTGGCCAAAGATTTTTGGGAGTTCTGCCTGTCCAGGGGGCTATCGGTGGTGGCCGAGTAC